>NW_017306384.1:405770-430574 GCF_000935625.1 Nanorana parkeri | reverse complement strand
AATAAATAGTTATACATTAATATATATAGATATATTTTAGATTTTTTTAGATATATTATATTTAGATTTTTTTTTTTTATACATCTACGGCACTCACTGACTGATTTTAACACTGCTGCAGTTATGTTACATTTGGCACATTTGTTCTTTACTACTTAATAAATCATACATTAAGACTTTTAATTGAAATCTTATTGTATGATTTATCAGGTATTACCCAAAATGAACGCTGGGACCCCCAGCGCGCCCCTACATCCAAAATAGTAAAACTAGAAAAAGATGGTCCCAGCGTGCATTTTTGGTTGCTGGGCCTCCAGTGCGTCCCTGCACCTTGTGAGGAGGTGTAGGCTACCTCCTGTTACACCTGCATTTAATTTATCGACTGCATTAATATGCTCCCACTTGTAGACTCGGATACATAGAGTTAGGACCACACAGAGGTGCCTTGAAGGTGGCAGTGTGGCTTCTACATATTTTTGGCCAAAGGTTTGTGCAACTAAAACCTCTGCTTTTAACGTATACTGTTAGACAGGGTAATTTGTTTTGTTGCAGGCCAGCTGGCAGGTGTGCTGGGGCCTTTTTGTGTTTTGTATTGTTGTAAGCCTTCACAAAGGCTGGTTATAAATTTATGCGGTTACCATCTTTTTCTAGTTTGACTAATGAACAAACTGGCCCCCCAAACCCCTGCGGCGGTCTCTGCACCAGAGGAGCTTACACTAATGTCCCGCTACAGTCACATATTATTATTAAACATTTATATAGCTCTGGCATATACCACAGCACTGTACAGAGAACACTGAGCCAGCCACATCAGTCTCTGCACCAGAGGAGCTTACACTCTAATGCAGAATGGCACCGGCTGTAGGGGGACTACAAATCCCAGCAATACATTATACAGCAATGCAGAACAGTATATGAATTGGACTCTGGACTCAGGCCTTAGTAACGCGCTAGACTCAGAGCTTAGTAACGCACTGGACTCAGGGCTTAGTAATGCACTGGACTCAGGGCTTAGTAACGCACTGGACTCTGGACTTTGTAATGCACTGGACTCAGGGCCCACCTGAGACCCCACATGAGACCCGATACATACCTGAGACCCCACACAGCCCACCTGAGAGTGACCCTGCAGAGCACACCATAGATCCTGCACAGCCCATCTGAGACTCTCTATGGTGGACTTTGAAGGGTCTCAGGTGGGCTGGTCGGGTCTCTTTCCGTGCACCTCCCCCCAGCTCCTCTTACCTGCCACTGCTGGGGCCCAGCCTCCTCCGCTGCCAAACCGGCGCTGCTGGGGACCGGCCTCCTCTGCTGCCGAACTGGCGCTGCTGGGGACAGGCCGGAAGTGACGTAGTTGGAGATCTCGAGGAGTTTGAGTTTTCGACAGAACACCGGCGCTGCTGGGGCCCGGTCTGCTGCCAGACCGGCGCTACTGGGTCCGCCTCCACCTCCTCCCCTGTCACCTGTACAGCTGATACCCATGTAAGGGGTATCCCCGGGCCCTTCACCAGAGTATCGGCCTTACCCCCCTGATTGCGGCAGAGGTGTAGCAAGGTCATGAGGTGCCCGGGGGCAAGTCTTTCATTAGCGCCCCACCCCCCTCACAAACCAAACCATAGTTCAATCATGATACACACGATCCATGCAGTCTGAAGGATGGAGGACCACAGACTGAAGGAAAGGGGGTCCAGTAACCTGCAATGTTGGCGGTTACCAGGGCCCCCTAAGTGGCACAATGCTAGGGCCCCACTACAGCTGCAACTGCTGTGACTCTGGTAGTTCTGCTACTGTATATAGGACTACAAATCCCAGCAATACATTATACAGCTGTGCGGAACACCATCATCTACAGAGGACTACAAATCTCAGCAATACATTATACAGTATAGCAATGCAGAACACCATCATCTATAGAGGACTGGTGGTGGGTCCAGTACCCTGGTCCATAGTGCCAGGGAGCTCTTGGGCAGTTCCTGGGCACATTGATAGCACATGGCCCACACCTGCTCCTCATTGATGGGCTCATCTGACCTCTTCCCCTGCGATCCTCCCGCTGCTGCCACCGATGCTAGCCTTGGGCGGCTCTCTACTTGTCACTGTGCCCACGTCCCTCTTCTCCCCCCACCGACTATGTGTCCACTGAGCCCCAGGCTCTCCTCCGCCACTGTGCCACATCTCTCCTCTCCCACCACCACCTCTGTGTCTGTGTGATAGCATTTGGAGGTGACAGGTTCTCTTTATTGAACCTGTCACCTCCAATACAAGAGTTCTAGCACAGCACTGTGCTGGAACTTCTTTGACAGCTGAGAGGGAAAGGCTGCTCTTCCCTCTCACTGTTTACACAGAGCAGAGCAGAAAACAGAAGTTCTCCGCTCTGCTCCCTACTTTGAAGACAAGATCTTCGACCGGTGCTGAGAGAGGTACCGACGGCAGCGAAGGAGCATTTGGACGAGCAGGGCTGCATCACTTGGACGCAGCCACGAGAGCGGCTTGTGGAAAGTCCGGCCCTGCCGGCGCCCCTTCAGACTAGCGTCCGGAGGCAAGTGCCCTCCCCACGCTACGCCACTGGATGGCGGCCCTGGGAGCAGGTAACATTTATTAAACCCCAAATAGTTTTCCCTACTGTTGCTCTCTGTACACAAGTGTGCTGTACATTTCTGCTACTTACTCCATTATATTTTTAAAAGTGAATTCTCCTACTGTGGAATACGAGCTAAGGGGTTAAGTGTGTGTAAATTATGGGAGGAGGAACCGCTTGTTGCATGACTGACAGAGCTTAGCTATTGTTGTCTGTGCCAGGACAGTGAATAAACAGCAGAGCAAGTAAGTGCCCTGTTTTCCCAACAGACAGCAGAAAGCCAGATGCTTCAGTGGTTAAGAACCACTGCTCTAAGTGGTTCACTTTGCATATTAAACCAATGGATACTCTGTCATAAGGAACAGTTTTGCAACTATTTCCTTTACCTGCTCTTGGCCATAATGGTACCATTTAATGATTCATTGCTTTCCATAACCCCACATAGGACATAAGACCTACAACTAGTAGTCCACTAGTTTAGTGGAAATTAGTTGTCTAATTAGAAGGAGAGCCTCTGCTGATATCCTCCTCAGTTCCTCTATTTCTTTCCCTTTAAATGTTTTCTTTTCCTTTTTCCTCTTTCCTCTTACTCCTTTCCTTTATCACCTTGTTCCCACCCATCCATCTTATACCCTCTACCCTTTCTTCCTCCTTCCATTCTGTCCCCTATCTTAACGCCTTTCCTTTTTACATATCATCCCCTCCTTACTCGCCTCTCCCTGCTTCCCATGTGTTCACTCCCAGGGCACCGCACATCCCCTTCTCACAAGTGGTAGGTGAGACATCAAATGGCTTCAACCAACTTTGCACACATGAGGTCTGAACGAACCTTCCAAGAAATCACAAATACTGTACGACCTTCACAAGAAAACGTTAAAATTGCTTTTTGTTCAAAAACATTTCTGCACGAATCACAGACCAACTCTGAAAAACAAATATTTCCCCACTTTGTACCATAACACGTATTACCGTGTTTCCCTGAAAATAAGGCAGTATCTTATATATATTACAGAAATCCCTGAACATAGTGCTAGGTCTTATTTTCGGGGTAGGTCTTACTTTCGGGGAAACACGGTATCATTCAAAGTCCATAGGTCCCTTTCTTATGAACTACTAAAATCATGGTGTGATCCTTAGGGCAGGTTCTTGTTTGTCAAGGTCCTCATTGGGGAATCTCTGCATCTCTAACTAAGATCAAGTTAATGCCAGTATCCAGTGGCGGAACTACCACCATAGCGACCGATACTATCGAGCGGCAGGCTGGGAGGAGAGCGGAGCCGCTGTCCTCCTGTCAGTTTCAGGATGACAGCGGCTGTGTGCGTGGCCGAGCTGAGGATCGGTAAGTATCATTCATATTTACTGATCCTCCGTGTGCAGCACAAACACTGGTGTGATCGTCTGATCACTCCAGTGTTTGTAAATAACTGGGGACACATAGTACTATGTGTCCCCAGTTATGAATGAACAGGCTGTGATTTACATCACCTCCTGTTCATTCAAGGATCTCTTTTGCACACACTGCTGCACTGTCCCGACCTCCTCCCTTAATGGCTGCAGCCTCATCCTCCCCCGTCCACGGTGCGTCAACATGGCTGCTGGGTTGGGCTTTTATCTGGGGGGGGGGATGGGTGTGCTAGGGTGAGGTGTGGCACTGCTGGGCTATTGCATAATGCTGTATAAAAATATTAATGAAAATAGTATTTTTATACAGCATTATGACACTTTCGCATGTCCATTGGTGTCAAAATGTTTATTATTATTTAAAAAAAATAAAATAATAATAATAATATAATGACACCAGGGGACAAAATAGTAATAATGACACCGTAATGACTCGTACTTGTGAAAATGCCCCGATACTAATTGCCGATACCAGCGTTTACATTTTTTAAATGCGAGCGGCTGTCGTAAGGTCCTGCGCTTGCTGGGGACCTCACAGCAGTGGGGACCTTGCGGTGCCTGTGTACAGCGCCGGTCAGGCCGCACATCTTTCTCCTTCTCTCCATCCGCACAGCCCTGGTGAGAACCGCACCAATCCGCACAGTCCTGGTGAGACCCTGCACGTAGCCCTGGTGAGACCCTGCACGTAGCCCTGGTGAGACCCACACGCATCCCTGGTGAGACCCTGCAACCAGCTCTGGTGAGATCCTGCACACAGCCCTGATGACACCCACACCTGCCCGCACAGCCTGGTGAGATCCTGCACTCAGCCCTGGTGAGACCCTGCACGCAGCCTTTGTGAGCATTGTACCTGCCCATACAGCCCTGGTGAGACCCGCATGCAGCTCTGGGAAGACTCCGCACGCAGCCCTGGTGAGACCCTGCACAAAGCCCTTGTATGTAGATTCATATTATTCTGCATTGCTGTATAATATATTGCTACGATTTGTAGTCCTCTATAGCTGGTGGTATTCTGCATTGCTATATAATGTATTGCTGGGATTTATAATTCTTTTACAGCTTGGAGTCAGTGGCAGAACTACCAGGGTCACAGCAGTTGCAGCAGTGTCCAGGCTCTGACGCTCCACCACTATCCTAAAATAATTTGTCTGTATTGTTTTAGAAAAACTATCACATGCCACTAAAAAAAAGGTACTGGTAATTGGAATCGGCAAGTACTTGAGGAAAAGTATTGGTACTCGTGCCTGGTCTTGAAAAACATGGCATCCGTGCATCCCTACTAAGAACATACATTTTTGCCTCTATTCGCACAAGATGAGCATTCACAGGGATTCGCAGGGCAAATTGTTATGCAAATTGTTTATCCAGTGCCTTGCAAATGTATTCACCCCCTTGGTGTTTTTTTCTGTTTTCTTGTATTACAACCTGGAATTAAAATGTATTTTTGGGGGGTTTGTATCATGTGATGTACACTATAAGCCTACCACTTTGTAGGTGCAAAATAATTTTTATTGTGACACAAACAAAAATTGACAAAATCAGAAATCATGAGTATTCCTCCCCCAAAATACATTGTCAATACATTGTAGAGCCACCATTTGGTGCAGTTACAGCTGCAGGTCTGTTGGGGTATGTATCTGTTAGCTTAGAACATCTAGCCAATGGTATTTTTTGCCCATTCTCCAAGGCAAAACTGCTCTAGCTCATTCATGGTAGATGTGTTGCTCTGATGTTCTTCAAGTCATGCCACAGATTTTCAATGGGATTGAGATCTGGGCTTTGACTAGGCTATTCCAAGACATTTAAATGTTTCCTTTTAAACCACTCAAGTGTTGCTTTAGCAGTATATTTAGGGTCTTTGTCCTGCTGGAAGTGAACCTCCATCCCAGTGTTAAATCTCTGTCAGACTGAAACAGGTTTTCTTCAAGAATGTCCCTCTTTTTCGTGCCATCCAGTTTTCCTTCAATCCTGATCAGTTTTCCAGTCCCTGCTGATGAAACGCATCCCCACTAGGGCTGCAACATCTAATCGATTAAATCGATTATAATCAATAATGAGAATCGTTGGCAATGATTGTCATCATCAATTAGTTGAATTTTGATTAGTTGCCGTCACTCTACTCCTCGGTTCTCTTCCCTGCTGGTTCTGGCTGCAGCGGTCAATGTCCCTTTCAATCCCACTGCTGTCCCAATCTGTATCGACAGACGCAGTGGGGACACAGACCACTGCATCCGGCACCAGCGGGGAGGAGAGTCCCCTGCCCCCTCTGCCCCGCCCCCATGCATCTAGAGGCTGGGAGCCATACCTAGCCTGCTATTGGATGTTTAAAATGCAATAGCCAATACAAGGCTGGCTTTTGCACCCGCCCACTGCCTACGGTCAATCAGCAAAGGAGCGGACCTGAAGGAGAACTTTCTTCTTTAGGTCCCTCCTCTGCTGATTGACAATTGCAATTTGAAATAACCAATAGCAGGCTGGCTATTGCTCCCAGCAATAGAGTAAAAAAAATTTTTTTATTAAAAAAAAAAGTTAAATAAACTAAAATTAAAAAGACTAAACATTTTTTGGTTGTGTTATTTTAAGTAAAAGTTTGATTATTTTATTATATTGGCTTAGAGTTTAACAATTCACATTATTTTAAATCCATGAATTTCATTTAAATGGATTCCAAATGCACCTCCCGTCTGCAGTGTAATCCCCCGCACTGGAACGCGCGGTACTGCAGTGCAGTGCGATTTCAAAAAATGTGCATACCGTTTTATTCTGGAGTAAACTTTATGTTCTTCTCTAAAGCCCCACTCTATGGAGTGTACAGTTTTAGGTGGTCCTATAGACAAATACTCCCTTCTCTGCTGTTGATCTTTGCAGCTCCTTCAGTGTTGGGGTTTTTGCGGCATCTCTGATTAATCCCCCTCTTGTCCGGTCTGTGAGTTTTGGTGTGCAGCCTTCTCTTGTCATGTTTGTAGTGGATACATATTCTTTCCATTTTGTTTTGATGGTTTTAATGGTTTTCAGTAGGATGACCAAAGTCAAAGTCAATTATTTTTTTCTACAGCCCACAAGTATAATACTGCTTGTAAATCACAGTGCCTATATACTTTAAACTCTCTATTTATGCGCCCTATATAATGCCTACTGCAGGGCATTTAATACAATATGACACATTTCCTTCTCATGTAAGGAAATTATTAAATTCAAATTCTGTATTTGTGTTAATAAGATAAAATGTTTGCATTTTTTGTTTTTCCTTTCACATTTTCTTCCTTTATGCATGAATAATGGATTACTCCATAACGCTATTTTGCTGCCTTTTTAAAAATAAAATTATTTTTTATTTTCTGGATTGGAACATTAATTTGATCCTGCTTCAATAGTAAGGTTTTGTTAGGACTCCAGCCTCATTGTTATATCCATAATGTGGCTGCAGTTTCTCTGCAGTCTAATATATTGGCTTGTCAATACATTTAAAAGCCACCTTTTTGCATGGCAACTGTCTGAAAGAATAAATTGTTGTTACACACTACCTTCCCAAAAGTCTTGGAGCATATGGACCCATTTAGTCTAGGAAATGAATAGACTCCTAGTTAGTGTTAGGAAGCTTAAAGTTGTAGATGTTGGTATTAATGTTTCTTACAATAGTATCCAATAGTTGTATTATCTGATCAACCACTTTTTCACATGAAAACCCCATGGCTATTACAAGATCAAATTTATTTGTGGAAGTTGTTATTGGGAGAATTTAAACAACTGATCGATGAATGATTAGCAACTATATTGAATTACTAAGAGTTTCATAATAAGGATGAGACTGATGGCATTGTTTTTGAAAGTATGATTTGTTGTAGAACACAGTCTGTTGCTTGTGATATTATGTTATAATCATGATAAATGGGTCTGTTTTAGTTACAGTAGTGCTTAGGAACTTAGAAAGATTGTTTGAGCTACACCAGGTGACCATCGATATATGTAGATTTTTTTTGTGTGAATGATTCTTTGCAGTACAGATGACACAACAGAGTTTTACAAGCATCAAGTATGAAATGTATTTATGAGATAAATAAGGGAAGAGGGTAAGTCTCAGATCAGGAAAGGGCATTGTTTTTAAAGTATTTGTTGTTGTAGAACAGAGGTTGTTGCTTGTGATAGTATGATATAATCATAAGAAATGGGTACGTTTGTAGTTACAGTAGTTCTTAGGAACTTGGTTGATTGTTTGACATATACCAGGTGACTGTAGATATCATATACAAGGTACTATGTGTAGATATAATTTTTCTTTTTTTTGTACATGATTGTTTACAATACAGATGATACAACACGGTTTTACAAGCATCAAGTATGAAATTTATTTATGAGATAAATAAGGGGAGAGGGTAAGTCTCAGATTAAGAAAGTCCCATTTTGAGAGTTCCTCAGTCTGCTGTCATTCATGCTGTTCATTCTTCGCTTTCTTTCTGTTGGCAAATTAAAAAATAAAACATGAACACGTTATAGTTTGTTGTCATATAACTATGAATGTTAATCTTATTTTACTGTATCATGGGAGCTAGAACGACTTTCAAGCTTAATATGCTAAAATGTGTTGTATAGTTAAATTTTTTGTATATTTTAGAATTATGATAAGAGATGACTACTTCTCTACATGAACTATTCCTTGATAGATAGATGGATAGATAGATAGATAGATAGATAGATAGATAGATAGATAGATAGATAGATAGATAGATAGACTGATGGGTAGAAGTACTATAAATTGCATATAAAGAGAAACATTTTGACAATTTTACCTTTCCACCAATGTCACGGCTCTTAGCCTTGAGCTTGTTCACTTGGGATTCAGCAATGTCAGCTCTCTCTTCAGCTTCTTCAAGCTCATGTTGGACCTTCCTGAAGCGGCCCATGTGAGCATTGGCTTGTTCCTCCTGAGAGAAAATTGTGAAACTTTCTCATTTAGCTGTCTCATTTATAATTTGAAAGCCAACTTAAGAACCTAATAACCCATTGAGAAGATTCTCCAGAGAAGCAGCAACATTTGCTAAAAAAAAAAACGACTTACAGATTCCTCAGCCTGTCTCTTATAGGCCTTGACCTTCAATTGCAGTTTATCAACCAGGTCCTGGAGTCTCAGGATGTTCTTTCTGTCTTCCTCAGTCTGCATGAGAAAATAATGTTGTACTTTAAGTATAGGGTACATGTTTTGTTTAATAAAACCAGTTGTCACTTACAATTATATATCAAATTTAAGAAATGCCTATGGTATACTAATCAAAAATCATATTAGTAAGGCACTGAATTCAGATGTTGTACTCCATGAAACACTAACTTTCTTTAACTAATATTTACCTGGTAGGACAGTTCCTTCACTCTCCTCTCGTATTTGCGTACACCTTTCACTGCATCAACACCACGTTTCTGTTCATTGTCCAACTCATTCTCCAGTTCACGTACCTGTGAGGAACATTTCAGTTCTTAGCTATTTTATTTATAAATTCGAGAACATTTTCCGACAAGACTTTCTCAAATGTACTTACTCTGGACTCTAGTTTCTGGAGCTGCTTCTTGCCACCCTTCAGTGCGAGCTGTTCAGCTTCATCAAGACGGTGCTGCAGGTCCTTCACACTCTGTTCAAGATTCTTCTTCATTCTCTCTAAGTGGGCACTAGTGTCCTGCTCCTTTTTCAGCTCCTCTGCCATCAGTGCAGCCTTAAGTAAATGACACACTCAATAGGTTAGTATATTTGATTATCTAAAGTCTGAGCTATTAGTTTGCAGAACAGGTTACATACATCAGTAATGGCCTTCTTGGCTTTCTCTTCAGCATTTCTGGCTTCCTGGACAGCTTCCTCTACTTCATTCTGGATTTGGGAAATGTCACCTTCCAGCTTCTTCTTGCTGTTGATAAGGCTGGTGTTCTGGGGTAGAAAAAATGTTTAGTATATTTTGTAATGTAAACATAATTAAGAAGTAGTTCACTGATGGTCAGGAACAGATCCTACCTGTGAGTGCAGGAGCTGCAGACGTTCACTGGCATCCAGAAGTTCCTGTTCTGCTATCTTGCGAGATCTCTCTGTCTGTTCCAGAACAGCCCTGGTTTCTTCAATCTCAGCTTGTTGCAGATTGTTTCTGCGTTCAATCACAGCGACCTGTTCCTTCAGGTCCTCCTGTCCCCTCAGAGCATCATCCAACTGGAGCTGGGCATCCTAGATGACAAAAGGTATAAATGTATATTTAAAACAAACTAGAACTCGGCTACAGTAATGCTGTTTCGTTAATATAATACCTTTAGCTGTCCCTGCACATTTCTGAGCTGTTTCTGTGCCTCTGCAGCCTGGCGATTGGAATGACTGAGTTGGATCTCAATCTCATTCAAATCTCCTTCCATCTTCTTCTTCAGTCTCAGAGCATCATTTCTGCTCCTGATTTCAGAGTCCAGTGTGCTCTGCATGGTGTCAATAGCTCTCTGGCTGTTTCTCTTCAGCTGTTCATTCTCCTCATCTTTCTCTGCAATCTTCCTGTCCACCTCAGATTTGATCTGGTTCAGCTCAAGCTGGACACGTAGGATCTTGGCTTCCTCGTGTTCCAATGATCCCTTTAATAAAAGGACTAAATTAAAATTGGGGAATACATGCACTTAGAAAATTCATGCTAAAATAAAGCCAAACCCTATTATAAGTGTATTTAAGATGTTTTAGTTATACCTCAGCTTCCTCCAGAGCAGCCTGAAGGTCACTCTTTTCCTGCTCAATCTGCTTCTTGGCCTTCTCCAGTTCATTGATTGATTTTCCAGTCTCACCAATCTGTTCAGTCAGATCTGAGATTTCCTCTGAAGAGACAAAAACCAAGAAAATATTACAAAGCTGACCTCACAAATGGCTTATGTTTTAACTACCTGTTTTGAATTTATGCCAAACATAAATTATGGTTACATTTTGTTAAGTCATGGCTGATCAATGGAAAGCATAATAATCAGTAAATTAATTAATTATGGACTTTTATACAAGATAAAGTCAGACATTTTGACTTTAATAACCTACGTTGCAAGTTCTTGTTTTCACGTTTTAGGGTTTCAACATGCTCTAGAGCCTCTTCATATGAATTCTTCAACTTGAAGGTTTCAGTACTCAGACCACGAGCCTCTTTCTGTGCAGCCTCTAGTTCAGCTTGAGCCTCCTCATACTTCTGCTTCCAATCTGCAAGGACCTATTAAATCATAAAGGTTATAAGTACTGGATAGCTTATTTGCAAGCTATATTACCAAAGCCTTGGGCTTACAAATATACCTTATCAAAGTTCCTCTGCTTTTTGTCAAGAGAGGCTGCTGCACTATTTGATCTCTCAATATCAACCATGAGATCTTCAACTTCAGACTGCAACCTCTGCTTGGTCTTTTCCAAGGAGGCACACTTGGAGTTCACAGCCTCCACCTGTTCCTCAGCATCCTGCAAACGCTGGGCTAGCTTCTTCCTGTAAGGCAAGGAAAGATTTAAAACAGGCAACTATTATTCTGTCATTGTACAGAGTTTACATATTGATTAGATTTCATAAATATTAACATACTTGGCCTCTTCCAGTTCCTCTGTGCGCTGAATGGCATCAGTTTCATATTTGGTCCTCCACTGGGCAACTTCACCATTAGCTTTGGACAAAGAACGCTGGAATTCAGCTTTGGCTTCTTGTTCCTCCTCATATTGCTCACGGAGCAAGTCATTATCATGGCGGGAAGATTGCAGGGCATGGGCGAGGGCATTCTTGGCCTGAAATAGATAAATAGGTGTTTGTTGAAATCATGGACACACTGTATTTTTTTCTTCATTACTGGAGTTGTAAAGCAACATTAATGCACCTTTGTTTCTTCTTCAAGCTGTCTCTTGAGTTCCTCAACTTGCTGTGTGAAGCCCTGCTTTCCTCTGGAGAGCTGAGAGATCAGAGATTCTTTCTCCTCAAGCTGACGAGATAGCTCACCTAAAAGTGAATACAAGTTAATGTTGCACAGCTTTTCAATTATGCAGATGTAATGCAGAATAAGAGATATTTTTCAAAAACAACATAGAGTTTTGGAAAGAAACAGTATTCTGTACTAAAGCGTTTGGCTCTGCACATCATTTTGCAATATAGAATATGTTTCCAATGTTCCTACACTTGTCCCAGTTTTGTGCATTAAATTGAGATCCATATATTTTGGGTCCAAGAACAGTATTAAAATTGACTAACTAGGTCCTTCAAAAAGCAAAATGACAGCTGAGGCTGCAAAGGCTAAGGGTTAAACACTCATATTCTGTACTAAATAGAACTAGCTGAAGTGTTATTTATTTTATGTTGATGTAGTATAAGGTCAAATGGGGCTAAATAGTTAGAAAATTCATTTTATCAGTAAGCTGCAAATATAAAATGTACCGGTACCTATATTTTGTTCATTTACATTGTTTTATTTTTGCTGCTAAACTTTTGGTTGACTTAGTTAGGTTAGCATATATTAATTACCGTTCTCTGTCTGCAAACGAGCTTTCTGGGTAGTGAAGTCATTAAGTACACGCTGGTTTTCATCACTCCTGGCCTTAACTTCACTGAGTTGGTCCTCCACAACACGGTTGACTTTCTCCAGGTTGCTCTACACGAATAATTAGTAATGTTATAATTTAATTCCTAAAGGAAAATTACACAGATAATTTTATCTTAGTGATTGTCTTACCTTAGATTTAGATATGTTTTCCAGGTTGCTGGCCAGGTCATCAACCTCCATCTTTAGCTCACTCTTCTCTTTCTCCAGCTTCTGCTTAACGCGCTGCAGGTTATCAATCTGTTCTCCAAGCTCAGCAACACTGTCAGCATGCTTCTTGCGCAAAGCAGAAGCAGTGGCTTCATGCTGAAGAGTAGCTTCTTCAAGGTCACGTCTCACTTTCTGGAATTCAGCTTCACGCTTCTTGTTCACCTCAATCTGGGCAGATGTTGCACCGCCAGCTTCTTCAAGTCTTTCACTGATTTCTTCCAGTTCTCTGGAGAGATCAGCTCTCTGTTTTTCAACCTTGGCACGTGCTGCCCTCTCAGCTTCAATTTCTTCCTCAAGTTCTTCAATGCGTGCCTACAAACCCAAGAAAATTATTTGGATTTACTAGATAATGTCTTGTAAATTAAGATTGACCTTCTGTCAGTGCAGAGACTATGGGTGACCCGAGTAATGTAAATTTTTCAAAAAATCTTATCAAATCAATAATGCCTATAACAAAAAAATGGCCCTATTTTTTTAATTGATATAAAAAATATCAAAAGCATCACTGTACCTGAAGTTCCTTGATTTTCTTCTGTAGCTGAGATCCAAGGGACTGTTCATCTTCAACCTTACTTTGAAGCTGGCTGATTTCAAAGTCCTTCCTATGATTGCATAAGAATGAATACAGGTTATTATAAAAATACTGCACTAGCTTTCTCAGATGAAATTTTTTTCAGATAGAAGTAAAATGAGAAGTGCCTACTTTTTCCCTTTTTCCTCAGTTTGCTGCTTGTCATTTTCAAGGTCCAAAACAGTTTCCTGGGACAGTTTCAGGTCACCTTCTAGCTTTCGCTTGACTCTTTCTAAGTCAAGACGAAGTTTCTTTTCTTGTTCTAGGGAACCTTCAAGCTAGATTGACAATACATTTGTTTTAGGCCATAGAAAGATGTTTAAAATTAGTAGAAAGAATAATAGTGTGTTTGTATGAATCTTACATCATCAACTTGCTGTTCCAGCTTTGTTTTGGCCTTGGTTAAAGAACTGACTTTGTCTTCTTCAGCCTGCAGATCATCAAGAGTTTGCTGATGAGCCTCCTGAAGAGCTTTCTTTTCCTTGGTGAGTTTGGAGACATTCTCATCGAGTGATGCCAATTCTTCAGTGAGGTTTTTCACCTAAAAATAAAGGACAAAATATATCAGCTTGAAAGTTTTTGTGATGTGGTACAAGTCTGGTACTTCACTTCTGTTGACAATACCTTGTTCTCTGTGGCATGCTTTTCCTTCTCTACTTTGGCCAGGGTAAGCTCTAAATCATCAATGTCTTTTTTCAGCTCTGAGCATTCATCTTCCAATTTCCTCTTCTTGGCTGTCAACTCAGCATTGCTTTCTTCTTCATCTTCAAGCCTCTCAGTAATCTCTTTGATCTTTGATTCCAGTTGAATCTTGCTCTTGATGAGACCTTCACATCTCTCCTCAGCATCAATCAGAGTTTCAGATTCCTGTTGAAATTTTATGTTAGGCAATAACATTACAGTTTCTTTATTTTTTATATACGCTGTTTAATTCTACTTACCGACTGGACTTGGAGCAATAGGTCATTCTTCTCCTGTAGCAGAGCAACAAGTTTCTCCTCTAGCTGTTTTTTCTTGGCCTCTGACTTGATCAGAGCTTCCTTGGTCTTTTCAAACTCCTCTTTCATATTTGCCATCTCTTTCTCATTCTCTGCACTCTTCAGGAGAGGCTTAATCTTGAAGTACAATTTCATCCATGGCCAGTGTTTGACATTCATGAATGACCTGACATTGTACTGGATGATAAAGATGGCTTCCCTGTGTAAGAAGTGTCACATATCAGGTGAACATATCTCTTATCAAACAATCTGTTTACTAGTAACGTTTAGTAATACAAAATAAATGTTACCTTCTTTCCATCATCTTCGTGAACTCAACTCTCATTAAGAAACCTCTGCAGAGAGCCTGAGTACGAGTGATAAGTTGTGCCAACTTTTCATCTCTCATCTCTTCCAGGGTACCCAGGAGACCAGCTTTGAAGAATACCTTCAACAAGAAAATATTTTATTTAAATGTAAGTAATAGAAACTGTTAGATGTTCTGTCCTTGGGCACTTGCTGCTCCCATACCTTGGTGTGCCCAAATTTATACTGAGTGTGGTCAACATCAATGGAGCCCAAGAGTTTTTCAGCTGCCTTCTTGCTGTCAATAAACTGACCCTCTGGGATTGCACTGGCATTCAGCACCTTGTACCTTTAGCAGAAAGAAAAACAAAAAATGTAGGAATAATTAATGGTCAGTCTCAAAGTGTACGTATAAATCATCATATATGGTGATTAAATGTTTGAAATACTAAACTTTTCCTTTTACCTCCCAAATCACAAATATAATGCCATTAAGGATGGATAATGTTTCCATAGTTTTCATGGAACAAACAAGTATGTTTACAATGTGCATGAAAATTTACCGTTGTTTAAAGTCAGCATAGATGATTCTGCTGGGGAATCCCTTTCTGCAGATTCTGATACCTTCCAATACACCGTTACACCTCAGCTGGTGAATGATCAGGTGGTTATCCATGGTACCTGGAAATCAATAAGCTTAGAAATCATAATGTCTGAGGTGACCACAACAACTATAGTTCCTCAATGTTTGGTGTATGCAGAACAAAAAGGATAATAAAATTGTACCTGGAGTTTTGGTCTCGTTGGGGATCAGACAACGCACAAAGTGAGGGTGAGTGCTTCTCAAGGTGGACATCAGCTTGCCCAAGTTTTCCTGTAACGTACACAGTATATAGTAAGATGTACTTTCTTATAACTATGCCTAAGATGCACATGTAAGCCTTTATGCATATTAAAAGTCATACTAACTCTGAACAGACAAGACACAGTTTGGAAAGAGGATCCCTTCTTCTTCTTTCCACCTTTGCTTGCGGCAGCATCTGATAATAAAACATAAATGAAGAGTCATTATCTTAATTTAAATGTAAAGGTAAAAAAAAAAAAAATTTAAAGAAAGGCAAACTGCTCACCATCAGCAGCATTGAAGTTGGCGTACAGGTTGGCCAGCAGTTTCATTGCAGACTTCTGGTACAGCTGGATAACAGATTCATTCAATGGATCCTTATTCTTCTCCAGCCAGCCACTGATGTTGTAATCCACAGTACCAGCATAGTGCACAAGAGAGAAGTGAGCCTCAGCCTTTCCTTTGCCAGGTTTGGGCTTCTCAAAGTTCTTGCACTTGCCAAGATGCTGCTCGTATAGCTTGTTCTTGAAGGATGTGTCAGTGGCCTTGGGAAACATGCACTCCTCTTCAAGGATGGAGAAGATGCCCAAAGGCTAATAACAAAAGATAAGTGTTAACATAATTACATACAACACATACATTTGCCAGTATCTCCATAATAAAATTGGCATATATGAATTTACCTTCTCAATAAGCTCAATGCAGGCAGCCAAGTCCATACCAAAGTCAATGAACTCCCATTCAATACCTTCCTTCTTGTATTCTTCCTGTTCCAGGACAAACATGTGGTGGTTGAAGAACTGCTGCAGCTTCTCATTAGTGAAGTTGATGCAGAGCTGTTCCAAGCTGTTAAACTGAAGTAAAAAAAAAAAAAAAAGTTAGGAAATAGACTAGATCGGCCATGACAGGATTATACCCCTTGAGTAGTTTAAATTGAGCTTACATCAAAGATCTCAAATCCAGCAATATCCAGCACACCGATGAAGTACTGTCTTGCTTGCTTGGTGTCAAGCTGCTGGTTAATACGAGTGACCATCCACAAGAAGAGTTTCTCAAAAACGGACTTGCAGAGGGCACCAACAGCGTTGCTGACCTAAAGGGGAGAGCAAAATAATTTGTTAATATATTATAGAATATATAGTTTCTTTTATTATGTGGTTATTTTTTTTTCCCTTTTATCATACCTGTGGTACAGTTTGTCCCTTGGTGACAAACTCATTGCCGACCTTTACTCTTGGGTAGCACAAACACTTCAGTAAATCAGCAGAGTTGTAACCCATGAGATAAGCAATCTTGTCAGCAACTGGATATAAGACGTATAGTGTGAAAAAATCATAGTAGCATGGATCAAAAAAAAATCATAAAATAAACTGTAAAATAAAAGACAAACCCTCATTGCCATCTGGCTCAGCCTGCTCCTCCCTCTGTTTCTGCTTGAACTTCATGTTGCCGTGATGCATGACTGCACCGGTCAACTTGTAGATGCCAACCTTTTCTTCTGGGGTGAATCCCAGGATGTCAATGGCAGTCTGTTGGAAAAACAGCTCTGATTATTTAGTGCCTTTAACACATTCAGAAAATCTTCTGTGAACATTTTTGAAAAAGTTTCTTTTTCCAAGATTTTAACTACTTACATCAGTGGCGAGCAACTCCTCTTCATCATCAATACTCTTCACAACAATTTCACCCTGGCTGATTGAGTGGTAGTCATATGGGTTGGTGGTCACAAGAAGCATCTCTGAACACAAACACATTATAGAAAAATGATTAATGCTACGTTTTAATTACGCATGCTTTTGGTTTGCAGGTGTCATTTCTGTGTTTATCATCTGTAAAGAAATGTGAACGTACCAACAACCTCTGGTTTCTTGTTTGTCAAAATCTGGTAGAAGATGTGGTAGCTTCTTTCAGCTGACAGCTGGAATGTTACTCTGGATTTTTCCAGCAGATCTGTAAGTGTTCATAGAATGGTAAATGTCACAGGAAAGGCATATTGTCACAATGGCAAGAACAAAACTGAGATTTAAAATGTCTTACATGTTTCAATATCAGCTGAAGCCAGCTTTCCAGTGGTACCGAAATGGATTCTAATAAATTTACCCTAAACATGACAGTGTGTATAAGAAAGCAAAGTTATAGATAATGCAGTGACAGTGAATCCAAATGTGAGCTTTATTTCAAATTATACTCACAAAACGGGAGGAGTTGTCATTTCTCAAAGTCTTGGCATTACCGAAGGCTTCTAGCAGAGGGTTAGCCTGGATGATTTGATCTTCTAGAGTACCCTAAAGATAAAGATGTATAAAGATTCAGCATCTTCACAATGAATGCATATTTAAGGATATACCTTGCTCAGCTAGGATCAGTGTTTTTGTCAAAAGCACCAATAAATATATGTAGATGATTTCATTGGATGGCTGACTATTTCTACCTTCACAGATTTCTAACTTTGTAAATCAATAATATAACAGAAGTACTGTATTAACATGTTTGTATTCTTATTTGATAAACTGTTGTTTCTTTAGTGTAAGCCCAATGCCTAGATAAGTTCACATTGAGGTTCATACCTACATGTGGTGCTGCTAGAACTTATTGTAAGGCAAAGAGGTATATAATCAGATAAAAAAAAGCCAAGTGTTTTCAATGGCTACTAGATGTTCTACTATGGAGCACCTTAGCTTGAAATTGTAGTTTAGCTTTGATTATATAAGTACAAGGCTGTTTAAAGTGGTCTGAGCTAGCAGCTTTTTATGTAGTAAATAACATCCTAATTACATTAGCTGTTTCACAGTCAGAAACCAATACTGTAATGCTGAGCCTGTATCATATTTCTTGAACACTGCAAGAACACATTAACTGTGAAGGACAGAACTATGATCAGAGCGTAGTTATATTTGTCGCTATATATGACTCTCATAAATCTTCATGTAGTAATCAAAGTCATCAGCACTCCAGCACATCACCCAAGTGGGGAAGCTAGACATTCTGTCACCTGGGTCAAAGGCTCAGAATTGCCACTCCCCTTAATTACATAACGCTGTTAACACTTGTTTATATAATACAGTCCCCAACCATGCAAAGGAAGCACCTAGGAATTTAATTATGTTTTCTATTACTTTAGTTTGTATTCCCACAAGAGGATATAATATGCTACTACTATATACCATGGTACAGCATTCCACAGTTTAACCACATTGACCTTCTTGTACTAATGGTAAAATATTATTTGGATGTACATATTATTTATAAATTATCTCTAACTTGTCTTTTTTACAAATGAGACAAGTTCAGCTTTTTAACCTTTTCGTAAAAAAGGGAGACCTGCCATCCTTTTCACTAATTTAGTTTAGACCGCCTTTGTATCCTCTCTAAATCTTTTATGTCCTTTATAGTGGTATGTTGCCCAAAACTGTATTCCATACTCAAGATGTGGCCTTAGTGATTTATTTGGGACAATATTATACTTTTCATCATGTGCTTTTATCTCATCTTTTATACTGCTGCTTGGCATTTAGTGCATCTGCTTAGATAACCAAGTCCTTTTTTAAGAACTTATTTTTTTGGTTGCTTACATTTTTTTTTAAAGTTAAACACATAACTTGCTTGAAAGTTGAGCACGCACCTTGTTGGAGGTCTCCTTCTTTTTACCAGCTTCACCAATAGCTGCAATTGTTGCAAAGTACTGGATGACACGCTTGGTGTTGACAGTCTTTCCGGCACCAGATTCTCCAGTAATCAGGACAGACTGATTTTCACGATCTGTCAAATGCAAATGTGTGTTAAAACGGATTAAAACCATATATGGGGCTTCTGAAAATATCAAACAAACAATCAGAAGAGGACAGTTCAGTACCTGTATTCATAAACTGATAAGCGTTATCAGAGATGGAGAAGATGTGTGGTGGGGCTTCCATACGCTTCTTGCCTCTGTAACCGCCAACAACTTCAGGATTGTACACTGGCAGCCACTTGTAGGGGTTGACAGTGACACAGAAAAGGCCAGAGTATGTCTGTAGTATATTATGAAGTATAAATTAACAAAGTTCTCACAGAAAACAGTGTGCTATGAGAAATGTTTTGATAGCTTCCCTACATCAATTTCTAGACCTCAAACATATGGTCTTCGCAGCTCTGTAAATTCAAATTACAACAATATACTGCTATAACTGTCAAATAAAGCAGATGCCTTTAGCTTTTAAATGTCATCTGAAACATTTTCGAGGTCTACACTAATAAACTATTAGGTAGATAGTTACACAGTTATATAGTAGAACTTACGTAGATCATCCAGGCTGCGTAACGTTCTTTGAGGTTATACAACACAGAGGCCTCATTCAGGTGAGTCATCATTGCCATGTCTTCAATTTTATCGTACTTGGGAGGATTCTGGGGGTAAACTTGGCTTTCTTTGACTGTCAAAGTCTGGAATATCAATAAATATAATTTAGTGTGTGTATTAATAACCTTCGAACTTGAGGCTAATAAACAAATTAAACTGTGATCATTACCCTCCCATCGTCAGTCTTGACTGTGATTTTTCCACCTTCACGAGCAGTGACTAAACCTTTTACGTAGAGTTCCTTTTGATCATCTACATAGCAGGTGTTCTTGGCATCAAAAGGTTTGTTCTGGGCCTCCAGTCTTTCCTTGTCAGATTTACGAAGGTATTGGGCAGCCTCCCCAAAAACCGCCATTTCTCCGTCACCCATGGTTTCTGCTTTCTATAAGAGTAATATTTGGAGTAATTATATGTTCTACATTACCAGAACACACATCACACATATGTAATCTCACACACGGTAACACCCTCACGTTTAATTTATATATGTAGTGATATTACGCATGTCAGACTTATGTTTTTGGTCTACATGAGCCTCTTTTACTCTTTTATGGGCCTCTGCCAGCTTGAAGATTTAAACTGAAAGTGCACCCGGACTGTTCTCCCGTTATTAACAGCTACATTATTCTAGAAACGGTTGCACGCCTTCCATACACCTGCCGATTATCGTAAGATCGCGGGATGTCCCGCGATTATCGTACGATAATCGGCAGGTGTATGGCCACCTTAAGAGATAAGGTGATAGATTGATGATTTCATTCCCATGGTGCCCTGAAAACACTGCAGGCCACTACTGGGAGAAATAGTGTTCGGACAGGTAAGATTATTTTCTTCAGTCACTATTGTTCTCCTATACAATTCAAGCACCTATAGGCCCCAGTATTGCTCGCCTGTCACATAAACAGGACCACTAGGCTCTGCCAAAGGTTTATGTTATGAGCTGGAGCAAAGGAGGTGCTTACAGACACCTCCAAATGCCAGCTTATGAGGTGCCTGCATGTTTGATTGCCCCTATTTCCTACAAATATCTGAAAGATCATTAGGAATTAGTATATTTTAACAAAAAAACAAAGCTAATGGATTTTAAAGATGTTCCTAGCGGCTGCTAGCTCCTAGTGCTTTGTTTTCCTACTTTTATTATTTTCAAATTGCTGCCTCATTGAATATCTACACCTGCTACAGCTGACTATCTGAATCCAGCTGAAGTAGTATACAACCAACTAACTACCTGTCAAACTTCTCTAGGGAGACTCGCTTTCTCTCTGTGTTTTAGTGACCATTGTCACTGGCACTAATAATGAGAGAAAATAGGAAACTTCAAAATGTCACTGGGTCAGGATTAGTGAGAGAATCTTCCAATAGAGACACTTATTCTGGTGACAGTCTACAGCTGGCCATACAAATTTTCCAGATTTCACAGGAATTGACCAAAATTCCTACAGTGTGTGGCCCTGCCTGTTCGACAAAAGTCGATTGCTCAATAGACTTTTGTCGAAGGAGCTGGGCCGAAAATATTTTAGCCAAACTGTGCCAGCAGCCCTTCAGCTGCAGTCAGTGTTCATGTATTCTGACAGCAGCACACACCAGCTGTCAGAATACAATAACTGCAGTGGGAGATTCCATCATCCATGCAGGCTGAACAAAAAAAAAAATATACAGGGCTGTTAACAAAAGGGTGAAGCGTTTGGAGAAGTGAACAATCTAGGCCAAAAATAGTTTATTTGGAAATATTCTCCAATTCAGCTCACTTTCCAGTTCAGCTGTGTTGTCCTAGATTGTTCACTTCTCCTGCCTTCTCCAAACTCTTCACCCTTTTCTGAATAACACTGTTAATTTCCTGTCTGGGTATATATTCTGTAATGAAAGCTAACTATATAATCAGAGCAAAAGAAAAGCTCTTTCTATTGCATCAGCAGTTATTTTCCTCTCTAACAATGTTATTCTTCAAACTATATATATATATATATACTTACCTTTTATCTCAGACAATGATGAAAAAAATTACGATAAGCCCCACCTGAAAATGAAATAATGAAAAAGGCTGAGTACCTTTTAGATCATTTAACAACTGATTACTATAAAACTATTTTGTCAACAGTATTGTCCAAAATTACAAATCTCTAAAATATGAAAATATTTTTTTGTCATTTGTTAGTCTAGAATAGAATTGTTGTTGCAATAATATAAATCTGTATTTTTATTGTACATTAACGAAGATGGTAAATTAAGTCGGTAAACTAACGATTAAAAATAAAGTAGTTATTACACAATTGAAGTATATATTAAGTAAACTCATGTTATTTCTTGTCAAGTTTTAAAAAGATAATACTGATTGGGAAAAACCAATCCCTGTGTTTAGGAAAGTTGGTCTGATAAAGTCAGGTCAGTCTGTGTTAAGAGTTCTCCATCACTAGCTCTGGTCAAGGATGCCCAGTACTCACCACCAGCAGATGTGACTAACTGAGGACCTCCGACAGGCTTATATACCATTGCTCCTTGCCTAGTCAGCTCTGTCCAGATAAGGAAAGCTCTTCATATTTCCTTAACAGAGCAGCAAGCCCTTATTGTTCAACCTGGGTAAAAATAACCAGCATAATTGAGTAGGGGCCCTGTGCAACTGTTGCTCTTTAAAATGTTCAACTTGTAACTGGACTCTTCCACACATTAAACCCAAGCACTATAGATCATGTGAAGAATGTGCCCATAGATGATTATGCACGTGAACATTTACTGGCATACAGATATATGCTTAGTTTCTCAAATGTACTAAGAGACATGGACATATATAATAGATTGTAAGTAGATTGGGTTTATAGATAGAGTTACACATGTGAACATAAATATATACATGCACGAATAGATAGAAATCGAAACTCTTTAGAAATAAACAAATAAATAATTGCTGTTCTATCAAAACATCATATAATTATGACCGCCAGTCACCAGATATCATGTAATAATATAATTACTAGAACACAGATTATTAGTTTCTCAAATGTACTAAGAGCAATGGACATATAATATAGATTGTAAACATTGGAAATAGGAATGAAAGAAAGAAATAAACAAAAAACAAAAGTAAGAAAAAAGAAGGAAATTAAAGAATTAAACAATCTTATACATTCATGACCACCGGTCAACAGATATCATAAAGGTTAACCCTTTTCCACCGGCCGTAGGCATATATGTTGTAGTACACAGTGGGCCTTATTCCGTGCTGCCACATATATGCATTGCTGTATAGTGTAGAAAGCGCGGTCAATCACATGCCATGAGTCACTTTTTAGCTCCCAGTCACAGAATGACAGTAGGTTGAGCTCCTGATCACATGACTACTGAGATAGCCACTAACAGAGATAACATGATGGGGAAGCCCCCGAAGTGAAAGTGCACCATTTTTTGGGCCCCTACTATGACTACAAACAACAAATAACACACATATATGAGGTATCCCCATGCATGTCAGGAGTATGAGCAGGGGCGTAACTAGAAATCCCAGGGCCCCATAGCAAAATTTTGTAAGGGCCCACATCCCCCCTTCCCCCCCAACGCAACCCCCACCCCCATTTTAACAGAAATGCACTGATCAGCACGTTTTTGAGCGCTTTTAATTGCGTTTCAGCGCTGAAGCGTGACTAAAAACAGCCAAAAATGCTCTTTCAAAAATCGTGCGGAAACGCTTCCGCCCTGGTGTGAATGGCGCCTGAATGATGCCTAGCGCTTTATTTTAATACTGCCACACCAATGAGAGGCTGAGGAAAGGGGGATTATAAAAAAATGACGCTAAACTGTAAATAAGCGATTTATGTTATAAATGGTTTTTGCCCTGTGTTTGTGTTGTGATAAAATGATACAGGCGTATATATCATTGCAATACAAGGTATCACAACGTACGGCAATGTGTCACAAAGCTTTGCCATGCGCTGCCACAGTTAAATTAATGTTTTTTTACAAAAGAAAGAGTTCTAACAACGCACTGCAGCGCATTTGCCTGGCGTACACCACAATATGGTGCACGTGTATGTTATGTGTGTGTGGTAGAAAGGGGGTTGTGCTCTTTTTTAAAATTATTTACACATTTTTTTATTTTTTTTTAATTATTATGTATTATTATTTTACTGTTGGGGGGGGCTTCAGGGAAATATTAGGGGTCTAAACAGACCCCTGATATTTCCATTTTGAAATAGAAAAAGACATTGAGGACACAGAGTCCTCAATGTCTTTTTCTGCAGCCTCAGCACTCAGTGAATGGGAAGCACTCAGTACAGAGGCTCCTCCCCATTCATTCACAAACTGCTGATAGTAAGATATTTACTATCAAGCAGATTCTCAATGGGGAAAAGCCTCTGTACTGAGTGCTTCTCCTCATTGAGAAATTCAAGAATGAACAGGAGGTGATGGAATCACCTCCTGTATATTCATAACTGGTGACACATTGCACTATGTGTCCCCACTTATTTACAAACACTGGAGTGATCAGACGATCACTCCAGTGTTTGTGCTGCACACGGAGGATCGGTAAGTATCAATAATACTTACCGATCCTCCGCTCGGCCACGCATAGATCCGCTGTCATTCTGAAACTGACAGGAGGACAGCGGCTCTGCTCTCCTCCCCGCCTGCTGCTCGATCACGATGATCGAGCGGCAGGCCGGGAGGAGAGCGGAGCCGCTGTCCTCCTGTCAGTTTCAGGATGGCAGCGGCTCCTCCGCCGTCCATTTTTTTCCGGATCCCCGCTGCCTCAGTTTATACAAGCGGGGGAGAGCAGCGGAGATCCGGGCCCCCCCAGTGCCGCAGGCCCCATAGCGACCGCATCGGTCGCTATGGTGGTAGTTCCGCCACTGAGTATGAGACTATGGGGTCTATTCACGAAGCTGCCGAAGGATCTAGCTGCAGCTTCGACCGATCCTTCGGCTAGCTTCGGCCCCAGGACCCCTTCGGTTCTACTCATTATAGCCCGTACAGCTCCCGAACGTGGCCGAGCCTCTCAGTCGAGCCGAACGCATATGCATCGGCTCGGCT
>NW_017306384.1:361910-405488 GCF_000935625.1 Nanorana parkeri | reverse complement strand
AGCATTGTACCCGCCCTCTGCTGCAGTTCTCCATCAGGTCCATCAGCAGAGGGCGGGTACAATGCTAGTTTACTATTGGCTATTGCAAATTGAAATAGCCAATAGGAATCTAGCAATGCATTCCCAGAGCGCCCGGGAGATTTTTTTTTTCTTTTTTGATGGCAGCAGAGCCGCCGGACAATAGGAAACTATTGGGCAGAGCTAGCTGTCACTGCTAGCTCCGCACAATCGTTTTCTATTTACTTTTTTTTTACTTTTTAAACTATTTTTCTGTTCTGCTCGGTCCCTCTGAGGGACCAAGCAGAACAGCCGAGCCGAATGCCACTCACTGCTGTTCGGCATCTATAAGAATAGGCCGAACAGCAGTGAGTAGTCTGCCGGAGGTTCGGCTCAGCCGATCCAGATGTTGGAGCATGTCCAGATGTTGCTGAGCATGTTCAGCCGAACCGAAGCCATGCGAAGCAAGCCGATGTACAGCTGATTTCAGCCGATATACGGCTGAAATCAGCTGTACCATCCTGAAATGAATAGCCGAACAGTGGTATTCGGCTCACTTCAGGTCGGTCATTCACTCGGCTGCCTACGGCAGCTTAGTGAATAGACCCTCTTTATCACATTGCCCTTTTTGTGGCGATGTGTCATGGTAATTTATGGCAAATTAATATACAGCTAAAAAAAGGCTTTTTTTTTGTATTTTGGGTATGTTGTCCTGAACAAAACATGGCATAACTCGCCTGGATACACTATTTGCAAAGATATGTACAGTTTTACTAACACATGGCAAAGTTACAAAACTGGGTTCAGGCGTTTAAAAGAGAACTATGGGGAAACCTTTTTATCCCATAGTTCTCTTAAGGGTCACCTAAAGCTCAGTATATAGCTTGCTATATACTGAGAGCGCCACAGCCGGGACAGATCCTGACAATACTGTTGAGACCCACCCAGCTGGCTAATTGACAGTGGGCTGGGCCCGCCCCCTCCACCATCCATTCCTCAGTCAGAGCCGGAGGATCGGAGAGGGGAGGAAGGAATCCCTGCGGGGAGCGATGACTGACAGTCACCACTCTCTGCAGGGAGATGTCTGGAAAGTGAGCGAGCGACAGTATGTGTGCGCTCACTTCCCGATCGATAGAGCCGACGTGACGGTTTCATTGTCACACGTCGGCTCTAAGTATGAGGATGAGTGGAAATCACTTACCACATAGTTCTTCTTTAAGGTTTGTTTTACCATACATCATTAAGGGGTTAAAGTAGTTATAAACTCTAAGTGGATGACATTTAGCTTGTTAAAGCACCGTGTGTCATAAATAACTGCAATGTTATTCTGTAATAGAATAATTGTTTTCATCCTTTGCTGCTTTTCAGCACTGCTAATCTACTGTAGCCTTTTTGCAACTGCTTCATGTCTACATGCAGTCAGTCCAGAAATTTCTGCATGTCATTTCCTAATAGCAATAACAGGAGACCATGCCTGTGTAATGTGTATCAGCACAACCACTTGTAGTCTCCATCGGAAGCCTGTATGACAGGGCAAGGGGTTGGAACCCCTGTCTTGTTATATAGGTTTTAATTTTTTTATTTTTTTGCTGCATCCCTGTTAAGGAGATTCACTCTCTCTATTTGTCCTGATGACCCCCATCACCATTATGAGGGAAAATACATAGTTCTGAGTTGTCACCAGAACAGGAATAGAGAGGAAATCTTGTTCTGGTGACAATTGTCTGAAAGAGGATTTCCCTCACTTTGGAGATATTTTCTCCTTCTGTCCTCTCTACACCCCTACTCTGTCCGAAAGAGAAAAAAAAAAATGGTTTTGGCTTTCAGATGGGCTGCAGTCTTAAGCGCCCTCTAAAAATCGATCCACAGTGGTTTGCTTTTCAGAGGGTAGTGGAGCAGGACATACTGACACCTCCTGAATGCAGGGGTTTCATTTGTTTTTTTTAATCGCAATGGGATTTTCTACCACACTGCAACCGCCTACCCGCACGGTTGCGACATATTCCCAGGCACCACCTGTCAAATGCGACGTGCTGTTTATTTTTTGCCGTGGCAATGTATATAGTACTGAGCGGCCACAGTGCTGCGCCGTACAGTTTTACCGCCCCCCTCACACAGACATCCCAACTCTCCCGGACGATCCGGGAGTCTCCTGCTATTAGATAGCGGCTCCGGGCCGCCCGGGAGGGAAACACTTTCTCCCGGAAAGGTTTACTCTGCTCGATCTAGCAGAGTAAACCTTTTCCTGCTCTGTTTCTTTTTTTTCTGACATCAGAGCCGCCAGCCGTCTGTCAGAAAAAAAAAAAAAACCCCAGCATAGGAATGCATAGCTAGATTCCTATTGGCTATTTCACTTTGCAATAGCCAATAGCAGACTAGCTATTGCACCCGCGCACTGCTGCTGTCAATCAGCAGAGGGGGACCTGAAGTTCTCCATCAGGTCCTCTTCTAGTGATTGACAGCAGCAGACGGCGGGTGCAATATCCAGCTTGCTATTGGCTATTGCAAATTGAAATAACCAATAGGAATCTAGCTATTCATTCCTATGCTGTTTTTTTTTCTTTATTCTGACGGCAGCAGCTGTCAGAATAAAAAAAAAAGCCTGCAGATAGCAAAGAAGCTATTGCTTCCCGTGCTATCTGCCAACATTTCAGGGGGGAACATTTCAGGGGGGGGGCAGAGGGCACCTCCCTGAAATGAGAAGGGCACCTTCCTGAAATTTGTTCTTTCAGGTTGGGATCCCTGCTCACAGCACGTGTGAACATGGCCTTAGATATACTTTAAATCTTGTATGAGCTTTAACATGTTCATTTAATTCCAAAAGTTGTTTTAATCTTTTTTAAATATGCAGCTTTCATTAAAATATTACCAGTTGTATCTGCCAAGAAAGTGCGAGGTCAGTCACTTCCTGTTACAGAGTGACAACTTTCTGCCAGTTGTGGTCCTGTGTTGTCACATTATCACATGGAACAACAAATGACCGTACTGACACCCATTGCGCAGGCACAGTTATCAGAAAGTCGGTCCTAATCAGTGTTGTACAGCCAACAGTGGAGCGTGTGCATATGCACAGGGACTGGCTAGAAAGAGGCTGGATGAAAACAGTAGTACTGAGATTTGAAAATAGATGAAAAAAGGTAAAAACAGTATTTAAAGGAGAACTATGAGGTGGGTGCTTTTCACTCACCTCATAGTTCTAGCCGACCTGTGACAATGAGACTGTCACAGGTCGGCTCAGTAGATCGGGAAGTCAGTGAACACATACCAGCGTTCGCTCACCTCTCGATCCTGTCACGGCTCTCTGCCGTGACAGGGGGAGGGGCTGGATTCCCCCCTCCCCGCTCCGATCCTCCAGCGTTGACTGGGGGAACGGACGGGGGAGGGGGCGGGTACAGCTGGCTCTGCCTCTAGATAGGCAGAGCCAGCTGTCAGTCACGCAGCTGGGCGGATCCTGGCACAATTGTCGGGATCCGCTTCAGCTGCGGCGTCTCGGTATACCGCGAGCAGCAGCCCGCGGTATACTGAGCCTAGGGTGACGGGAGGACGCTAGTTTGTGTCCTCCCGTTACCCTAAGGAGAACTATGGGGAAAATACTTAACCCCATAGTTCTCCTTTAAAGCAAAAAAAAACAGACAATTGTTTATGATACACAGTCCTTTAGAAAAAAAAAATGTATTACGGTTAGGATTTATGTCTATGGTAAAGTGTATGTCCAGCTAATGTGCGTCTACTTAGTTTTATTCAAAATGTGGAAAGGTTAGAATCCCTGTCGGGTTTTAAAAAAGAACTCGGGCAAAACTTATATCAACACATGCAGTGGGGCTACCCTGACACTGCAAGGGTTAACTGCTTGTTTGTCCTGGGAGGAAAATAACAAAGTTATACACACCTGATCCTCTCAGCCGGCTTGCTCCCGGACCAGTCCTTCCAGCCTCGCTTCCCCTCCACTGCGGTGATCTAAGGTCCCTGAGTCATCACGTTCTACAGTGTATAGGACATGTGAATGTAGATAGACATACCATCGCTGGAGCGGAAGAGGAGACAGTTCGGAGGGAGTGCTGTCACAGCCAGCCAGCTCCAAGGGTCGGGTGAATATAACTTTTTTTTCCTCCCTTGATACAAACGAGCAGTTAACCTTTGCTGTGTGGGGGTAGCCCCACTTCAAGGGTTAATAAACGTTTTGCCCTTGAGTTCTTCTTTAACAATTGAACAAATATGGCCATATAAGCACAATGATGACACCAGCATCCCACCCCCTCTGTATACATGCAGCTACAGTGTGGGTTATGCCTGCGCAGCTGCTGATTGGGCCGGCACTGACAGCATCATTCCAGATTTGGACGAATTTCTGTTGGGACTGAAAAAAACTTAGCACTGACAGCTTCATTCCAGGTTCGGACAAACTCAAATTGGGGCTGAAAAAAATCTATCTGTGTGTACCCAGCTTAAGGGTCACCATACACCTTACAATCTGACTGTACAATCTTTGTCAAATCAATTATAGATGTACCAAAACTATGTAATATGAGGACCTACCTAAGCCATCCAATCAATTTGTATCCAGTCAGACTGGTCCTTCAACTACATAGTTGTTGGTAGATCTAAAGTAAATTGTACAATTAGATTGTGTATAGTGAGCTTAAAGCTGGCCATACACCTTACAACCATCGCAAGACTTTCGTACAATGGTTGTTTCTTACAATGGTTGTAATGTAATTTTAAAAACGTACGATCTGCACATCTGGGACAAGCAGATCGTACTTGCGATCATCGCAAGCTCGCCCCGCTGAGGGGAGGGCTTCCGATGATTGCAATGCTGAAGGGCAGTGTGTCCTTGCGCACACCGGCCCGTGCGGCATTTGTCTTATGAGCAGGCCACAAACCTGCCGAAAATCATACGATTTTCGGCTGGTTTTCAAACATGCTTGCTAGTCTGCTATTGACTATTGCAAAATGAAATAGCCAATAACAATCTAGCTATTCATTCCTATGCATTTTTTTTGTTGATTTTTTTCTGGCGGCCAGCGGCCCCTATGTCAAGAAAAAAAAACAGACAGCAGGCAAAGGTTTACTCTGCTAGATAGAAAATGTTTCTCTCCCGGGGAGCCGCTATCTAATAGCAGGAGACTCCCGGAGCGTCCGGGAGAGTTGGGATGTCTGTGTGAGGGGGCAGTAAAACTGTGCGGTTTTATTGCCCCCAGACGCCTGCTGCAATGTCAGCACTGTGGCCGTTCAGTACTATATACATTGCCACGGCAAAAAAATAAACAGCACGTCGCATTTGACAGGTGGTGCCGCTTGTCAAAAGCGACAATTAAATTGAATGGGAATATGTCGCAACCGTGCAGGTAGGCGGTTGCAGTGTGGTAGAAAATGTTCCTCTCCCGGTTGTCCGGGAGCCGCTATCATATAGCGGGAGATTCCCGGAATATACGGGAGAGTTAAGATGTCTGGCAGTGGCGTCACAAGGGGGTGCGGCCTGCACCAGGTGACACCATCATGGGGTGGCATCAAAATGATTGACAGTCATTTTGGTGTCACGCCCTCTTAAATCTCGGCACTCGGTCATGGCTCGAGAGCCCGACAGCGGTACGAGAGAGGGGGGCACCTGGCAGGATCAATGTGCCCTCCTTTCTTTGCTGGGGATGGCCAACACCACCCTGGTGCAGCAGCTGAATGAGTGTAGGAGTGGATTGGAAACCTTATAGAAAACAGTGTGCATTACCAGCATAGGGTCTATTTATAAGTGTTTAAAAAAGTTTCACACAGCTGTCACCCCAAGATTCACCGTGTGTCCCAAATGATAAAAAAATACTCAAGTCTGGGAAACTGGCCGGTCCGTTACACATAAACAGTGTTTGATACTCAACACATAATAAACACCTCCGCTTTGTTCATATTATATTCCTTTAGGTACTATAGGATTTCTCTGTAACTATGAAGCAAAATGTTTTTGATTTATCACAATTCATATCAGTCTGCCTCCTCTGTGCATAATACGGATGTGGTTTCTGAAATGATAGACACTGCTGGGTAATTAGAGGGTTATATATACAGCTGACAACCTCTTTACAGTTTAATTGGGAATTAGAACCTCATAATCTGGAATTATCAAATGTCACTTAAACATCTGAGTGACAGATCTCCTTTCCGCTGAAGCATTTCTTGAACTTGATTCATTTTTATTATTTATTGAATTTTTTTACAAACCTGTGACCTAAAAACATTCAAAGCTTTAATTTTTCTTCTGCAGCACAACGCTAGGCCATCAAGGGTTAAGGGAAAACCGCCTCTGTTTTACTCATTATCAGTATGTCATAGAAGAATCTCTGAGTCAGGGATATTCTAGCTGGTACAAGTGAACATTCATCAAGTGACCTGTCTCCCAAGATGGGAAAGACCACATGGTGAGCACAAGTGTGTTATTGAGCAACACATAAACCAGGAGGTGGGGCTGAGCAAGAGTTATATGTTTGATGCTCACTAATGGTAATTTTCTCATTCACTTAAAATAGTTGGCAAAACTTTTTCTAATGGAGAAGAATCCAGTTTTCTGGACCTCTATCACTACAGTACAGCACATTATATTTCCCTTGCCAGACTTAGATCGGACAAAGGTTATCTATAAGTACATACAACCTTTAGATTCTAGCTATTTATGGTTAGATCAGGGACAGGCCTGCCCAGTCATCCCTTGGCCACACCTTCCTGGGCGGGGAGTCAATTGCCTGGGATAGATATCTGCTTGCCAATCACTAAGGGTTTTCCCTGAGATATCAGCCATCAGGGGGTGTCAACAGGATGCTACTCCTCCTTACTCTATAGAGAGATATAGCATTATTGATCCTACTGCTGGATCATGCACAATACAACAACTGGATCATTTATGTGGGTAGGTATCGTAAGGGAATACATAGACCTGAAATGTTCCTAGTCTGGCTCAGCTGATTTTGGCTTTATTGGTGTGGACACCTTCAGATTGTCCCCGATATCACTGGCACGCCCATTTTGAGTGAACTAGCAATCAACTATGTTCAGTATTTTCAGTCGATTTCTATTAGATAAATTCCATGAGATAAACTAGTCCTAGGTGTCCAGCTCCATTTCTTCGTCCACCTGGATTGATGTATACCTGCATATTTATGAAAAGATGCCTCCTAATGGAAAGATAAACCCTCAGGTGGGTAGATATGATTGCCCCTTCATGTCTTTGGCCTGGTTCATAAACATAAAGGATGATCAAGCTGCCTGTGGAGTCCTTGTAACATCAGCAGATGTCTTTGGGGAAGCTCTTCTTAAAAAAGACAATCAGACTGGTTTGAGTTTATGACCAACAGCTCATTGTACTTCTTCAATAAGAGCAGGACAGGTGGTGTGTGCTATTCACATAAACATTTAGACTGGTGAGGAGTTAGAACTCCTGTCAGATTTCCCTCTAGGGACATTCACCCTCTCTATCTATCCTGGTGACCACTGTCACATGGGCTGAAAATGAGGGAAGACTAAAAATTTGGAGATGTCAAAACTGTAAAAGGGTAGAAATCCTCAAATGGGGACATTTGTTCCAGTGAGAGCTGTCTAAGAGGGCATTTCCCATTTCGCTTTGGAGACATCTTCTCACACTTGTTAAGCCTACAGAATAAGAAGTGAAGTGAAATCTTCCCAATGGGGCACAGATGGCCAAAAGGAAACTGGCAGGGTTTTAACTATTCACTATTCTATCCAAAATGAAAGAAAACATTTTAAGGTTAGATACACTTTAAGCAGTAAGATTGTTTTCTAATATACAATCAAGATGTAAAGCTGGTCATGTACTTTAGAGGATGTCCACACATGCATGCATAATGTGACAGAGCACAAAGTCCGAACAGTGTCCCTCCTTACAGTCAATTCAAGTATGCAGGCCCGATGTAAATTAAGAGGGGAGGGAGAGGCACGGAGGAGTCTAAGTAAGTAAGTTACTCTGCTGACACCAGCTTATCATGATGGGGGCAATAAAGCTGGCCATACACTAACAGACTTCTTTTGTTCGTCCTGTGGGTTTGAGAAATGCCCCCAGCTGGGCTATTGTATTCTGACAGCCAGAGCTCACCACTGTCAAAATACATGAACAGTGACTGCAGCCAGCAGTTTTCACTCTGGCTCCTTTAACAAAAGTCAATTGAGTAATCAACTTTTGTTGAGACTGCAGGGTCACCCAGTGTTAGAGATTCTAACAGTGTATGGCCAGCTTACCAATTTGCATGCTTTCTAACCTGTTCAATTGCTCATTCTTTTTCATCTGCCTCTGGCTGGTGGGATCCGGGGGCTTTAGGTCGAATGTACACCCGTTATTTCACATTTTAGGGTGCCTGTTTTATGCTAACTAAACCTTATTTGCTTTTTAATCTTTTTGTCACATGCCATGTAAAGCCAAAACTGTTATTTGTTTAGTTTTGGATAGAGTAGATCATGGTAAAACCCCTGCCTAGTTTCCTAATGTTCTATTGTGAAGGAAATTTCCCTCCACTTCCTGTTCCAACACACACAACAGAAAGTGATAGGAAATCTGTCTAAAGCCATGGGAAATCCCCTATTCTGGTTGTCACCAAAACATTACACGCTGTACCAGAGACCGTTGCACCCAGGACAAATGGAGAGAGTGAATCAGAAGACAGCAATTAAAAAAAAGTCACTGGGTTTAACACTTTATCTTTTTACATACACTTTAATATGACCACAGAGAATGGTTGGTTGTGCAGGCATAGGGTTGCCACCTTTTCTTCCATCGAAACCCGAACACTCTAGCGACACATGGACATTTTTGGGGGAGAATGAGTCATGGCTTATTCATATGTAAATATTACAGTTGAGACTATTTTCAGTGGGGGTCCAGTAGCCCCTGTCTTAATTTTGGTTGCCCCTGTCTGCCTCACATCTTGTGTCCGGGTTTCAGCTGCCATGAAACCCGGACACAGCATTCAAAACCCGAACTGTCCGGGTGAATCCCGGACAGGTGGCAACCCTATGCAGGCATGATCTGCTCTCTTAGATGTCTTTTTGTCCAATTACATGCAGTGGTGCATTGACATGTTTTTGTCATGAATGTAGGAGGGGAAGCAGAGAAGAGACACCTCTAGCACTGGCTTTTGTAGGGGTGTACAAAGGTTTTTTTTTTTTGTCAATCCCCTTCTAACCCCCACACTGGTCCTTCAGTGTTGTCCAATGATACCAAAGTCACTAAATGGTTGCCTGACCCAGCCGAAAATCCTTATCTCATATCTTTCACCAGCTTAAAGCTGCACTTTGGAGAGCAGGAAATTGTACAGACATGATCCCACCAACCTCAGGTCAAGCCCTTTGACTGCTGCAGGGGGCACAATAACATTTGGGGAAGGTTTTCTGAGCAGCTTAATTTATTGTTACCTCTGACAGCGGCAGCCCATTAGACTTAGGGGCACACAAACACACATTACATGGTCAGTTAGATGAGGCAGTCTCATGTTTAGGCTGGCTATAGAGATGTCACACTAAGAATGACAAACTGTGAGACATCCACTTGCCTATATGTCCATGGTAATGGGGCCATGTCCTCCATGATGTATATATGTGCCATTTCAAGGCTTTCCGTTTATTTTCCTTTTTTCCATTAAAAAGTGAAGAGTGGATGGCCGGGGAATTCATAGTGTATGCTGTATTAGATAATTATGATGCCCCAAAGACTGCTTTTCATTTAACATTAGGCCCTGCCAATTAGAAGCTGGGAATTATATATTGTCTTTAAACTGATGAAGATTTATCTCTGTCTAAATATCTTGCAGTTTTTCTGTCTTTAGAACATTCACAGTTAGTACAGAAAATGTCTATTGATCTTACCAGAAATGACATATCCTTGTCACTTCCTTTGAGCTAACCTGGAAGCATAAAACAATATTATCTTTTCTGTGTAAACAATTAATCCCATCATCTCCCATGCAATGGGTGTTAAGCACTAAAGGCAGAAATGTTTAAAGTCCAGCCTGGGTGACAACCATGAGTCCCATCATGGATACAGTGTTGGAGTGAGCGTTTCTACCCAGGGAGAAAAAGTGTGTTATTCATGGGAATACCAAGTTAAAATAAATGAAAGGAAGCCTAAAAAATGTTTCTTGGTATTTTGAAAGATCGATGGGACTTTTTAGGTGCTACATCTTACAGTTTAACACTTCCTACCACTGTGACATTTGTATATTCAAATTAATTTTGTATGATTTTTTTTAATTTTTAAGATATATCAGAAGAGTACCATTGGTGATGTCCATTAATCAAAGTCTCACTCATCTCAGTAATGAGCAAAAACATTTATGGCTTTTACCATGTACAAAAATACTGAAAAAGATTGTCAGGTCTATTCACAAAAGGGTGAAGAGTTTGGAGACGGCAGGAGAAGTGAACAATCTAGGACAACATAGCTGAACTGGAAAGTGAGCTGAATGGGAGAATTTTTCCGAATCAGCTATCTTGCCCTAGAATGTTCACTTCTCCGGCCTTCTCCAGACTCTTCACCCTTTTGTGAATAACCCCGTCTATAATTGTAACCTTGTGAAAGGTCCCAAAAGTTCAAAATCCCCCCAAAAATTGATTGTTAAATAGGGAGATGTTGGTACATGGATAATATTGGTTGGGTACTTTGTTTATACATAGACTGAAAAAAAAAGAAAACTAATGCAGCCACCTCATCTAAGGACTGGGAAGCTGCACTATATAACATGTTTGTTTTTGGGTGTACATACATTTTAAAACAGAAACACACATTGATGAATTCATTTACTTAGAGTTGATTTACAACACTCACAAAACCTTAACGTATCTGACCATTTGTAAGAAAAGCTGTGGATAGGAGTGCCCACACACCTTACGATAATCGTACTATAATCGCGGGAAATCCCGCGATCGTACGATTATCGTAAGGTGTGTGGAAGCCGTGCGACCTCTACTACTGTAAGGTTGCACTACTTTAAAACTTACGAACATGTTCGAAAGCCCGCCGAGCATCGTACGATGTTCGGCGGGTGTGTGATAAAAGCCGGGCGGGCCGGTGTGCGCAAGCGCACACTGCCCGTTCGGCATTGCGGTCATCGGAAGCCCGCCCCTCAGGGGGCCGCGTCTTGCGATCATCGCAAGTACGATCTGCCTGTCCAAGATAGGCAGAACGTACGTTTTTTTAAGTACCTTGCAACCATCGCAAGACAAAAGGTGTGTGCCCAGCATAAGAATGGCATCCAAACAGCGAATTAGTATGTGGATAACTTCAGTCCCCCTACGTGTCAGCATTACATGTCTGTATAATCAGCTATGATTTTCTATTCCAATACAAAAGAGATTTATTTGCTACGCGGCTAAATTTGTTGGCGCACCCAAGCACTAAATAGGGCGAGTGGATGTGGTCCAATGATAAGTGTGGAATCACCAGGCTGTTTTGAGTGTTTGTCCAGCTGTACTTGTCTCTCCAGAGCAGGGAAGTTAATGACATTCCCATATGTCAGTTAAATTTGTTTGGAGTCCCTTGTAAAGATCCGAATCAGTCTTTGGAAGTGGAAATCATAACACAAATTGTTAACATTGTGTGAAGGTGAGTATCATTTTGAGTGGCTTGATGGAATCACAGCATATAGATTTTATAGATTTGACTTTGTTCAGTGTATTTAACAACCTGACCAAAGTAGTATGCTTTTATGTACAGCGAAACACCAGATTCTTTACACCCCTTCATGTTTCTCGTACCACTCAAAGCCACCCCTGGTATCTTTTATATGAAAAAAAAAGCTAAACATTTTTTTTCCTGCAGTCTTTTTTTTTTTGCTGGTCTGATCACGTCACTGGCACTTCCTCTTCTTCATCTGGCTGCTGCAGGGAACGGTGGGCATTCTTCCAGTATAATGAACCAGCCTACGTGATATCACACCGGGGGGGTTGACGCTGGGCATGTAAATGACAAGCTGGGCTCACAGGAAATGAGCAGAATGGCAGAAGGTCATTCTGCTGGCCCAAGAAGGAAGTAGCAGACAGCTCTGAAGTGTGGAAAAGGTAGGTAGAAATTGGGATTTTTTTACTTTTAACAATGGGGGGTGTGGGGGGAGACAAAATAACTCTGGAGTTCCACTTAAAATTTTTAAGTGTGGAGTAGGGATGGTCTACAAGCCCTATGTATACAAAACAAAGCAGGCAAAGGTAGGGCTAACAGTACACCACTGATATTATTATTATTACTATTATTATACAGGATTTATATAGCGCCAACAGTTTGCGCAGCGCTTTACAATATAAATAAACTGATATTCAAATACCCATGTATCAAAAATGTTCCAAAACCTTTTTTTTTAGCAAAAAAAGATAAAAAGATATATCAGATTGCTCCTTGCTGACTGTATACAGGCAGTCCCCGGGTTACATACAAGATAGGGACTGTAGGTTTGTACTTAAGTTGAATTTGTATGTAAGTCGGAACAGGTACATTTTTTAAGTGTAACTCCAGCCAAAAAAACATTTTTTAGTTTTGGATAGCATAGGGAAGGGTCACGTTTGTTTTGCTGTCTGTTCCTGTTGTTCAGAAGATTATAATATAACAAAACATTTTTTTTTAATTTAAAATGACACACCAAAAAAAGTTTTTTTCTAGTTTAATTTTATTTTATAAACTTTATTTTTTTTTGTTTGCATTTTTAATTTTTATTTATTCAACTTTTTTTCTTAAACATTTTTTAGTTTTTTTAATTAATTTTTTTAAACTTTTTTTATTTACATTTTTTATTTTAATGCTCTGCGCAATAGCCAGCCTGCTATTGGATATTTCAAATTGCAATAGCCAATAGCAGGCTGGCTATTGCATCTGCCCACTGCCTGTTTTCAATCAGCAGAGGAGGGGCCTGAAGGAGAAAATGCTCTATCAGGTCCTCCCATGCTAATTGACAGCAGGCAGTGGGTGGGTTCAATAGCCAGCTTGTTATTGGCTATTGCATTTTACAATATCCAATAGCAGGCTGGGTATGGCTCCCATCCTGCAGATGAAGAGGAGGCAGGGGGGAGGGGCAGAGGAGCCGCGGCCGGTGTTCGATCGAAAGTTCCAACTTATCGAGTTCTCCGACCGCCTGACTTCCGGTTTCGCCCAAGAAAGTTGTTTTGCACGAGCGCCAGCCAAGGCATTGCCCTATACACATACACCACAGCAATGAAGTATTAAAATGAACTAGGATCACAGTAATCCAGCACGTTATTAATCAGAGTTGCCCCACTCAAGCGGCGGCCATATTGAGTGAGATTAATAACGTGCTGGATTACTGTGATCCTAGTTCATTTTAATACTTCATTGCTGTGGTGTATGTGTATAGGGCAATGAGCTCTATACACATACTGGCGCTCGTGCAGAACAACTTTCTTGGAAAAACCTCCTAGTTGTAACGAAACCGGAAGTCAGGCGGTCGGAGAACTCGATAAGTTGGAACTTTCGATCCAACACCGGAACGAGGAGCGGAGGATTGGCCGGAACAGGGAAGAGAAGCCAACGGACCGGACCGGGGGAAGAGGAGGCCAGGACAGCAGCGGAGGTACGGGGGGCAGCGACAGAATGCAACGGTCTGTGTCCCCGCTGCCTCCGCCAACACAGGCGGAGAGAGCAGCGCGGATTTGAAGGGACACAGGCCGCTGCAGCCACAGTTCTCCTAAACGTACCGGCGACTGCCGGTACATTTAGGGGAACTGTGGACCCCGGTTCGTAAGTACGGATTGTCCGTAAGTCGGACGTCTGTAATCCGGAGACTGCCTGTATACATCTACCATCTAAACACCTCAGAGCAATAAAACCGTAACAAAACTACATGACCTTCCAGACGAATAAATCTATATGTGTTACCCTATTATACTGGACCAATTTTATAAGTATAAATATATACCCAAACAAATTCTATAAGTACAAGTATATACCAGCCTTTCTGGGGGGTGTCTGTCTATTAAAGTAGAATGGTGTCAATTAGGCATCGGTTACACTTGCACTCCTGCGTTTAGAAGTTCCAACTTCAAAGCAGGTTTAGTCGTGTTTACATCAGTATAGCCACATTTAGAGAGTCTAATCGGATTCTGGGTGTACAAAATTCTATTTTCTCTAAATGGAGTTCAACTGAATGGCCCTAAATGGAGGTAAACATGGAGGTCTGAATGATACCATTGAAAAATGATTACCTTGTATATACCTGCATTCATATTTATTTAGAAATGTGCTCTAAAGGCATCTAAATGCAGATTTACCATTGCAAGTGTGAATGAGGTCTAAACTGACCTATGCAGGTAATTCAAATATAAGTAAAACTTTAGACAGTTGAATGGCCAAAAATATTTAGAACCACCGTCTGGTGTTTTTTTGTTTTTTTTTTAATCCAAGTTTATTAATCAAAGATGCAAACTGATACAAATATTGCATGTATAGGCCTGCACGCAGGCAGCCGACTGTAATACATTAAGAGTAAAGTATACTTATCATCACAAGTAACAAAACCTCAAACGAGACAATAGTGTACAAGGCACAGTGGCACAGTGAGTCTATGCAAGTCTAGCTACGAAAATATAATCTTGCCACTGGTCAGGTGGCGTAATACAGCCGCCCCTGCGAGTGTTCCAGTTTCAATCCCGCTCAAGATGGCGACCAAGCGGGGGGAACCAGTCCCCGCCATCAGTGTGGGCAACCCATATACAAGAGGAAAATCATGACTTCTTGCTAGCGTGGAGCCCCACGCTCGGAAGCCATATTCCCTGAGCGACCATCAATAATGCAATAGGGTGGCTGTATGATAGTCTACTTATGAGGTAGAAAAGGAGAACAGTTGAAAAAGGTCAAGGCAGGTGTGGAAAAAGAGAAGGGGAAAAGGAAGCCCCTCCAGTGGAACAATGCAACGAGCCGGCATACTTCACACAGGATGCAAAAGCTACACATGTCGTAGGGTAAGTGCGTCCCAAGGAGGGAATAGTACTCATGAGCCCCCCACAGGGGTCACAATTTGAAGATAAGCGTCAGTAGCGGTGTAGTGGGACCACGCTCTCCAGGTGTTGCGGAATTTCTCTTCAGTGTTGTGAACAGTAGCTGTTAGATCCTCCATCTGGTGAATCTCATTGACCTTTGACAGCCAAAGGCGCAGAGATGGAGCCTGGGTCGATCTCCAGAGGGCCGGGATACACGCTTTGGCAGCGTTTAGCAAGTGTATTGATAGCGACGCCTTGTAATTGCGCCTCGATAAACTGGTCATGTGCAGGAGGAACACCTCTGGGGTCAGAACCAATTCTGGTGTCACCAATTGGTTGATAATATCTCTCACCTCAGCCCAAAACCTGCTCAAGGAGGGGCAACTCCAGAAAATGTGCAACATCGTGCCCACTGCAGAACCGCACCTCCAGCACACCGCTGGAATGTTGGGGTTCATTTTGTTCAGGACGTGTGGAACCCTGTACCACCGGGACAAGACTTTGTATCCCTGTTCTTGAAATCTGTTGGCTATCGAGCATTTAAGAGAGAAATATATCATCTTGTCTCTTTGCTGAGGGGTAAAGGCAGTACTCAAGTCGGCTTCCCACCTCTGCAGAAATTGCGGGGCGAAATCTGGGGGGGGGCAACTAACAATTTGTAAGTCTGGGACAGTGCATGTCTGACCGGCTCCCCCCTCCCACATACCGTCTGGTTTTTACTGGTGTCCAGGCTCTGCTAAATAAATGTCCCCTCACTAACTGTCAGGCTAAAAAAAGTTTCACCAGGCAGGGAGTAGGAAAATCTCTGCAAAAAGGGACACTGATAGGGACACTGATAGCAATACAAAGCTGACAGGAGTTCCCTACTTTACAAAAAAATAATAATAATGTTTCTGTGTGTATCCCTTTTGCAGATTTTCCCTTATTTCCTGTCTGGTGAAACTGTACTGGAATAAGAGTAAAAATCAAACAGATGTTCTAATCCTCCTCCATTCTATCCAAAACTATGAGAAAACATCTTGGCTGGACACACACTTAAAAGGGTCATCTGACCCAAATGCAATCCTTCCATTTTCAATGTTAAGGGGAGAGCACAAGAGGGACAGCCATCATGAATGGGAATGGGTCAAAACACAAAAGCTGAGCAAAGCAATTTGTGTGCTGAATTCACAGTACACAAATTGCTGAATTCACAGTGGGCTTCGAATGTAGGTTGGTATTGACATGTCTTCTTCTTGGGGTAATGCTATGGCTTGCCATTTCAGACATGAGATTCCTGTGTTAGTGAGTATGTTACCATAGACTTCATATAGAGAACTGGCAAAAGAGAATTCTCAGAATTCATTTTTGGCACTCTCTGGAATCAACTGAAATACGGATTGGTGGTGTTCGGATAAGGATTTGTTTTACATTGCATCAGATGCTGCAGTCTGCCTTCAGTTCTATTGCTTCCACCTAGCAAATAAAGCACAAGAGTCAGATAGGTGTTATATATACAGTGCCAGTATATACTCGGTCTTAGTGGTCCCTGAGAAATGCTCGTTTAACATAAATTTTATAGTTTAGGGCAACCTTTCTCAACCTTTTTACTCCAGAGGAACCCTTAAAATAATGGTTAGTTCTTGGGTAAACCTTGCTAAAACCAATTCATCAGGAGTAAGTTGAAAAGGTGCCCCTTACAGTGGTGGTCAATGGGGAAGAATGTAGCCCTTACAGAGGTGGTCAGTGGGAAGAATGTGCCCCTTACATTGATGGTCAATGGGAAGAATGTGCTTCTTACAGTCGTGATCAGTGGGAAGAATGTGCCCTTTACATCGGTTGTCAGAATTCCAGCCTTTTAGACAGCTGAAAAGATCATTGGAAACTCAATCCCAGGAACCCCTAACAATCTGGAGGAACCCTATGGTTCCACAGAACCCTGCTTGAGAATGACCAGTTTAGTGTTTTGGGAGGATTTGGGTTTCTGCTCCTAATACTGTTCTTGTAACTATTCACATCCACTTTACAACCTCCTGCTGTTTCAGCCTCATATAAGAAAAATATATTACACTTCTAGAATTATCATTACATAAGTGAACGATGTCTTGGAATGAGGTCTAAATTTGGACTCCAAGCCTGAACCTAGAGGACGATACTTGACCTCTGAGTCTCAGTAAATGTTAACCTCTTCCTTTCAAACCTCACAGCAGCTTTCAGTATAGTGCAAGATTGCAGTCACTTAAAGCATAGGTCTCTAGTCACACAAAGGCGTTTGGAATCCAGCGCGTTTAAACGCAGAATTTGTAATAGACATGCGGTTTTGCACGTGTTTGCGGCTACACTACAGTCTGTTGAGGATAGAATGCGCTGAAATCTGCCAAACAATCCCGAGTTGAGAGGTTTTGCACTTGCGTACGAACGCACAGATGTGAACGAGCCCCATAGGAATGCATTGCTCTTTATGTTTTGTGCGTTTACGCACACATAAAAACGCCTATCTGAAAATGGAGACCTAAACATACTACAACTGTAGGTTATTATAACAAAATAAATATTATGCCTGTTTTAAAATTGCATTCATGTATCTAAAATATAAAGATGTATTACTGTTCTTTTATTGGGTGGTCACCTGACTGCAGAGCCTTGTATATGCTCCTTATTCAGCACAGAGAGGTGCTGTGTCAACTCTGTAAGGGGCGAACAGTTTGTGACGTTGCACACTGCAGGAATTACTTTCCCCAATTGTGTACGGTGGTGTTATGCTAAAAAACGACCCTTACAGTGGGCATAGGCAACTATACTTACCTTTTTCCTTGCTTCCAAAGGCTTTTCTGTAGGCTATACGACTGAAGCCCTGAAGCCGGTTCTCTTTGCCACTCCACCAACGACAGCTCTCTAATATCATCACGTACAATGCAGTTCTGCATTGTATGTAAGGATGGCAATGGCCCATCCACATCCTGGAGCGTCGTAGAGCTCTGGCTGCTGGGGAAGCAAGGAATAAGATAAGTATAGCTGCCTATTCCTCTACCTCTAGATAAAATGATCCTTTGACCCTTGGAGTAATGGGGGAGCCCATCATTTTTTTTCACTTTGCCCTTTGCCTGGAGTTCAGCTTTATTGTAGATGTTAACCCTAACTGGATGACATTCAGTTTGCTAAAGCACTGTGTACTATAAAGAAAAAAACTGCCATATTTTTTATTGAAACAGAATGTTTTTCACCTTTTTTCATCCCTTTTTATATGTGTAGTGCTACTAATCTTTTGCAGCCCATTTCTGCCACTTCCTGTCCCCATGCATTTGTATCAACTTCAGCTGCACATCATTGCTCTGCACCAGCATCCTGACAGTGAAAACGTTGAACCATGCCAGAGCAATGTGTGTTGGCATGGCCGTTTATAACCTTTACTGAATGTGCATGGAACAGGGTGACAACACAGAAGCGCAATTGGGGGACAAGAATAAAATGTTGCCACTCTATAACAAGAAGTGCCTCAACAAGGACCATCATGGCAGGATCACCAGGTATTATTTTATTGAAAGCTGCAAATGTAAAAGTTCAAAAATTAATTTTGAAAAGATGATGGGCTCTTTCACACCAGCCCTCACATTTTACATAATGCATGCAAGCTGGTGTCCGCTGTGAAGTGAGGTGCGATGGCTTGTTACAACACATTGCACTTTTTTGAGCCTCTTTTTTTCTTCATAAAATGACATTTCGTTAATGTCTATGCACAGTGCCGTGACATGCAGTGCCGTGCATTGTGTAAAAATGCAGACATGCTACATTTGTATGCAGTGCGCCACAGTGCACCATTATTGTGTAAACAGGTCATATAGTTGCTTTCTATTTTCCCTGGTGCTGAGCCTGCGTTGATCTGTGCTGATAAAAGCAGCTCAACCTACAAAGTGCGAACATGCCTTATACAACATTTTACTACATTTTACTAATCAGGTTCACATCTTTAATTGACATCAACATCTACCGTATAATAAGCTGAAATACTGTTTGTGAAAAATCAGTGTTTAGCATTTTGGCCTTTACAACTTTAATTCAGCTACTTATGTTATGTTCTGTCATAAGGACACTTTTTGGATTCATCAGTTGGTTATTCTCTACCCTGAGGGTCTAAATGAAAGTGTTGGAACATTTACATAACCTCCGCCTATTATTTTTAGTATTGTATACAAGATCACAAAAAATAGAGGAAAAGGAAGGGTGTAATTATAATTAGGGGGAGAGGTGTAAAACTAGGTGCCCATAGGGAGACAACCCAGGATTTAGTATTTTCATTGTATACAAGATACATTTTTTTCTATTTCACATGAATGCCATCTCGCGGCTAATCACTGAGAAATATATGCAGTGTCATTTAGATGAACAATGATACACTTATACAGGTTTCTGATGAGCAAAAGATCTAAATCTGTGACTATACCTATTGGATCATCATATACTGCAGTGACCACAAGAGGACAATAAAGCTTTTAAAGCAGAACTAAAGTGAAAACAATTGCGAGCATGGAGACTCTTTATTGCAGAAGAGAAATACTAAAATACAATCACTGTACTAATGCCATTCACAGTTGTGCGTTTTTTTCCAGATACAATTTCCCTTGAAATCTCTCAGCCCTTGAATTATCCATAGCATGTTAGGAGACATCAGGAGCATCCTAGTAACTCATTGTGCATTTTTCTTTTTTACTGAACGTTATTGCTATCACAATAGGGTTGACAAGCCCCCATGTGATAGTAAATATGTAGTGAAAGATCCTCCTTTGCTTGGGATATAAATCCTGTATAGTAATAATAATATTTATAAGTGCAGCAAGCCATGGCTGGCAGGGATTTCAAAGTTTTGAACTTGGACGTGCTTTAAGTTGAGTGGTTAGTGGTTTCAGTTTCGGATTTTGCAGAGATCATCAGGTAATGGAACTCTTCAATCTCCAACTGCTCTCCATCCTGAGGAAGGATTTGGAGGTCCAGCCACCCAGAGAACTTTGAATGGAAATGCGAGTGCCTCCACTAAAATGTAGACACAATCCCACGTAGTTACCTGGCTGTCCTTGGCCTTAAGGTGCCCCTGCGCCCAGACTAAGGATATTCAAGTTTTACATATCCCTAATAAGCAGTAAAAGAGCTCACTCTCTCTAGCTGCATGCACTGTGAAGCTATCCATCCTCAAATATCACAACAGAGGCTCTAAAGTTGGTTTTAGCCATTTTCTAACAGCTTGCAAGCACCTAGTGCTTGTTTACATTACAAGACTGGCAGACTACCAAGATTCTGCTTCCACAGATAGTAAAGGGTAATGGAAATTTGATTTCAGTGCCTCTGTTGTGAAGATATATTACTCCACAAGACCTATAACTACTGAGTTGAATAAGGGCTTATTTTAAAGTGCTTGTTCAGGATGTGTAAATACTAGAGGTGCACTGAAATTGAATGTTCTGACCGAAAATGTATTTTTTTTTTCTAACCTTTCAAAAAATGTTTATGTTTTATTTTTATTTATTATTATTTTTTTACTTTACTGTCGGGGGGCTCTGGGAAATATCAGACCCCTGATATTTCCCTTTTAAAATAGAAAAAGAGATTGCAGCCCCTGTTATGACTGAACAGGAAGCCTCTATACTGAGTGCTCCTGTTCATTCATAACCTGTGGAAATAGTATGAGTTACTGTGTCCACAATCTTGAATGAACAGGAAGTGCTCTACATCACTTCCTGTTCATTCATAATTGGGGACACAGTATTTAAGAAAAAGTATCGGTAATTGGTATCGGCAAGTACCTGAGGGGAAGTACTTGTACTTGGGCCTTAAAAAGTGGCATCGGGACATCCCTACACAGTATACATTCTATGTCCTCAATTATTTACAAGCAGTCAATGATCAGCTGATTGCTGAGTGCTTGTAACCGCTCTCCATCTTGACACGCTGTCACAGGAGGCTGAGTCGGCGGTACGGGAGGAGAGTTCAGCCTCCTGTGACACGCTCAGAACGCTTTCCTCCCCACCCCGCTCGGCCTCCTAACAGTTTCTCTCCTCCCCGCTGGACACTGCTCTTTGTCAGCGCCCAGTGAGGAGAGAAATCACGGATGCACTGCAATTTTGGCCGAAGTATGGTACTTTCTGCATTTTGCCAAAAGTGCCATTTTCGGACTATATTTTTCGGTGGCTGAAATTTCGGTGCATCCCTAGTAAATACTTTAGCCTGGATTCACAGTCGCAGTGTGTTAACCTGCATTGGAAAAGGGTAGCCTATTTTTGTAAATGAGCTGCTTAATGTACCAAAAGAGTGTATGCACTATTTTTGTAATGCAGCACACCACAACGCATGCACTGACTCCATACAAGTATGTAGCTATTAAAGGCGCAATGTATCTGTGTACATGCCAAATCGGTGAAGCCTTTGGATAAACATCATGATCAAATAGGACAAAATATCACTTTATAATGTTATAATCTGTTTTATACTTTACCTTTCAACCCTTAATTGCTTGTCTATGGCATAATAACCCAGTCTCTATCCATATCTGTGCATGCAGTGCTGTGTGCAATTAAATGCATAATACTAAGTGCAGTTTATATTGAATGGTAATCCACCTAGCCAGCAAACCACAATCAACAGATGTGAACAGACCCAGACTGGCCATTGGGAATACCGGGCACTTGTCTGGTGGGCCAACCTGAGCCCGGGCCGGGTCTGTTAGGGGTCACCCCGTCCCTCAGCTTCCCACACACAGCCCACCACGACCACACCATCTGCGTGCAGGGAAGAAGGCTGTCAGCTCACCGCCATTCTGTGCCCCGGCGCATACACATAGGTCTCGCCACTCCACACCCCCTACGTGCTGGGCACCGGGCAATATAGTCCCCTTGCTGTGCCTGCATGTGGATTCCACACATGCAGGTCAGCCTGTCACCTCTGCGGATGCTGCCTTCCACACTGCTCTCCTCTGCTGGGAACAAAGGACACGCTATAAACTGCAAAGCTAGAATGGAGGGGAGCTTGTTGCCGGGGCAACCCGATGCCCAGCATTGGGTTGCCCAGTCTCATGATCGTACCACAACAGGGGGCTTAAATACTAGACATGTGCATTTGTATTCGGACGAACCTGCAAATTAACGAAAATCAGTTGATTCGGCGGTTCGTCCGAATCCGAAATAACGAATGTAATATATGCCCGAATGTACTAAAACGATATTCAAGTATACATTATTTCGTTTTCAGAAGACTGCGCATGCCCGCCGCCATCTTGTAAGCGGAGCGTATGATCTTACATGATGGTGACATCACACGTTGAGCGAGAAGCTGCCATATCAGCCACCGGCGCACTATTCATACATATTCATCACAGTTCTAAAAGTTAAACTTTACTTAAAAACAAAATTGCTAGCAGGATGTCTTTTTATTTCAGAATAGATGTAAAATGCACTGCTCTAGGTGCTTGCAGCTAGTGGTAAATGCAGCAGCCTCCCAAACCTTCATCAATATGTCTTATTTGCTATGGGGATTAGATTAAAATGTATCTAAAACGAAAACAAAATATATTGCAGTTTATAGATGTGGCAGTTGCATTCGATTTCATTTTTCAGGTTAAGAACATTTTCAGCAAAGGACTAGAGTGACATCACATTCTGGCTCCCAGCACCTCTACAGGCACGCACGGGAGCTGTACAAGCAATGCGCATTACTGAATAAAGTTCCATCACAGCCCACACTGGACTCCACGTTAAATATCTATTCCAGTTCTCGTAAGGTAGGGAGACTGGGTGGATCTTAATTTTTTTTTTTTTGGAGTGTACATGTGTGTGTGAGAATGTTGGGGCCACAACTATAATGGGATCATGGGATTGTGTCACCCACTTAATTTAGTCATTTTATTTCAAACAGTAATTTTAGTCATAGTTAATGTACAGCATTTCTAGAACTTTTCTGTGGGCTGTTCCTGGTTTCCCCATTTTATCTGTTTTAGGTTACCCTTACTAGCTGCCACACTTCAGTTCTGCCTGGAGATTGCTGTCACTAGGAACATCTCAGGACTAATATCGACGTGATTAGTAACCTAGTTTTGGCGGGAAAAGTAAACAACCTATCAGCTGTTGTGCAACCTGCCACTTAATTACTTTCTGCTGGGAAGGGGGAGGGCTGATTGCTGCACAACGCACAGCTTTATTGAATTAGGGGGTGGGGTATTTGCCGTGAATTATTTTATGCTGGGGGAAGGTGCACAATGCACACCCTTTAATAAATCTGAGAAATGGGGTATAATTAACACTGCTGCCACCAATGAAGCTGGGGAAAAGGGGGGGGTGTTACATTATACATGTAATTATACACCTTTCACTAGCTTCTTTGGTGGCAGTGTTAAAGTAGAGCGCAAAGCAGTAAAATAACTCACCTTTTTAACCATTGCCTCCCCACAGCTCTTATTTTTGCTGCATACAGTTTCTAATCTCAATTAAAATATTTATTTTAATCTCTATTTTAAGTGGTTTCATGACCACAAAGCTCTGGCAAATGTGCCAGTAAGCACAGCTCGTAGGCAGTAACTCTTTCAGGATCAACAATGCCTATTATTGCTATGGACTCCGGTAGGATGACGTTACTGCTCTGAAGATTCCGCTTGAAAAGATTTAAAAATACTTCCATTGAGATTTATTAGAAACTGTATGCAGCAAATATAAGCATTGTGGGGTGGCAACATTAAGGGGGGGGGGTTCAATTGCAACTTTTGCTATGGGGCCCTGTGGTTTCTAGTTACACCCCTGGTCACGGCTGTCCTTTTTTGGGGGTATTGTCACCCACATATGTGGGTGGACAGTGTTTACTGGTATATTGGACTGGTGTGATGAGTATGGCTCGAGTCTGGGTGACTGACAGTGCTGAATTTAATGTTTGAAGTTTAAGTGGTGATTAAAGTTGTGTTGTTGAATTTTTTTTTTTTAAATAAATATATTTTGCTTTTAACCCCAATAAAGGGCAATAGCCAAATTTTTCCACTAATACTGTTGTATGGTTTATTTCATTATACTGTAGGTCAATGTATTTATTGGTTTGTGGGGTCTACAATCCCATGTGTTTTTGAGGGCCCATTCACACTAGTAGTGCATTATCACACAGTCCCATGCAATTAATGCATTGTACCACACAATCACACCTACTGTGCATTCTGGTGTGGGAGGTGCATTGCCATTTGTTCGAAGGCACCCAAACACACCTCCCACTCACAGTTCAATCGCCTGCACCCAAATGCACGGAACTGCAATGCCATGCGTTCCATTGCAGTGTGACTTAATGACCGAGGACAAATGTGGATCCTGAGGTTACATTAAACCATTAAAAGGTTACAGGAAACCATTAAAATGACATATACTCCATTTGTCTACAAAGGCTGCCATTTGTTCTCAGGTTTACCCCTCAGGCCAATAGCACATCTTCAGTAAAAAGTGAGAATGCCCTTCAAGTAGAGGCAGGCTATGCATCAGGGACATGCAAGTTAGGGGAGGTAGAGCCTCACCTAGTATTATGGAGGTAAAAGCAGAAGCAGCTCTGATTGGCGAAACAGGTTACACATCAGCGAAAGCCTCCCCACTGTGTAACCTGTCATGGACAGAGCTCTGCATTCAGCTTTTGACAGCTAGGTTACACAGAAGTGGGCTTGTGTAACCTAACCTAGTGGGGCAAGAGCTGCAACAGCCTCCACTCTGTTAGAGGGTTGAGCTCTGTGGATGGTTTGGACCAAGATGTCAAATAACCATTGGACCAAGATGTCCAATAGATACATCTATATCCCATCCACATACTAAAGGAAGTACCGCACGTCATTGCTATGCACATATCATCCCTCCAGACCAAGCATAATTTCTGTCTGCAGAACAAGCAGCAGTTGGAGAACACGTTAACAGCTCAGTTAGTCATGGCAGCCCTTTTTATGTACAGTCTACAAAAGTCTTAATGTTTGAGGGGGTAGGGATGTATATGACTTTACATTGAACCCCACCAACAGCCATTCACCTTTTAAAAAAAAAAAAAAAGGAACTTTACCCATATCTTCAAAACAAAAAGGCAACGTTAGGTTTAGTAATGACAATATACCAAAACAGATACTTCTAGATAACTGCAGGATTTTTTGCATTTCTTAGGGGGGTCTATTCACTAAGCTGCCGTAGGCAGCCGAGTGAATGACCAACCTGAAGTGATCCGAACACTGTTCGGCTATTCACTACAGGCTGGCACGGCTGATTTCAGCCGTACATCGGCTTGCTTCGCATGGCTTCGGGTCGGCCGAAGATGCTCAGCCGACCCGAAGTGCAGAAGGAGTTAGACTCAGCCGACCCAACATCTGGATCAGCTGAGCCGAACCTCCGGCAGGCTACTCACTGCTGTCCGGCTATTGTTAAAGATGCCGAACAGCAGTGAGTGAATAGCCGAATGCCGCTGAGCGGCATTTGGCTCGGCTGTTCGGTCCCTCAGAGGTACCGAGCAGAACAGAAAGTGTGAAAAAGTAAATAGAAACAGCTGCAGAGGGCGGAGCTAGCAGTGACAGCTAGCTCCACCCAACAGTTTCCTATTGTCCGGCGGCTCTGTTGTAAAAAAAAAAAAACTCTGGCGCCTCGGAGAGAAACACTGCTGTCTCTTTTTGTTCTTTATTTTGACACGAGCGATGTCAGAAAATACATTTTTTTTTCCCATTGAAAAGCATTGGTACATTACTTATTGGCTATTGCAAATTGAAATAGCCAATAGTAATGTCCCAATGGGAATTTCTCTTTTTTCTTCTATTCTGACATCGCTCGTGTCAGAATAAAGAAAGACACAAGTGTTTCTCTCCTTGGCAGCCAGGAGCAGGAGACTCCCGGGGTGCCAGGGAGAGTTAGCTGTTTGGAGAGCAGTGTCACTGGTTAGCAGGTAACCAGGGACGCTGATCTCTGAAAGTGGCCGAAACTAGCCGTAAGATCACGGCTAGCTCCGCCCAGCTGTCAGAAGCAGGCTGTCAGCTTTCAGCACGGCTCAGCCGAGCCGATGCATATGCGTTCAGCTCGACTGAGCCGCTCGGCCATGATCGGGGGCTGTACGGGCTATTGTGAATAGCCCGTACAGCACCCCTTCGGTTCTACTGAAGTTGATCGGCTGAAGCTACGGCCAGATCCTTCGGCAGCTTCGTGAATAGACCCCTTATTTTTCTTTCCCAGTCTTCTGACAGTGGCCATTTTAACTAAGGGCAGGTTACTAAATCTCCCTTTACTTCCTGGAACATGTGACCAGGACATCTCAGGGGAGAAACATGCCCTTCCCTGAGATAGATGATTTTCCAGGAATGCTCTGCTGATGTAACCTTCCCTGGACGCAACACTTGGGCACAGATTACATAATTTGTGCAAAAAGGGACTAGGAAGTATATAAAAAGAAAATTAAAAAGGTTGTTGGATTCGCTAATGAATGCAAGTATTTCATGTCAGCATGATGAGCTGCATGTCGATTTTTAGTCAAAGGGGGTACAGGTCTGCTTTAATGTTCATGCCCTGTAACCTAAACATAGGGAAGGAGTTTGCCCAAAACCCCCACATCTAATTGATGGGGCAACAGGGGGTTCAGCATATCTTTTACAGTAGTTGAATAGAGACGGGAGACAGAATAGAGGCACAGCCAAAAAGACTATATACTTCACACCCCAATTTTAAGTTTGATTTCCGATATAATTTCTTTCAATTTGTCTATATAAAAGTGATACACTATCCACAGAGGAATACTCTTCAGTAGTACATATTGTGCGTGAAGTGGTTATTGCATAACACATGCCTTTGTCCTGAAGGATATCACAACCTTTATACATCTTTGAACGTTAAGACTATTTGGACCCAAAAATTGATTTGGCTCCCCTTCTGCATCCTTGAGCAATAGGTTCTAACCCCTTTCCCCCCCTATCCATTTTTAATACGAGATGCAATTATGTCAAGAACAGCAGACCTTTCATAAATTCAAGAGAAACCATTTCTCAAAAGAACTCTACTCAGAGACCACAATAGACAAATTAGTCTTTATTAAGTGCTCAGAGGTGGAAAACAGGAAGACGAATCATGGAATGGAATTGTAGAGGTCAGTACACTTAACATGGTCACATTGAGGTAGAAGAGTAATGGTAATGTTGAGAGCCCCGTGAATGTATGGCATTATTAAATGCTTAATAGAAACCGGCAAAGAATGACATGTGGAGGTTGCCACTGCCAACCAGCTCTTCTGAAAATGCTAGCTGTCCATTGTGCTTTCCTTACAGATCCAATACATTTGGAGTCAGTGACTTTCATTCGGATTAGAAGCTTGGACTTCATTCCAACTTTCCTGATCGGCATACTCAATAAGAAGCTTCTGGATCAGCATGGCAGCCAGCGCGTTAACATTTTCTGAAGGTGGTTAGTAATGACAGCCTTGGTATTTTTTTAGCAAGGACTTCCTTTACTAAAGCCACATGCAACAAATAAGCTGCTCTACTTTTCTACTTGCAGCATTCCGTAGCACTACCAGGTCTTGTTAATTTGCAAAGGTAGACTTTACTGCTTCAACAATGCACTTGGCACTGATGCCAAACATTTCTAATAACTCTGTAGGCTTTCCACTACGAGGAACCCCTCTGACTGCCAGACTCTGAACAATGAATCCAGGCTCTCCAGCTAATGCTGCAGCCACCGCATCCCCAATGCCACCTGAAAGACAGAAAGGGAAACATTACAGCATTACAAAAAGGTCATGTACAGCAATTTGTACTAGTCTCATGTACAGCAATCTCTAGCCACCACGTGTGCCAAACCCAGCCATCTGCTGAATGTTCCTGCACTCTGCTATCCCCAAACAAAATTCATTCTATATTGAGGGTGCTATAAAATAGTGTCACTCAAATAAAGTGCACTTACAATGCATTCCCCCAAAAACCACAGCAGTTCTTGCTGAAGTATAGCCATAAAATGGCAGACACTCCCAATAAAGGCAACAGGGAGTGAACGGCAAGGAATATAAACAAACTTAACAATTCAAGGCAAACCATCAAACATTTGAAATGCACCCCAGTGAACCATTTTACGGTCCAAAGGTTTTATAGTTCTGCTGAGCAAGTTGATTCCCCAGCTTTGCCCTCCACACGACTGCTCAAACTATATATATTAGTCTTTTTTGCAGATTCACCATCAATTAACAGTAATGAAAGTAATAAAAGTAATAAAAAAATAGAACATGGTGAGAAGGGGAGGCATCTGCCCATCTATGCTGTCTTGAGGATTTATGACAAGTAGGGGAGTCTGACCTGTGCAGCAGTATAATAAAGACAAGACACCAAGTTATCAACCCTCTGCATACAACAGCAGCTACAATGCCAGTTGTGTAGACTTTGTATTTAGGGCTTTTTCTTGGAAATGCCGAGAACACCAAAACCCACGTTCCGATCACCATGCCCAAATCTAAAAACACATTAGCACTGAAATCTTACCTTCTTTGTAATGATCCTCAACAGTAATGATATGACCACCAGTAGCTCTGCCACTGGATATAATGGTAGCTGCATCCAGAGGTTTAATGGTGAATGGGTCAATCACTCTGATATTGATATCTTAAAAAAAATAAAAAAAATGAGACTTTATACTTAGACTTCAAAACAAAAATACATTACAGGTTAAAATGCATCTGCTATAGGAGTCTATTTATACCAGGGGGAAAAACCCTGTATTAAGTGGCATTCAGGAAAAGCTGAACTCCAGGATAAGCAAATATCATCTAAGTGCCATATTTATTCTTGCCTTCAACCTGGTGTGCAGCTCTGTCCAGTTATACAGTGTAAACTTTGCCTCAGTGCAGACATTTCCTGTAACAAAGACCAGTCACTGCTGCCCTATCCTTGTGCAGGGTGACTAGTCTAGTCTCCACCCCCTCTGTAGTTTTCTGCAGGCAGCCTGTAGCAGGTGGGCCTGCTGGATCACTCCCACAGATCAGTGTATAGCACAGTGACATCACTGCTAGTTTTACAAGGCAATATGTGGGTTTGCAAAGCCATTTGGAGCACAAAGTATATTTATATCCTTTGTGCCAGAGGAATATATGTGAATGAAAGTTTTAAAGATCTGCTTGAAACCATTTTACAGCAGATGTTCTTCTGATCATCACAGAAAAGGCTTTTTTTTTTTAAATAGATAAAGCTTAGAGAACTACAAAATGCATCAGTCTTTGATCCCTTTAAACAGCAAGGACCTGTTCACCCCAGATGCATTTTCCAAAAGGGTGGAAAAGAGAAAACAACAGTAGTGTACAGCATACAGGATTGCAATGAACTGGTGTAATTTAGTGTACTGGCCTGCATTTTACAAGCCACCTCAAATCATATGCAATCTCTTCCCCCCCCCCCCAAAAAAAAAAAAACACCCCATACACCACACCCCATCAGTGCAATGATATTTGTGGTGTGAACTCAGCCCAAGGTAGTGATTTTCATGACTAGGCAGTGTCTTGCAGCACAGCTTTATCAAGCAGTCACTATTTAAAAAAAGGACTTCCAGTGCCTGGAGATAAATGTATAAACTTTCACAGATCATGTCAAGTCAGGAATCAGTCTCACCATGCCTAGATATTCTAATGGTGGCAATTAAAAGGGTAAAGTTGGCACAAAGGCAAGCTACTAACCTTGTTTGGCAAGCTCATCTGCGGCTGCCAGCGCCTCATGTAATGTAACACCAGCTCCGATCACAGTCACCCTGTCTGAATCGCTCTGACGTACAACCTTAAAGACAGTAGCAATATTAGAATGAACCACTGAAGCAATAAACAGAGCGTAAAAACGGGTTGGAGGGTTGCTCAGAGGGCATGTCATGCCAATTTACCTTTGCTTGTCCAATTTCAAACTTTTCCTCTGGAGAATAGAGGATTGTGGTATCCGGCCTGCTGGTTCTAATAAAACACATCCCCTAAAATATAAAGAGCTGATCATATTATGTCCAAAACAAAGATGTTACACAGCCATTATGCAGTAGCAATGGACAACAAGCTGCAACAATGCACAGCAACCCATAGCAAGTGGATTCTAGTTTAAAAAAACGAACTATGAGTTGAGTGCTTTTCACTCCTCATAATTCTAGCCAACCTGTGACAATGAGAGCGTCACAGGTCGGCTCAGTAGAGCGAGAGGTGAGCGAACATATACTGGCGTTCGCTCACCTCTCGATCCTGTCACAGCTCTCTGCCGTGACAGGGGGATGGGCTAGATTCCGCACTCCGATCCGCCAGCGCTGACTGGCAGAACGGACGGGGGAGGGTACAGTTGGCTCTGCCTCTAGATAGCTGGCTCTGCCTGTCAGTCACGCAGATGGGCGGATATGGCACAATTGTCGGGATCCGCACATTCAGCGTCTCAGTATGCCGCGAGCAGTAGCTAAAGCTCGCGGTATACTGAGCCTAGGGTGACGGGAGGACGCTAGTTTGTGTCCTCCCGGTACCCTAAGGAGAACTATGGGGAAAAGCCTTAACCCCATAGTTCTCCTTTAAGTTACTGCAGGTCAGAGATCAGATATACCTGGCTGCTATGGCATAACTCACTGAATAGGACACTTACTGGAGTGTTGGCAGCCAGACTGACTGCATGTTCTGTGGAAACGCCATCACTGGGATAGAAGACTGTACAGGATGGAATAGCACGGAACATAGCAATATCCTCCAAGGCCATTTGAGAAGGACCGTCCTCACCTGACAGTAAAAACAAAACACACCGCACTCATTTGCAATCAGAATTACACATTAGAGCCTTCACAATAAAAAAAAAAAAAATTCACATCCCAATAATCACAGTGCTGCTATGTATTTTAGGTATGAAAGCTTAGTTTTGCTTGTGACAACTGTAAATCTTCCTTCTGAAATTAATTTCAATAGGGTTAGCAGTAGGAAGTCACAGGCACAAGATGTAATCACTTCCTAGGATCAGAATTTAATCAAATAGATTCCAATATAACTAAATGTTTTAAAAAATATTGCAATGTGAGCTATAGAAGTTTTGTATAAAATGTAATCAACTTTGCCAAAAGTTCTGAAAGCCGCAAAACAGTCACTTAGAACAGGTCAAAGCTTCACAACCTTGACATGTGTAGCAGGAGATAAAAACCCTTTCACTGCCTAATCAAGCACATATGGAGGGACACAGTATGTGTGCTTGTAACATGTGGAAAACCGAATAACCTATATGCCCTTTAACAGTTTAGCACCTGCAAAACTAGCGAAAGCCAAAACCATCCAGAATGTTTTTAACCTCAGCTGGCCACACCTTTTTTTGCAAATTTTCTATTGCTGCATTTCTAGCATTTGTAAATGGACCCCACTCCCACCCAAACTATACATTTTATGAAATCACAGGCTCTGTAGAATAAAAAGATGGCGCTAACTACTAATTCTGTACATCCTGCAACAGTGTGCTGGTGTGTGTTGTGATAAACAGGATACATGTGCTGCCAAAGAGTTGAATTGTGGCGTACACCACAATATGGTGTTTTTAATTATTTTTTTTTACTGTTGGGGAGCCTCGGGGAAATATCAGGGGCGGGGAAATATCAATGGTCGAAACAGATGGTCTACTGATGATCGCCATTTGACATGGGACAGTCAGGGGACCTGTTCTGCTATAAGCTCATTGTTGTTTTAGCGACCATAAACTTATACCAGAAGGAGTGAATGCAACTAACGTATGGCATACTGATGTGGCTAGCTGCAAGTGGTTGTGTTCTGCCGTATGCCATAGGTCTGTGGCAGCAAAAGGGTTAAAATACATAGTGAGCGATGTAGATTTAAATAAATAACCCTAGAATTATTTATCTCACTCCATCTGTGCAGCAAGAGTGTTAAGCAAACATTTCTTTACAAATGACCCATTAGGCTTTGCTGGGCAGCTTTCCCTACGCTGTCCGAACACAAAGCCTTGCTTTGTACAAGGCCCGTTTACACCGCGCTGCGCTTTGGTGCTTAATGGAGGCATACATTTTAATTGGTGTGCGACAACACTGTGTATAGAGTTAAAGTGTAAAAAATAAATTATATACATCTCAAAAACAAACACGCAACGCAAAACATGCTGGTGTGCGCATGCTGGTGTGAACACATTATTGGCATCACAAGAGTGCTGAAAAGCCTCTGATAGCACAGATAGATTTAAAAAAGGCAAGTACAGGACACATTTAAGGGAAGGGGGGAGGGGGCATGCAATACGTAGAAGTAGTTGGCTATTGGACATGCAAGTTGGTTACCATGCCTTCATGTCAGCAGCAGTAAAAGGGTCAAAGACAAGATACATAAGGCCATGGATATAGTATGCAGAAGGTAGAAAGTAAAAAAACAACTCACCAATAGAGACTCCACAGTGTGAGCCACACAGGTTAACATTGGACTGAGAAATGGCCCCCATACGAATGTGGTCATACGCTCTAGAGAGGAAGGCAGCAAATGTGCTGGCAAAAGCCACAGTTCTATTGCGTGTCGCACAACCCATTGCCACACTGACCTGTAACAAACATAGCAAGACAGAAGAATGATGATGTATACTGCTACAAATGCAACCTGATAAGCTATATGAACATTTTGACTAGTGTGTATCTAGCCCCTATAGTCATGTTCACTTCCAACTAGATGTCCAGCTAAAAATCAGCAGGTCCTGAAGTGGTCAATGATATCCATGGCCCGTTGAACTAAAAGACTAGATTATGCAAAGAACCCTACAACACATCTATAGCAAGTTTGACATGCTGATGCCTAACATTTCCTCAGAAAAGGTCCAAAGGCTGTGTTAAGGCAAGCAGAGCTAACCCATCATTGTCCCAGCGCCACCTGAACAGATAATTAGAAAGGATCTTATCCTGCACAGGTGAATGAGGAAGGCTGATCAAGCCTGAACCCCGTGCCCCCTGCCCTTGTTAGTTTTGGCTAGAGAGCTGTTAGATTTCCCTTCACTTCCAGTCCTGGGGACAATCTGAGTAAAAATGCAATAGGAGTTATAATCCCTACCCACCATCAAGAAAATAAAGTTTTGGCCATAAATACACTGTAATGGCTACTTAATGGTTACCTTTCATGACAAAATATTTGACCAATTTTCACCACTAGAGGGCAGACATATCCATCAAGGCCGTAACAGCAGTGCAAAGTACTGTATTTAAGACCATGTGTAACCCAATTAGTGAAATGTTTTAGGGAAGGGAAGACAAAATGCAAGCAGATTAAACGTCAACTGATGCGATTAGACATTTATAGCAAATACAGTCTGCATAGCTCTACAATGAGAACTATACATCCGAAGAAGTGTTTACCATATTCTGTTCGGCAATGAAGCACTCTATAAAGCGCTCAGGATGCTCATTCTTGAAGATCTCAGAGAATGTGGAGTTTTTCGTGTCCCCATCAAGGGCGATGACCCGGCTGTTTGCATGCCCCAGTTTAGCAAGTGCCAGGCCATAAGCTTTACGTGTTGCAATCTAGAATAGAGGAAAAAATTGGTCAGTCCTGTAACTTTCACAGAACAATGTATTTAACCCCTTAGTGACGGGAGACGTACAGTGTACGTCCCGTCACGAAGTGCCTATACGACGAGCCATGTACACTGTACGTGACGAGTTATATCAGGCTTTGTAATGCTGGTAACAGCTGATTCTCAGCAGTTACCAGTCATTAATGAATACCTCAGTATTGAGGCATTCATTAATGAAATTAAGTTTTGTAAAAGCTTCTTCCTTTCATTAATAAAAAAATGAAGCCGTTACATGCAAACACAGGACCGCAATTTGCGATCCTGTATTTGACAGCTCAAAATAGCAGAGAGGTAGCAGTGACTCACCTCTCTGCTATTTGTTTTGACAGCTTGAGAGCCCAATGTTTAGATACATTTCACTAAAAAGATACAATGCATATCTTTTGAGCGAAATGTATCAGTTCTGATCGTCTAGGCACGATCATAGACATTTTAGTGAGATCTGAATCTGACTAAAGTCAGGATCAGTCTCTAAGGTTATGATTAGCTGTTCCTAAGTTTGGAGCAGCCTAATAGCCAAAAATTAAAAAAAATTAAAAAAGTTAATTTATCAAGCAGTCATAGTGACTGCTTGATATAAACTGTAAAAAAAAATGTAAATTTTTTCTTGTCAAAGTGTAAAACAAAACTAGGAAAATATACATTTTTTTATACTATAATAAACAAATAATCAAAACTTGTGAAAAAAGTGTTCTAGTTTCTAATTTTTTTAAATTTTATTCAAAGTGATATAAATTATATAGCCCTATTTATTCAAAGTGATATTATATAGCCCTATCTGTCCTCTAAAAAATATATAGTAATGTGTGGGTACATTTAGTAAGAAAGTATATTACTGCTGTGGAAGAATCACACAGCAAAAATTTTAAAAGTGTGTCAGTCATTTATGAACAGAAAATGAAAACTAGCTCAGTCATGAAGGGGTAAAACATTCGGTACCCATTTCAAACCAATGCTACCACCAATACAGAGAAGCTGGTAAACTAGGAATGGACTTTTTCATGTCACATTTTCTGACTTTCCATTGGCCATCATAAAGGAATTGGTTCTAGTTGCCAAGCTTAAATTGTCCACATGCAATTTAGGTCTGCACATTAAGAATATATATATATATATAGGCATTTTTTTTGAAGGCCAGTGCTTCTGTCCCGCCTTCAGCATTCTGAACATGGGAAGCATACCGAATGACGATCAAGGCATCAACTCAGAAGTAGACACAAACCATGGTGGACATCACTCTGTTGGACACCAGGCATGAACCCAGAGTGACACCCATATGTCAAAGTTTTCAACCAATTCCTGCAGGTGCAAATTTGTTTTATTTACATGAAGACATCATCCAGACACATCCTATACAAATGTACGGTTTTCCATTATAATACAAGATCTTTTAAAGGTCATTTTGCAAGCGAGCTGCCATTCTTGAACTGGCAACCTTATCAACTGCCAGGTGTACTGCATAGGATTTGTCAAGCGGCTTGCCTTGTCAGAATTCTTTAGGTGGCATTTTAGTATATGTGACTAACTGTACACTGCATTTCATCTAGACTTTCCTGAATTATTTCCTCACATTTGTCTTATGGTACAAAGGAGATTGCACTCACCTTGTCTCCTACTTTGTAACTGGGAGGAGTGGACATTGTAATGTTGGCAATGCTGACCTCGGGAGCATCTCTGATGGGAGCCAAGGGAGTCAGGTTCTTGTTGGTCTGGATCCGATTCTGGATCTCCTTAATAATGGACTCTACCTTTTCTTTAGGCATAGGTTTTCCATGCCAATTATCTTGATTTTCAACACCTAGGAAGGACCAAAAATCATAACAAGGTTTATGTATTTTTTGCAGCAACTGTCATTTTATGAACAGAACTGTCCAGGACCTTACCTGAAATGCCTTTTCCTTTGAAGGTTTTAGCAATGATTGCAGTGGGCTTGTCTTTCGTGTTGGCTGCCTGCCACAGAGCATAGCACAATTCTTCAACATCATGACCGTCCACAATATAGGTGTTCCATCTGTGAAAAGGGGGAGGGGGTGTAAATTAAATAAAGGAACTCCATTAGGGATGCACAGATTTTAAAGTGGAACATATATATTTCTACCACATGACAACTTATATACAGTTACCCAAAAGCTTCGCATCTTTTCTTGTAGATCTCAGTCTGGTGCTGGAGAGGAGCAGCTTCACTTTGGCCCAGACGGTTTACATCAAAAATGGCCACCAGGTTATCTAGATGGTAGTGAGATGCAAATGCCATGGCTTCCCATACAGCACCTTCAGAAGACTCGCCGTCACCCAGCAGACAATAAACACGATAACTGCAAAGAAAAAAGCAACCATGTATTAGGTGGCAAGGACATCTAAACTGCCAATTTGTGCAGTGTAATGGAAACTTTTGTATTGTTGGAGAAAAGGGGAAAACAAAAAACCTCACAACCCACATACCCGAGTTCAGCTTTAAGAGATCAGTATGTGCAGTCCCACATGGGCTGAGAAGTAGGACTGCAGTGAAGCTGTTAGCGGCTACCTCAATAGCAGACAAATGGAACAAACCAATTTTTGAAAAAGATTTTTCAATAATTAGTGTTTTGGGGAAAAAAGCTCCACCGTTTAAGATTAAAGACCAGGGCTTTGGTCAGTGACTGCCAAGGCCAAGATTATATAATCTCAGATTAAATTTCCCCCAGTTAAGGCTGCATCCCATCACAAGATGAAAGGCTGATCTGCATTTAGCATTTGTTAACACAGAAGAAATGTAGGCATTAGGATTTACAGGGAGTATTGGACCTGATGCATGTTTGGAGAGAAAGTCTGATGGAGGCATTGTCCTTATCTTAAGGACATAATTAATGGCCCATTTACATTTGTGTGGCAAGTTAATGCATATGTGTTATGTCACACATTAACATGCATTGCATTATTGCAGCCCCTTGAAATGGACTTCCGACGCAGCAAATAACACACAGCCTTAGTGTGTTGAGGTGCTATTCAAACAATGGCATTGCAGCACGTGCAACAATGCTTTTTCATAATGTGGACGATGCCACAATGCATAGATGTAAATTTGTCCCCAAGTCATATTCTCTAGAAAAAGGGCCTCTGACCACATTACTCTTTGGCCTATGGTGCTACCAATTGTTTAGAATACCCCCATTAAATATGTGAATTCGTTGTGGGGAACAAGTGTACATACCTTGCCTTATCAAAGTATTTCCCAGTGTAAGCCATACCACAGGATGCTCCCAGGCCTTGTCCAAGTGAGCCAGTAGCAACATCAACGAACGGCAGTTTCTGTAATTCAATAATATCGTTAGAGCTGTACGCCAGTATTACCTTCAGTCTTGCATGGTTGTACATGCTCCTCTCCTGTACTCAAATCAAATAGCATACGGTTTTTCCACTGCACACTGTAGGGAGCTTTAGCAGACATCTAATGCAGTGTAAGAATCCAACTACCTGCCTGAATTCATGTCCACCATCAACTACCTTTTTGCTCCCCAGCCCGACAGTCCCTGGCCTACCCCTTCGTTTTTAACCAAGGAGGCTCAGCATTAGATGTGGGTGTTACCTAGGGCATTCTGCATGCAGTCTGACTTTGAATGCCTCTTCTCCAGACTGACATCTACCCATCAAGCTCACTACCATGTGTGCATGCACATTAGTTGAGACTGGAGCATCAGCAAACTTGTCAGTCTTCCTGTTGGGAAGATTTCACACTGCCTGTGGCAAGCAGGCCATCAGGTTTGCAGAATCCAAAAAAGGCAAACCCAACGGCATTACACAAAACACACACACAAAACCTGGGGATCTTCTCCACACTTTGACATCAGATGCAACCAAAACATCAACATTGTAGATCTTAGAGAATAGAAGACAAGGTGGCAGACATCCAAATCTGAGAAACAGTAGCTTTATGCCAAAGAGCCCAGGAGGCACTTACAGCTCTACAAGTGCCTTGACAAGAAAGGTTTGGCACCCAGTGCATGAGACCATAAGCTTGATAATGCTCGGTTAGAGCCATTGATAAATGGTAGCACAAGAAGCTGGTTCACCATTACAGAGACCATCAGTAATGAGAAAGGAAGGAAGCAGTGGCTGCAAGAAACGTACAGCCCAAATTGCAATGGAGTTCTAGGCCTCAGCACCACCTTGTCAAAGACCAGAAAGTTCTTTATAGTACAAGGGCAGCAGCACAGAAACTCAGAGATGATGGCAACAAGAAACAAAATTAGTGGAAAGGTGAATATCCCTAGGCTGTTCAAACTGGCAGATTTTGAATCTTTGGGAGAACCAAATTTGGATCTTATGGAATCATCTGGAAAAACAGGGGAAGTCATATGGGTGGCACCCTGCACAAAAGGCTTGATCAAAGAATGTGAAACCAGCAGTCTCTGTAGCAAGATTACAATAGCAGAAATGGTGTGGATGGCCAAATGCTGACCCAGTCCCATATGTAAAAAGGCAAGGATCCCTAGGGTGAAAACATCTCATCTTGCCTACTACATGCAGTGCTAGACCATATTGGATGTAGATGGTTTCATCAAGCAGAATACAACATCTGCCTGGAGCAATCCAGAGGTTTGGGGATAACCAGAATGCCCATCCATCTCAATCCCAAGAAGCAGAGAAGGGATAAGTTTCAGGTGAGAAAAAGGCATGGTCAGGTTGTACCAATAACAGAATCACCAGAGCATCCACAGCTTCTGCTAGAGGTGCACTGTACCTCGAGAAAAAACCTGTCCAGTCTGTTGAACTTTGAGACCAGGAGGTCCCAGAACAGGGCTCAAAATTTGTGGAAATTTGGGCCTTAAGTACTGGTCCGCGAGCTGGTACTATGTGGCCCGAAGCCAGCTGATGTGTCAGGCACACGGTCGCAGACGGCGTACCCGACTTGCGGGGGCAGCTCCACATCTGTGTCGGATGCAGATCGCAGAGCTGCTCCGGTCAGCTCTGGCTTCCTTCGGCCGAGGGTCGGACCTCACTAAATCACCAGATAACTAGGGATCGATCCTGCTCACAGCCTCCTCACTGCAAAGATGTGAACAGGTGAGGGGGGGTTGGAGTATTATTTTCTGTGTGTGGGGGGAATTTTATTAACCATTGCATGACTTTCGTTATACAATGGTTGTAAGGTCATTAAAATCTCGTACGATCTGCCCATCTTGGACAGGCAGATCGTACTTGCGATCATCGCAAGCCCTCCCTGCTGAGGGGCGGGCTTCCGATGATTGCAGTGCTGAGCGGGCAATCTTACAATTATTTTTGCTTAGAAGACAAGTCGTACGACCTTATAGTAGAAACAGTCGCACGCTGCCCATACACCTGCTGATATCGTACGATCGCAGGATCACCCACGATCATCGGTAGGTGTATGGACACCTTTAGTGTATGTGTATATTATGCCCCATTCACACCTACAGTATATTTCAGGTGTGATTAGAGAGATTCCTGTGTCAGGAACTTGCGTTTTCCTGCTGCAGGAATCCCTAATCTGCCGTTTACAAGCGGCAACCATTATAAGATAAGAAATATCATAAGATTTAAGAGGGTGTGTTTAGGGGGGCAGGGTAAGGGTTAGGTGGGGCAACTGGTGGCTAGTAACTCTTGGGTCCATTGGGCTGAATGGCACAAAATCCGCCGAAAAATAGATAATGTTCAAGCTGACAAGCGACATTGAGCTGCGAGATGTGAACAGCTCCATTGAAATAGCTACACTGAGCTTCACGTTTGAACAATTTGAGCAGGAATCCCGCTACAAACTGCTCAGTGTGAATGAGGTCTCAGGCTTCTTTGGCTGAGAGGAAGAGAGCTCTTGCCACCAGTGGCTTCCTTAGTGATAACATTCTGGGTAGCCCCTGAAGGTTTTTTTGTACAATCCAACACTTCGTTAAGGTCCTCTGACAACACATCCATACCACAGCTCAAGGCTGCAGGCATGATTTCTTAAATGCTCTATGACCAAGGGATCTACAGCAATTGTGATCAAATCCCTTCCACTAGTGGTTGACCAGTCAATTGGGTTTGACAGATTAAGGTCATGGTCAAAAGTCTACAGTGCAGGACCAGCTAGTGAGATCACAGTGTTCATATGGGCCATACATAAATAAAATGAGAAAGTATGCAAGCAGCATCTAGTGTGCTTTCTCCTTAGAAATTCTGTGTCATTGGGGCAAGTTTTACCGGTGTAGGATGGCCCTCCAAGTCACAGTCAATCTTCCTCAGGTTAAGAAGGTCAGATTCCTTAATATAACCAGCTTCAGTCCATGCAGCATAGAGGATAGGAGCAGCATGACCCTGCAGAGAAACAATTCATATTAAAAAACTAAATAAAAAAGCATGACAGAAATAAAAAAACCCAAACACAACATAGGGTAAAAGGGTAGAGCTGCAGCTAACGATTATTTTCAAAATCGGTTAGCCGATTAATCGGATAAAAAATTAAATTCATTTTTAAAAATAGCTCCAGTGATGGACTACTAGTTTGTATTGAGATTGTAGTCCATCACATGAGCAAGCTTGGAGCAGTGGAAGTAAAAGAAAAAAAAAAGTGGTGTGCAATATAGTGAAATGGAAAGTGTAAAATTATACAGCAATGAATGCAGAATGGCATCGGCTATAGAGGACTACAAAACCCAGCAATAGTACATTATACAGCAACATACAACCAGCTATAGAGGAATACAACAAATCTGGTAATAGTACATTATAGCTGGCGGTATTCTGCATTGCCCTGTATAGTGTACTATTGCTGGGTTTTGTAGTCCTCTATAGCTGGTGGCATTCTGCATTGCACCACTGTATAAATGTATTATTGCTGGGATTTGTTGTACTCTTTATAGCTGGTGGTATTCCACATTGCGCTGTATAATGCATTATTGCTTTGATTTGCAGCAACACATTATACAGCGTACAATGTATTGCTGGGATTTGTATTCCTCTATAGCTGATGGTACATTGCTTTGTATAATATACAATACAGCACAATGTACCATCAGCTATAGAGGACTACAAGTCCCACTATCCCAGCAATACATTATAGAGCACCATGTGGGGGCAAAGTGCAGGCTTACCTGGGCAGTCTTCCAGCAACTTACTCCTGAGATCGGGCCTGTCTATCGGCGGCTGTCATTCCAGCGGCGGCTGTCATGTCCATCTCCCCGCGTTCCTGTGCCGATCGTGGATGTGGGCGGTGAGCGTGAGGCGGGGCATGGATGCGGTTCTGGCAGCGGGTCTGGCAGCAGTGAGCGTGAGGCACGCAGCCGTGAACAGGGCCAACTAATCGATGATTGAAAACGTTGACAACTTTTAGCAAGATTACAATAGCAGAAATGGTGTGGATGGCCAAATGCTGACCCAGTCCCATATGTAAAAAGGCAAGGATCCCTAGGGTGAAAACATCTCATCTTGCCTACTACATGCAGTGCTAGACCATATTGGATGTAGATGGTTTCATCAAGCAGAATACAACATCTGCCTGGAGCAATCCAGAGGTTTGGGGATAACCAGAATGCCCATCCATCTCAATCCCAAGAAGCAGAGAAGGGATAAGTTTCAGGTGAGAAAAAGGCATGGTCAGGTTGTACCAATAACAGAATCACCAGAGCATCCACAGCTTCTGCTAGAGGTGCACTGTACCTCGAGAAAAAACCTGTCCAGTCTGTTGAACTTTGAGACCAGGAGGTCCCAGAACAGGGCTCAAAATTTGTGGAAATTTGGGCCTTAAGTACTGGTCCGCGAGCTGGTACTATGTGGCCCGAAGCCAGCTGATGTGTCAGGCACACGGTCGCAGACGGCGTACCCGACTTGCGGGGGCAGCTCCACATCTGTGTCGGATGCAGATCGCAGAGCTGCTCCGGTCAGCTCTGGCTTCCTTCGGCCGAGGGTCGGACCTCACTAAATCACCAGATAACTAGGGATCGATCCTGCTCACAGCCTCCTCACTGCAAAGATGTGAACAGGTGAGGGGGGGTTGGAGTATTATTTTCTGTGTGTGGGGGGAATTTTATTAACCATTGCATGACTTTCGTTATACAATGGTTGTAAGGTCATTAAAATCTCGTACGATCTGCCCATCTTGGACAGGCAGATCGTACTTGCGATCATCGCAAGCCCTCCCTGCTGAGGGGCGGGCTTCCGATGATTGCAGTGCTGAGCGGGCAATCTTACAATTATTTTTGCTTAGAAGACAAGTCGTACGACCTTATAGTAGAAACAGTCGCACGCTGCCCATACACCTGCTGATATCGTACGATCGCAGGATCACCCACGATCATCGGTAGGTGTATGGACACCTTTAGTGTATGTGTATATTATGCCCCATTCACACCTACAGTATATTTCAGGTGTGATTAGAGAGATTCCTGTGTCAGGAACTTGCGTTTTCCTGCTGCAGGAATCCCTAATCTGCCGTTTACAAGCGGCAACCATTATAAGATAAGAAATATCATAAGATTTAAGAGGGTGTGTTTAGGGGGGCAGGGTAAGGGTTAGGTGGGGCAACTGGTGGCTAGTAACTCTTGGGTCCATTGGGCTGAATGGCACAAAATCCGCCGAAAAATAGATAATGTTCAAGCTGACAAGCGACATTGAGCTGCGAGATGTGAACAGCTCCATTGAAATAGCTACACTGAGCTTCACGTTTGAACAATTTGAGCAGGAATCCCGCTACAAACTGCTCAGTGTGAATGAGGTCTCAGGCTTCTTTGGCTGAGAGGAAGAGAGCTCTTGCCACCAGTGGCTTCCTTAGTGATAACATTCTGGGTAGCCCCTGAAGGTTTTTTTGTACAATCCAACACTTCGTTAAGGTCCTCTGACAACACATCCATACCACAGCTCAAGGCTGCAGGCATGATTTCTTAAATGCTCTATGACCAAGGGATCTACAGCAATTGTGATCAAATCCCTTCCACTAGTGGTTGACCAGTCAATTGGGTTTGACAGATTAAGGTCATGGTCAAAAGTCTACAGTGCAGGACCAGCTAGTGAGATCACAGTGTTCATATGGGCCATACATAAATAAAATGAGAAAGTATGCAAGCAGCATCTAGTGTGCTTTCTCCTTAGAAATTCTGTGTCATTGGGGCAAGTTTTACCGGTGTAGGATGGCCCTCCAAGTCACAGTCAATCTTCCTCAGGTTAAGAAGGTCAGATTCCTTAATATAACCAGCTTCAGTCCATGCAGCATAGAGGATAGGAGCAGCATGACCCTGCAGAGAAACAATTCATATTAAAAAACTAAATAAAAAAGCATGACAGAAATAAAAAAACCCAAACACAACATAGGGTAAAAGGGTAGAGCTGCAGCTAACGATTATTTTCAAAATCGGTTAGCCGATTAATCGGATAAAAAATTAAATTCATTTTTAAAAATAGCTCCAGTGATGGACTACTAGTTTGTATTGAGATTGTAGTCCATCACATGAGCAAGCTTGGAGCAGTGGAAGTAAAAGAAAAAAAAAAGTGGTGTGCAATATAGTGAAATGGAAAGTGTAAAATTATACAGCAATGAATGCAGAATGGCATCGGCTATAGAGGACTACAAAACCCAGCAATAGTACATTATACAGCAACATACAACCAGCTATAGAGGAATACAACAAATCTGGTAATAGTACATTATAGCTGGCGGTATTCTGCATTGCCCTGTATAGTGTACTATTGCTGGGTTTTGTAGTCCTCTATAGCTGGTGGCATTCTGCATTGCACCACTTCAAATCCCAGCAATACATTGCGCTGTATAATGCATTATTGCTTTGATTTGCAGCAACACATTATACAGCGTACAATGTATTGCTGGGATTTGTATTCCTCTATAGCTGATGGTACATTGCTTTGTATAATATACAATACAGCACAATGTACCATCAGCTATAGAGGACTACAAGTCCCACTATCCCAGCAATACATTATAGAGCACCATGTGGGGGCAAAGTGCAGGCTTACCTGGGCAGTCTTCCAGCAACTTACTCCTGAGATCGGGCCTGTCTATCGGCGGCTGTCATTCCAGCGGCGGCTGTCATGTCCATCTCCCCGCGTTCCTGTGCCGATCGTGGATGTGGGCGGTGAGCGTGAGGCGGGGCATGGATGCGGTGCAG
>NW_017306384.1:358609-361708 GCF_000935625.1 Nanorana parkeri | reverse complement strand
GGGGGGGGGCAGTTGGGGTTTTTTAAAACATTTGTCAGTAAAAAAAATTTGCGGTTTGTGCCTCTACAAGATTTTTCCTCACTTTCCTGTCCTAGAAAAGATGTTACAGCAACAAAGCAAGAATAAATTTCACCTTTAACTAGCTCTACCAGATCAGGGACCCCCATTGAGAAGTTCCCCCTTTTCTGGTAAAAGCAGCAAGTTATTGGTTCCTCTCCCCCCTACCCACTTCCTGTGCTGCACTAAAGCACACAATACTCCCTACATTGTCAATCGCAAGTTTTCATTCCCACCTAAAATGAATGTGCACAATCACATGACACTTGCCTGTGCATGTCTGCAAATTCTCCTGCTCTCATTTTTGGGAGCTGCAAAGAGGGTGCAATTTTTTGATGCTTTAATAGGAGAATGGCTATAGGAGAATGGCTATAGGAGAATGGCTATAGGAGAACCCCCCCTCATTTAAGCCGGCCTGTGACACTGAAGTGTTTTAACCAGCAATCCAACTTAAATATTACTGCAGCATATCCAGAAGCCAAAATTACACGACTTCCATGTGGTAAATCTTCCCATTATCCTCACCTTTGAGAGAACAAATCGGTCATTGTTGAAGTTGCCAGGATCAGCTGCATCATATCTCATGGTGTTGAAGAAAAGTACAGACAAGATTTCAGCAGCGCTGCAGCAGGATGTGGGATGCCTATCACAAGGAGCAAAGCACATTCAGCATTAAACAGGAAGATACGGACGTAATTCCCAACTACAGATCACAAGATGCCTCGTGCTAAAGTTACACCTGACCCCCAATAGTGCACTAAAAGTCCCAGCACACAGTAACAGAGAGAATACAAGGGTGGCCATAGGAACAAGCTATATTTGGTGCCAAAGCTGAAGGACAGATAGTTCTAATGAAAACAGCACATACATTGACAAGAGCTGTTCAAATGCTTGGTAGAGCGCATGAATAGAAATTAGAAAGGACTTGGATAACAGGGAATATCCCATGTGATGCAGGCCAGGTAGGGAAGTGAAAGTTGGTGAGAATACACACTTCCTACTCTGCAGCCTGCTGGGGAAATCCCTACAGACAAGCAATTCTGCCTGCCCAGACAGATAAGCTGTAAGCAGAGGCACGCCAGCTACAAACTCCTCGCAGATCAGTAGCACAGAAGTACTGGAAGCAACTGCACTTCATCCTGGTATGGTTTGATTCTGCAGGGGTTACATTAGAGTGCATCTCAAATCAAAACTTTCTCTCCGGTATAGAAAGTTGTTAGAATCCCTGTTCCTAGTTTATTTTGCTGTATCTCTTTATAGAGATGTTCCATCAAATCCGGGCTAAGACAACAGGAAGTGAATGGATATCCCCACTTAGCGGTCACCGTAACAGGTGTGTGCAGTGAACAGTCACCCCCCCCTTGCCTCCTGTTTTGATGCCTACCTTAAAAAGTTTATATTTTTCCTTCACTTTGTCCTGATGTCAATGGACACCAGAACAAACAGAGGATGCATCTTTAAAAAAAGGATATAGAGAGCAATAAAACCTGACGGGGCTCCGAACCCTTCCCCAACTATATCCAAGCCAAAATAGGCAGCAGCATGCCCGGTACTACATACGCTAACTAGAAGCCTTTTACATCAAATTAGTGACAAACGTGGACAGTGTTTTATAACAATACAAATTATAGCCTGAGCTACAGTAAGAGGAGAACAATGCTTTGAGGCCATGTTCACACAAGCAGCTAGGGCTGGGGTAAAAACAGGCGATTGATTGCAGACTTTACTGCCCACCTATAATGGGACATGGCAGCTGCTCAGGATCGTACACCTTGCTGCAGCAATTTTAACTTGTCATGTCGAGTTTGACAGGTGGCATTGCAGAAACAGAGTCGATCGTGGTATCGATTTTCTGCAGGCACCCGGCTTTCCTATACTAGCGATCCAGGTAGATGTAGACCTCGGCTAAAATTTAACTTCAACTTTCTGAATCCAAAGTCTAATCTCTAGAGCGGTTGATCTGTTTTTTTAGGCTTTACAGGTCGCAGACCTGAGATTTCTGCTCAGAATGCCCTTATAGACGATGTGCAGGCCTTCAAGGGTAAAACGTGCAACTGTGCCATTGTGCACATCCTTGTGACCACAGGATCATCTTTCAGCAGCCTATTATATTTGGCTCACACAAAGATTAGGATGGTATGCTCACAGGGGGTGGGGCAGGGGTTACTAAAACTAAACTATTAAAAAACACAACCCCACATCCAATTACGCCAATACTGCCGTCTATTGAACAATTTTTTCTGCATCCCGTAATAACTTTTTTTTTTTTTTTTAATACATACACAGCTATAACCCCCCCCCAAAAAAACACCACACATGTAAACCAAAAAATTATCTGCCATAGAGTGTAGCAAGGTGATTAGCTGGGGCAGTTTCCAGGGCTGCAATGCACAAGGGAGTGATAATAAAATGACCCATTATAAAATTAAACCTACCCCCATATAAGGCAAGCCATGCGGTCTCAGTGTGGCAGGTCTGATCTCTTACAGCTATGCATTTACGGTAGAAATTAGAGATCTATCTATCTATAGATATATATATATCTCAGCAGCTGCAACTGTAAATGTTCTCAATGATGCCAAAAAGAATCACGGATCTGTTGGATAACCTGCTGACTCCCCCTCCCCCCTTCTATAGTACATTAAATCAGAATTTCTCTTTTCCTGCAGATATCATCCCCCATTTTCTGATCTGCTGCAGATCCTATAAAATAGAAATCTTCCCCAAGTCATGCATAATACTTAGAGGGGAGGAGGAGATCTCACATGAACACAGTAATAGAAGCCTGCTCCCTACAGCCATCATGCTGCACAGACTGAGGCCTGCACATGATTGGAATACATAAGTAACTCCTTCCATGCCTAACACATGGCTGTAGGAGTGAAGGGTGGACAGCAGCTAAAAAATCCACACCAAGTGAAAAGACATGCTGGGCCATAGACTGTAGCGAACTTTCAGGAAGGGTGATGAGCTGGGACAGTGGCCACGTGCCCGGGGCACGCACACACGGGGATTTAATAATCATGCATGCACGTGGGGGGG
>NW_017306384.1:337993-358089 GCF_000935625.1 Nanorana parkeri | reverse complement strand
GGGGGAGTCACCCCACATGGTGCAGCACACTGATCAGGGGAGATGCTGCCATGAATCCTCATTCCAGGGGGGACGATACCCACGTGGTAAGTGGCACAGGAGGCAACCGATTGCTGATGAATGACTGGGACCCTATAAGATCCTACCCTGAGTTGGAGGCACATGTCGCTCTGATGGAGTGGATCCTGAGCCGGTTGGCCAGATCCTTCAGGGCTTGCAGATCCTTGTCCTCGGGTTTCTGGTAGGTGTCCATGCTGATGCTCTCCCTCCGCAACCTGAGTACTGCTTGAAGATTAGTCCACTCCACTGGGCCGTTCTTATAGAGAGCCGCCCTCTGTCCTTACTGGAGGAAATGAGATCACACCGAGGAGAGGAGGGGAGAGCTCTTCATTGATGGGAGAGGCTCCTGTCACCCCATCATCGTGCATGGCAACATGCAGCTTGCCATATCCCCCAGCATGCAGCTCTGAGCCTGTTCACATCTTTTGTTTACACTGTATGGAAACCATCAGAGCTATTGGCAGAAATTCAGACAGTGCTCCTTTGTTGCATTATGTGTGTGCACAATCTCCTGACAGTAAATCTCAGTGCCCAGTGTTCACAAATGTTTGACACAGATCAGCTGTACATCATTCTTATGCCCCATTCACACTGAGCGACATACCTTTAGGAGCGGATCCGCGCGGCCGGGATAGCGCGAATTTCGGGGGGACATTCCAGCGACGGTAGCGTGACCTTCACCGTCGGGCTGCATTAATAAATAAAAAAATTGTGCGACATCTGCCGAAAAAAGGGTCCTGCAGGCGCAACTTGTGACCGCGACAGGCGACATGGAGCTGTACATTAAAGGAGAACTATGAGGTCTCATAGTTCTAGCCGACCTGTGACAATGAGACTGTCACAGGTCGGCTAAGTAGATCGGGAGGTGAGCGAACACATATCGGCGTTCGCTCACCTCTCGATCCTGTCACGGCTCTCTGCTGTGACAGGGGAGGGGATGGATTCCCCCCTCCCCGCTCCGATCCGCCAGCGCTGACTGGCGGAACGGACGGGGAGGGGGCGGGTACAGCTGGCTCTGCCTCTAGATAGGCAGAGCCAGCTGTCAGTCACGCAGCTGGGCGGATCCAGACATAATTGTCGGGATCCGCTTCAGCTGCGGCGTCTCAGTAAACCGCGAACAGCAGCTCGTGGTATACTGCGGCGTCTCAGTATACCACGAGCTACACCTCGCTGTATACTGAGCCTAGGGTGACGGGAGGACGCTAGTTTGTGTCCTCCCGTTACCCTAAGGAGAACTATGGGGAAAAGCCTTAACCCCATAGTTCTCCTTTATGACAGCTCCATTGAAAATAATTGGCCGGCGACTTCTCGCGATATCGCGCAACAATCCGCTCAGTGTAAATGGGGCCTTAAAGAGGAGCTCCACGATTTTTCAAATGAACCCTTCCAGTTGGGCTACCGCTGCACTGCAAGGGTTGACTGCTCATTTTGTCTAGGGGTGAAAATAAAGAAGACATATTCACTCCATCCTCTGTCCCGCCTGGCTGCTAGACCAGTCTCTGCAGGCTCCGGAGATCTAAGGACCCATGACGTCATCACGTCTAATACGGGTCTATTAAACGTGAAGATGAGACAAGGGACATATCACAGCCAGAGCAAAGGGGGAGAGAAGTGAGCGATCACTGCCATAGGACCAAGGATCAGGTGAGTATATCTTCTTTATTTTCACCCCTAGACTAAAACGAGCAGTTAACCCTTGCAGTGCGGGGGAAGCCCCGGGCCTCGTACAAGATTTTACCTGCCCATAGCAATCCTGGCTAGCTGCCAGAGTATACATTGGTCTGTGTATGGTAATATGGAGATTGGGGCATCCTGCCAGCTGTGACCCTCTGCCAGTCCCCAGCACAGATTCCCTCACTACCCCACTGTAGTTGGTTGCTAGGTCCACTGGCATCCTAGCAACCAAAGATGTGATTGCCCCACCCCCAGCATTTACACAATGACCGCATTTCCTCTGTTCAGATCAGCTCTGTCTTCCAGGTTCTGTCCTGCTGATCTGCCTCCTGCAAAGGTAAGGGGGTCTCTGGTCCCTGGATGCTGGGCACACATGGAGGTAAAGGGGGACTCTACAGGCCACTCCTGGATGTAACGGGGGACTCTGCCGGGCACTCTAGATGTAACGGGGGACTCTGCCGGGCACTCCTGGATGTAACAGGGGACTCTGCCGGGCACTCTGGATGTAACAGGGGACTCTGCCGGGCACTCCTGGATGTAACAGGGGACTCAGATGGGCACTCCTGGATGTAACAGGGGACTCTGCCGGCCACTCCTGGATGTAACAGGGGACTCAGATGGGCACTCCTGGATGTAACGGGGGACTCTGCTGGGCACTCCTGGATGTAACAGGGGACTCTGCCGGGCACTCCTGGATGTAACAGGGGACTCTGCTGGGCACTCCTGGATGTAACAGGGGACTCTGCCGGGCACTCCTGGATGTAACAGGGGACTCTGCCAGGCACTCCTGGATGTAACAGGGGACTCAGATGGGCACTCCTGGATGTAACAGGGGACTCAGATGGGCACTCTGGATGTAACAGGGGACTCTGCTGGGCACTCCTGGATGTAACAGGGGACTCTGCCGGGCACTCCTGGATGTAACAGGGGACTCTGCCGGGCACTCCTGGATGTAACAGGGGACTCTGCTGGGCACTCCTGGATGTAACAGGGGACTCTGCTGGGCACTCCTGGATGTAACAGGGTACTCTGATGGTCATTCCTGGAAGGAAGGAGGGACTCTGCTGGGCACATCTGGATGTAAAGGGGGGGGGGCTTATTCATTACATAAACCGTATTTAGCTCATGAATATTTGTAGAATATACAATGTGTCCCGTGTACTGAAACCTTCGGAGACCCCTGCTCTAAACTAAGGAAAGTAGAGATCTGGTTCCTATGGGATTCTGCACTTTGTATATGGGCACTCCTGGATGTAACAGGGGACTCTGCTGGGCACTCCTGGATGTAACAGGGGACTCTGCTGGGCACTCCTGGATGTAACAGGGGACTCTGCCGGGCACTCCTGGATGTAACAGGGGACTCTGCTGGGCACTCCTGGATGTAACAGGGGACTCTGCCGGGCACTCCTGGATGTAACAGGGGACTCTGCCGGGCACTCCTGGATGTAACAGGGGACTCTGCTGGGCACTCCTGGATGTAACAGGGGACTCTGCCGGGCACTCCTGGATGTAACAGGGGACTCTGCTGGGCACTCCTGGATGTAACAGGGGACTCTGCTGGGCACTCCTGGATGTAACAGGGTACTCTGATGGTCATTCCTGGAAGGAAGGAGGGACTCTGCTGGGCACATCTGGATGTAAAGGGGGGGGGGCTTATTCATTACATAAACCGTATTTAGCTCATGAATATTTGTAGAATATACAATGTGTCCCGTGTACTGAAACCTTCGGAGACCCCTGCTCTAAACTAAGGAAAGTAGAGATCTGGTTCCTATGGGATTCTGCACTTTGTATAGCATCATTGCTCTTTGCACCATTTCAGTAGCCCACAACGGTGAAATATATACACTCTTAGAACTGTGACTGTTTTATGAATGACAAAATATAGAAAAGGACGTTAATAATGACCCCTTTGCAGCTGCCCTAACTTTGCCCCAGTGCATCCACTTTGCTCAATACTCAAAAATGTCAATGACCTTTCAGAATAGGAACACTTAGGACCTATGTACAATCGAATACCTTTCTGTTTAATGTGAAGCCCTAGTCAGTGCAGTGAATGTACTGTACTACAAGAACATTGACTACTATATTACAAGTTCTTTATTAAGTCTAGAATGAAGATGTGATGATATCATGCCATGTTGGCACTTGCATGTGTCTCATACCCATTCAAGCTCCAGGCATTCAGTAGTGCCAAATGGGATGCCGGTTTCTTCATCCCGTAGTATTATGTTTCATTCAGCATGTGCCAGAGTTGTCACTATGTGTGATATGGGAGTGACTGGAATAGTTGGCACAGCAGTTGTTAAACATTTATATGCTTACAACGAAGACCTTGGCTATAATCCATTAATGATTTAGCTGACAAATACTGAACCGCACACACCATATTTGATATTAATAGAGAGGCAACTCAATCAGTCAGGCAGGACAGCTATAATCAATAGCACATCAAGTGATAGTGAATCATAATGAATACTCCGGTAGATGTGTAGCACATTGCTTGCAAAGTAATAAGCTATCGGTGACAACAATCTGAAAATTATCACCATGGATTGACATATTGTGGGTGTGAATGAGTCTACATGCACAAATAACACTTTATTGACCAGTAAATATTCTTATACACAAATTGCACATATTTGTTGTTCATCTACAGTACATCTCACATCTAACATATCCAACCCATACACAAAGCGTTTAAGAGCTTTTAGAAAAGTAGCTTCATATAATATCATTAACTACCACCCCTCCAAAATGTCAACACAGAAGGTGTTATAACTGACGTCATCTTGGCAGTGGGCAGTGCAAAAGTTCTTCAGATGGGGCCTGGCCAAGCTCAGATATTCCAGTGGTCAAGTATATTTACCATTTTCACTAGGGTAAGATCGTCTGGCAAGTTTTTATGATGTCTGTGGCCTCGTTGAGGAGATTTCTACACACTTCCTTCCCCAGGGACAGTGGTGTGAGTGACAATCTCCAAGAGGAGGAAGGAGCAGGCAAACAACAGTAAATGGATAAGGTTTTCACGTGGTCCATTTACTGTTGTCGTCAAGTTTTGAGGTCTTTTCTCCAGTAACGGTCGATTAGTTGCAGTTAATCATTATAGACATTGTGGCATTGTGAGGCAATACCACGGTGTTAGGTGGCCTCAAAGTCACCCAGGGTTTTCAGCCAGAGGGGCTGAGTGGCTCCAGGAAGACATTACTGGTACCAGGAGAGAACTGCCTTTTCAGTTCTTTCTGGGTTTTCTGGATCAAGGTTGGGATCCTGGAGCCAGGAGATTTCTTAGAGCTCTGGGTGGGAAGAAGTCTCCATTCCTGGGTCCATGCTTTGGTGGTGACCAGCACCTGATTGTGCACCTGTGTACATCCCTCATGAAGTGTGTGCTGGGATGTGTTCAGGGCCCCACCTGTGAGTCAGGAGAGCTCCACCCCGGAGTCAGTGTGGAGGCCAGGGCAGCAGGGAGCTGTGGGTTTGTGAACCATATTGAGAGGATTGGCATGTTATTGCTGTTGTCTGGAGGGACCAGACAGTGGCCCTAAAGATTGAGGCTGGAGCAGCAGTGCTGCGAGAGAGACTTGTTAAAAGACTGGGACACCTTGAGTTTACGTGACAACTCGAGGATTGGTGAGCCCCTATCTGTTATGCTACAGCAAGCTATTTATGTTGGATTTCGTGTTATCTATCGTTTTGAAAGCAAATAAACTGCATTGTACTTGCACCTCCGGTCTTCAGTGGAGTGTCCTTGTTACAACATGAATTGGACGTGGCTAGATTGGGTATCTGTCATCTCTTGTCTATGGCCAACTTTGCACATTTAAGGAAAAGCAACAGGTTTAATTAACTGCCCAACCTTCTTTCCCCTGATGCTTATATTCACCTTCTGTTCCCTCTGAAGCCCCGTTTTCCCACCAAAACTCAGTGGGATACCTACAGGTCTATTCACTAAAGGTTGAAGATTTTGGAGAAGACAGGAGAAGTGAACAATCTAGGACAGCATGCAGTTGTTGAACTGGAAAGTGAGCTGAATTGGAGAATTTTTCTAAATTAGCTATGTTCTTCTAGAATGTTCAGTTCTCCTGCCTACTCCAAACTCTTCACCCTTTTGTGAATGGGCTTGTAGTATTTCCAGGTATGGGGGGCATGTGTATCTCTTCCATTGTATCTAGGTTCTAAACCTGAGTATTGTCATGTTTGGGCAGATGGGACGATCCTTAAAGTGACATTAAACCCTCAGATTTTTTAACATAAAACAATACTGTAATGTGCGCCTTACTGTAATCCATGGTAGTGTCCCTTCTCTTTGCTGCTCTTCCTTTTAAATCTGTATCTGTTCTCATGCTCTGCAGAACTTCTGTTTTGCAGCAGACTGCCTTGTCTCAGGAATGGATACACGGTGTCTGTGTATATGTTTCTATAGGCTTGTAACCTGAGCCAGCACTACAGGAAGAGGCCCTGAGCTGAAAAGGGAAGTTCTCCCCCAGCATGAGAAGACATGAGGATTTAAAAGGAAGAGCAGCAAAGAGAAGGGAAACAACCATGGATTACAGTAAGGCACACATTACAGTATTGGTTTATGTTAAAAAAATCTGAGGGTTTAATGTCACTTTAAGCTAACCATACATGGCTCAAATGTAAGCTGATCCAACTGACTGAAATTCAAGCTGTGGGCTGCTGTGGAGATTCCTCCATCCACACTGTTTAGCATGGATGGGGGAATTTATTGATTTACTTTATCTCAGACCAGAGGCTGATGAGAGAAAATCTAGCCATGTATGGTTAGCCTTAGTCCTATATAAGCTCTAGGTCAGGGATGTCCAAACTCCGGCCCTCCAGCTTTGGTGAAACTACAAATCCCATGAAGCATCTCTCTCCGGGAGTCATGTCTGTGGCTGTAAGAATCTTTGACCTGAAGTTGGGCTTTAAATATTACATTGTATTTCCAAAACTGTTAATAAAACTAACTGCTACAGGCTAAACAATGAGTATGGGAAGAGAGTGAGACCATACTTAACAGTCTTTGGATGTTTTGATTTCTCCATGTTTGAAAGCAGGAGAATGTGTAATGAAAAATGTGAAATGTTAATTATGATAATCAATATGTAGTTGTGAAAATAATTTTCCTACTGTGATTTTTTTTTTTAATAAGGGCATACATGTAATACATAGCACTTTATGTATTATTTTATTAATATTTGATTTTATTTGAATCAAGTGACCAATAAATGTATGACTCCATCTCCATGGCATAAAGGTAATATAAGTTTAGCCCCCTTCATTACAAAATTCTAATAGCCTGTACAGATGACAGAGCACAGAAGCAAGGAAGTGTGGCTTTGACATTTGGGCTTTAAGATTACTTAGTGGACTTTTTTCCAATTTATTTATGAATGGACCGGCAGCATGAATGGCCACCCAGGAGTTGGGAAGTCGTTGTATACTAGTTCTCCAGTGTGTAGTATCCACTGGGAGTGGTAAATGTGAAAAACTAGTATTTTAGCAAAGAATGGCAAACATAGTATTCAATCATCATGGAAAAGTGCTCTTCAGCCAGGTACCCCTCCTTGTCCAAGGCAGACGTCCAGGCCATTCAGAAAGAGCAGTGTGGTCATGTGACCTGGGACTAAAGAGTGCAATATAGATATTTGGAAGAATGTATTTTATACTCTGCTGTATAATTTGATTTGGTCAGGAAATTCCTAACCTACCGTAGATTTGTAAAAACAGCATTTTAGGTTTACGGCCTTAAATGATGTAGGAATATGGTACTACATACATTGGTGTTTTCCTAATAACTGCCAGGAGTTCAGATTTAAATGGTTCTTGTAAGCATGGTTATTAAAAATAAAGGTTTTGATGCATACACAAAGTAGCCTGAGCCAGCTGTTGGTGATAATCTAATTGTGGGTGTCATATTGGCTAGCTGCCTATTGTTGGGATTAACATTTACCTGGAAAGAAAACTTCTCATGTCTTTGCACAGTTCTGATGCCAGATAATATTGTTAATTCAGCTGTAGTTTATAGAATATGCCCCGAGCACTTAACAGTTTACACTGTTTGTTCTTAGTAAGGATGTTTATAATATAGTTATTATAATATTATATATAGCCTCTATTAGAGAAGAGTGGGACACAGTGTAGTTGAACTCTACAGCTCTCCCCCGTCCCCCTTAGGGATGCATTGCACCCAGTCTAAAGGAGCTCCTACACCTTACGATTGTCGTACGATAATCGTATGCGATCGACTTTTCGTACGACAATCGTAACGTGTGAATAGAGTGCCCGACCGATAGTACTGTACAATCGTACAACTTTTGACGGTCAAGCATGTTTGAAAACTTTGGTCGATCATACGATGTTCCCATGGTTGGTGGCGTTTCCGTCCGTCAAAAGTCGTACGATTAACACTGCGCATGCGCAAACTAAAATAATTGTGGTCAATTACCGCAAGTCAAGTGTTTTTTTTTACTACCGCTGATTGAACCTTGCGATAATCGGGGCATGATGGGGCCGTCGTACAAAAATCGTACGACGGTTCGATCATCGGACGAAAAGTTTAGTCCGATAATCGTAAGGTGTATGGGCACCTTGAAGGTGCCCATACACGTTACGATTTTCGTATTTTTTGTACGATTTTCGTATGCGATCGACTTTTCGTCCGATAAACGTATGTGTGCATTGCAGTGTCCGACCGACAGTACTGTACAATCGTATGACTTTTGACGGTCAAGCATGTTTGAAAACTTTGGTCGATCTTACGATTTTCGCAAGGTTGCTGGCGTTTCCGTCCGTCAAACGTTGTACGATCTACACTGCGCTTGCGCTAACGAAAATACAGCAAATCAATTACCGCTATTCATCCAGGTGCTTTTCCTTAATTACGGCTAAATTAATCGTGTGATCATTGGGGCATGATGGGGCTGTCGTACGAAAATCGTATGACTATTCGATCATTCGAAAATTTTCGTCCGAAGATCGTAATGTGTATGCGCACCTTTAAGCTGGCCATACACTTTACAATTATCTGCAGATTTTCTGTGGTCAGATGGAAAAAGTGCAACAGATTAGTCCAGGTGGAGATTACTCCATCCACACAGTTAAGTGTAGATGGAGGAATCTGTTCCACCTTTTCATCTGACCACAGATAATTGTAAGGTGTATGCCAGCTTTAAACTAGAGGGCAGAGCTGGATCATCCAGAAGGCAACTTAAGCAGTAGTATAGGGCCTAATGTATGTCTAGAGGACCCAGCTACAAGCTGTACACCAGGTGGATAGCGCTAATGGTCAAAGCTTTGTACCTACTTCACAAGTCAGAATGTACTTGTAGGCAGCTGGTGGTCTGGGACCATACCAGTGCAGACAATACAAATGGGATGGCGTCTCTGTGCTATTGCAATAATTATTAATGTCATTTAAAGGTACAGTGCAGTCTAAAGATGCTACCTGGCATAGCCTTATTCTGCCTTAATCCATCTCTGGCTATTTGATCATTTTGTTTACAGTCTGGTGGGCGTAGGCTGGGATTTCCCATTTTAAAACCAGCAACGCACTGCTTGATTGAAAAGCATGGATGGAGGAATCACCACCGCTTGCTATGGTATTCATTAGCTGCAGAACCTGCTACTGCATGAATACAGTGGAACTTCTAAACAGTGACTGCATCTGATAGGATGCAGTTACTGTTTGGCTGATAATTTTCTACCCAGCTCAGGTAATTGTTTAATCACATTTTGTCAAGCCAGGTGGCGTTTGCAGGGCCATCCACGGTTTTTATTTTGGTCTATTCAGCAGTCTATGGCCAGAATAAGAACTGGAGTAGTTGTTGAGTATCAGAATGTTTCCCAGAATGACAAATAGAATATGAGGTATTTAGGGATAATCACTAAATGGTACTTGCAATACCAAAAGAACATGCAGAAACATCTTATGTAATACCCAGCTGGGGCTATTTAGCTGCTTCTCATAGTTTTTTAATAGTCTGTAATACTGTTGACATGAAAAGCTTAAAATTAACCACACTAGCAAACAGATACACTGGGAATCAATAACATACCTTTTAAAGAAACCTTTACTGAGAAGTAGGTAGGCCGCCATTGCTAAACTCTCTTATTGGAGTGCTAGCTGCCTGGCTGTTATGCTGATCCAGAGCCATACAATACTTCCTGAGTCACTGACCTAGAATAAGGTCACTGACTGCATGTGTATTCTGATTCACTGACTTAGAAAATATTGAGGCCAAAGACATTGGGGCAACTGATATGTTTAGGAGGTCAGCAATGAAAGCTTTTGTATTTCTCTTAGTGCAGGTTTTCTTTAAAATGTCTCCCATACATGCAGTAAGGGTCTCTCAGATTTAATACAAATATAAGGAAAAACTGGATCACTCAGATAGGTCATCATTACTTTCATTCACGATCAGTCGTTCAAAGATTGGTTGATCTTTGTCTGGCTCCATTGTGGTCACCTCTGAACTCCGGGGCATGCGATGTCTTTTCAGAAGTTTGGCCACATACGCATCTTTAAGACTGTCAATGGTCCTCCTATCGGGTCTGCGTTTTGATGACATAAGATCATACAGACCAGCCGGGCCGTTCAAAACTCCTCCTCTTTTGGTGGATAATCTATTGTTTGAGTACTTCGCCAATTCCTCCATTGTTGGCCAGCGATCTTGCTCACCAGAATCATAGCTATCATCTAAAACACAAGTAACACAAAAAATAGGATGATTTGTCTTAGAAAAGCTTAAAGAGCAAATAAACACATGGACATTTGTAGACCTTTCATTGTGTTCATAAGGTAAACAACATACTTCAATAAGATTGTTTTAATTGCTAGCAATGGAAATGGAAATAGTTAAAACCGTCTAGTGTTCATCCCCCTAAGGATCTGCTGAATGAACTGGGCCCTCCTAGCCTGTCTAGGGTACACAGTTATATTTATGCCCCAAAGCACTCACTGACCCACCAGTGGCATCCGATTACCAACTTCCACGCTGTTGATCTTTTGCTTGTAGTACATTTATTTACTAACTTTGGGAGAGAGGGTTAGGGCACAAGACACCCATAGTCACACAGACTCCATAAAAGGGAGACAAAAAGTACTTACAACCTTCACAGATAAAGAACCTTTAAGCCGACCTGGAATTTTGTGAATAGAGCTTTTGGCTTTAAGGTACTGGATATTGCAGCTACCGACTCCTTGGGGGAAAAAATACAATGCTTGGGTCAAGGACCAAGCTTCCACCCAGCTTCTCAGGCTCCTTATTCAGGCTGAAGTTCCTCCATGGCATCTCCATCCCCAAGCTTCACACACTAGGCCTCGAAACCATACCTCAGATCAAGTGCATGGTCATCCTCCTCAGGCAGCAGGCCTAGGAGAATCAAAAAATCCATAGCATCCCTCCCCCAGGCAGGAAGACTAACTTTCCATGGTCACTCCCTAAATGTTTATACCCTCTCCCAATATGCACCACTGGCACTAAACCTCTTAGTGGTTGGTCAGGGAGGTACAAACATCCATAAATCTAATTAGTGCAGCCTCCCACACAATTGCCAGGTGTATTCTCTAGCAGTAGGGAGCAGCAAAAAATCACCAGAATTTAGGAGAGGCACAAGAAAGTTGAAATATCAGTCAATCAGACTGACTACAGCCTGACAGCTTCTAAATCTAAACAGACACTCCTGCTTAGGGCAGGGTGACTACAAGTGAATGGGCTAACAACCATATATTTCACAGGTAATAGAGGCGTTTAGGAGTAGAGGAAGGTCGTGAGCAACTCACCCCATCATTCAAAAAGTGCAATTGTAAAGTCTTTGCACACAGACCAGGCTGTATAGGTATGTCCATGGGTGCTACATATGTCCTTGTGATAGCTGTGCATCAGCAGAACACATGATTTGTTTTAAAATGCTTTGTCTGATGGCCTGTTGTTCAAATAAGATGAGTAGTATTTGCTGGCCACGTAAGTAAACATACTTGTAAGACATTAGCACATATCTTTATCGGGCAAAGACCGACTGACCATTGTGTGGTATCTATGGCCAGCTTTATCAGAATGTGGAATACTTGGGTATGAATGCATTGAAGTTTAAGAATTAATGGATGTTTTAAACCCCCTTAAAATGAAATGAAATTCCCCCTTAACATTATTGGTTAGTGTGAAATTCCCCAGTATATTGGTGTTCGGAGCCAGATGTTCCACCTTACATTGGTGTCACTGCAAGAATTACTCCCTCCCATTTCTGTCAGTAGGAGATGGGCCCCCTTACATTAGTGGATAGTGTAGGTTAACGTGATAGACTGGTGTTAACAGCGTGAGGTGCCCTTTTTTTGTTTGGTCAGAAAAGTTATCACTTTATATTAGTGTCCGTGTGAATACTCCCTCTCATTTCTGTCAGTGGGCGAAGGGCTCCCTTTCATTGGTGTTGGTGGGAGAAAAGGCCCATTGCATACTTACCAACTGTCCCAGATTTGCCTGGACAGTCCCACTTTTTCACCAATTGTCCTGCAATGTCTGTGTCCTGGATTGTGTACCCGGTTGATAGTGTGAGGCTAAGTCCTGCCCTGGACGCTCTTCTCTGTGTATGTATTATACACAAATCCTTTCCCCTCTACTGGTTGTCTGCTTCAACTCATCTGCTATTGGACAGCACAGTGCTGCAGGGGGCAGAAATGTGACTCCATAGGCAGCTGAGCTGGATCCTGTCCTATCCTGTAGCTGGCAAAAAGCTTAGCGGAGGAAGGTTGTCAAGAGGATATGAGGAGAGGGTGTCTGTGGTGGCTGAGTGTTGTCCCACTGACTAGTCCTACATCACTGCTGCTGCTGAAACAGTGAAGATGGCTCCTGTTTTTTCTGTTCTTTCAGCTGCCTGCCTGCCTCCCACCTGAAGAGATGCCCTTGTACTTCTACCCCTGCACTCAGCGCAAGGTAGTCTCTTTGACCCTTCTGCTTAGGTCAGCCTACTGTCATTTCTGCACACTCAGCCAGAATACATGATCAGTCCGCCAGTAGGTGGCAGCCCAACATTTGTAATTATTAGATACATCAATAATTGCTATAAAGAATTTATCCGCCCTCACCCTGCAGCGCCCTCAGGCGGCCGCCTGACTTGCCTTGCGGTAGCGCCGGGCCTGTATGGAGCGTCCAGGCCTACAGTTGATGTACCTAGCTTTTGGTCATGGTGTGACAGCACCCGCTGTGACCAATATAGTTCTACCACTGCACTCCAGGCAAATGCAGACATCTCAACTCTCCCTGATATTCCCGGAGTCTCCCGCTATTATATAGCGGCTCTTGGACAACCGGGAGAGAAACATTTTCTCCCTGAAAGATTTACTCTGCTTTATCTAGCAGAGTAAACCTTTCTCTGCTCTTCTTTTTTTTTTCTTCTTGACATCGGCCACCAGCCGCCGTCAGTAAGAAAAACAAAACGGCATAGGAACGAATAGCTAGATTCCTGTTGGCTATTGCAAATTGAAGAAGCCAATAGCAGACTAGCTATTGCACCCACCCACTGCTGCTGTCAATCAGCAGAGGTGGACCTGAAGTTCTCCATCAGGTCCTCCTTTACTGAGTTACAGCAGCAGAGGTTGGGTGCAATAGCCAGCTTGCTATTAGCTATTGCAAATGGAAATAGCCAAGCCAAGGGAAGCATTAGCTTCTTTGCTATCTGCCATCATTTCAGGGGGGTGCTCTCTTCCTTGTTGCACCACCTCCAACCCCCCCACACATGGGTGAGGGGAGGGGGCAGAGGGCTCCTCCCAGAAATGAGAAGGGCACCTCCCTGAAATGACTTATTTCAGGTTGGGATCCTTGCAAATGTATAGATATCATTCGAAAGCTCAGTCACACACAGTGATGCTTCACAAATTTACCTGGATACTGTGGCTCTTCATCTCGCCGTTCCCTTTTTAACAGATCAGAATTTGGAGCAGTGTTCTCCAGAACGTCTATACCCAATGATGACTGAATTCCACACAGAGAAAAGATGAGTAGTATTACTGAGCTGCATATCAAAGAAGCCCTCATTTCGTCAACCTGTATTAAAAAGATATATTATTATAGGGAGGTTTAGCAACAACAAGGGTGCCAAGGTATAAAAACTGGTGCAAAATAAAAACTGTAATGATGCAACAGCATGCTTCCAGTTGTTGACACTGAAAACCTCACATAGCTGTCATCAAAAATGGTCCATTAGACCCATGGTTTACATTACTCCAGCTTGTGTAGCTATAAAAAAACATGTTTACAGTTTCCAATAGGCCTTAAGAAAGGTTTGTTAAAATCAAGCGTTGGGTTGTGTAGTTGGAATTTAACATATCACAGCTCTTTTAAAGGTCAGAAGATGTGCGTGCAGCAGACGACAGAAGATCTGGGCATTTTCTACAGATCCACAGCTGTCACATGTCTGCGGATACATTTTTCCTATGTAGGGAAAAGCAAAAGATATGCCATAATGCCTGGTCCCATAGCAGCATATACAGCATATAGCAGCTTCAATACCACCTCTATGCTGATGACACTCAAATATATCTCTCCACTCCACAACTTCTGTGTCCTTGCGTGTCACTAATTTACTAACTGACATATCAGTCTGGATGTCACAACACTTCTTAAAACTCAATCTTTCAAATACTGAGCTCATGATATTTCCTCCAACCCATGCACCTTCCCCCAACTTTTCTATTAATATTGATAACACCACTATCCCTCCCTCCCCCATGCCAAAGTGCTAGGTGTGATCCTTGACTCCGACCTCACCTTTCTGCCCCACATCCAATCACAATCCAAATACTGCTGCCTTCACCTTCATAACATCTCCAAAATATGCCCCTTCCTCACCAAAGAAACCACAAAACTACTCATCCACTCACTTGATAACTCTTGTCTCGACTATTGCAACTCACTCCTTATTGGCCTACCTCTTCACAGGCTATCTCCCTTCAGTCTATCATGAATGCTGCAGCTAGATTCATCCACCTGACCAACCGTTCAGTGTCAGCAACCCCCCTCTGCCAATCCCTCCACTGGCTTCCACTCACCCAAAGGATAAAATTCTAAATATTAACAACCACTTACAAAGCCATCCACAACTCTGCCCCCGGCTATATCTCAAACCTTGTCTCAAAGTATCACCCTAATCGCCCTCTCCGCTCCTCCCACGACCTCCTGCTCTCTATCTCCCTTGTCAACATCTCCCAAGCTCATCTCCAGGACTTCGCTAGAGTCTCTCCCATTCTTTGGAACTCCCTATGCCAACTTGTCTGGCTATCTCCTACTCTGCCTGCCATTAGGCAATCCCTGAAGACTCATCTCTTCAGGGAAGCCGATCCTGCCTCAACCTAAATCCTGAACTATAATTTTCCCAAATAGCTAATCACCAGACAGCTACCGTCTCATGTATCACTCCCCCTCCCTTCCCTATTAGATTGTAAGCTCCCACAGGCAGGGCCCTCCTTACCATCTTGTCTTGATTTGTATTGTAACTGTAATGTCTTCCTTATATTGTAAGAGCTGTGCAAACTGTTGGCGCTATATAAATCCTGTATAATAGTAATAATAATATACTCACCTTTCCTTCACTCCCCAAATCTATTCAGCCACTGCAAGTGAAGAATGTACTCTCATGTTGGATAATTTGACTTGTTCTCTTTGCGCTCATTTGGTAATGCTGGACCAATCACACAAGGTTAAAAAGAGAGTCACAGTCTTGTGTAGGCGCTGACTCTAAACTTACACCGGTCTGTCTTATTTCAGTCTCTTAATGGCTAGAAGGAAAGGTCGGTATTTGCTGCTGAGGAGGGGCACATGGTTTGAAAAATTACTTGGATCCATAGGCATCGCTTCAGGATGCCCCCCGCTAAATTAAGCCCCCGGCCGCAGTGGCTCCCTCCCTCCGCCGCCTCTCTGCCACCTGCACCGCTGCTCCCGGCCAGCCCGCCCGCAGCAGATGCAGCTTTCTAATCGGGCGGCTGCTCGCTCCTCAAGGGATGCCTGATTAGAGGGCAGCATCTGCCGGATCCAGCCCGGATAGCTTCGGTATGCGATCTGGATCAGCGGAGGAGGAGCGAGCAGACCTGCCGCCCGATTAGAGAGCCGCATCTGCTGCGAGCGAACTGGAAGCTGCGGCCACGGCAGAGCCCCCACTACCGTCCAGGGAGCCCCCAATAACTACCAGGAAGCCCCCACTGACCACCAGGGTAAGGTGACAGGTTTTTAAATGAGATCTCAACAGAATTGTCTATTGTCTCAACAGATGCTGGTTGCTAAGTAGTTTCCAAGTATAGTAATGCAGTTCTTAAGTAAACTCTAAAGGCATGTGCACTTGTCCTTTTGGCACCTTTAGGTTGACGTCACTCATCTCTCTCTCCCTGTGCACAGATGAATGCTTACCGAGTTCCAACACGCCTGTACTCCCTTAATTGTTTACATGCTGCGGCAAACATCTCCTCATGGCCGTGCCTGTGCAGTACATCCCCATTGACTTTTATGTGGGGCTCATCTCCCAGCATACTGTAAAAGCATACCAACATTCAGCACACCTTCTTTAAACAGTCCATATTGATCATTTCCTAAAAAGTGTCATTTAATTATCTTTGCTTGCTCTTTTTAGTTGCTGTCACACCCCCTCTTCCTTAATGAGCTCTAGTGGGTGGGGGTCGGAGACTACTGAGCAATTGCTTCATCCAAAAAGACCATTGATGCCACTTCTTGCCTCTTGATTAAACCGTGCAAGGCAGGGACCTGTTATGTCATAGGTTGACTACAGAATCACAGGCACACCATGTGTTGGCGCCACATTTTGTAGTTCCCAAGGCAATGAGCAAGGAAGCATCCTGACCACTCTGACACAGTTCTGCTTCTATGGATAGTGTGGCCAGAAAAGAACAAGGACATGGATTGTGGAGGGGACTGGAAGGATCACCGGGTATTTAGTCAGGTTTTCCAACATACTTTAATAAAATCTTGCATTTATCTAATGTGGGGACAGAGGGATCTATTGCATAAAATCATGATTTTACATTTACATACACTTTAAAAAAGATCAGAGAAATTTCTAATTAGTGATACTAGAAAGTTTATTAAAGGTGGGGGAAGGTGAAGGGCACAAGCTAGAGATAGCAAAGGTTAAGGAACAAGTTATAAAGTGGGGGTCAAAGGCTTCAATGGCCCATTAGCGTATAGAGGGATCTGTTATACTACATAACTGATCACCACAGTAATAGATAATAGACATTAAAAGTGTATCTATAGCCACAACCTTTTTTGTTTTGTTTCAGATCGTTTTTTTTTTATTGCTGTCTGTGTCCTCCGTGGGGAAATTCACCTTCTTTATATGACATGGTGAGCATTGTCACTGAGTCAGATCCAAAAGTTTACCAGAACAAGAGGTAAGGGTAAATCTTCCAATGGGGAAACCTGTTCTGGTGACAGCTGTTTAAGAGGAGAATTTCACTCACTGTAAAGATTTCCTCTCAGTTCCTGTTGCTTCCTCAGGACAGGAAGTAAAGGGACAGCTCACCAACGGGACACAGACAGCAATAAATAAACTGACAAGGGTCTGATCTCTTACTAATATATCCAAAAAGAAAAGCATAGGCTACACAAACATTTTAATGAAGAGTTTTGTGACTTTTATAAAGTTACTCATAAGACCTTGTAATTTTACATGGTCATGGGCAGGGCTGGATTTCCCACAAGGCCAACCAAGGCCCGGCCTTGGGGCAGCAGGGAGTAGAGGGGCAGCAGGGGTGTGGAATTCCTATCTCCTGATGACCTGAACATGCAGTTCTGGGCAGGTAGTTGTTTTCTACATTTAGCCTTGCTTTGGGCAAAATGTCGCCGAGATCACTTGTATGCAGCCTGCAGGTCTGCTATTCTCCACGTAAGGGGGCTTTGCATTGAGGAACCTGGCCTTGGGGCAGCAGAGAGAGTAAATCCGGCCCTGGTCATGGGAGCTCTTCCCTGACTTCCCAAATCTTCATAAACTGCTGCAGGGGGAACATTATCATGCATATTTATTATAGCTGATACTGTAGATATCTGGTAGCAAAATATTTCTTACTGTTGCGTGCAAATGTATTCATCTGGAAAAAATCTGATTTAAGTACAAGCTACAAGTATGATAACGGAATAATGAAATCATATCATATTATGCGAGGTGACTGAGCAGCAGCTCTTGCATAGATTTTTCTGGTGGAAATAAATGTCTCAGAGCTGTCAGTTTACTAACGTAACAGCGAGACTGGCTGTCATAGCAGACACTTCATCTAATTGACTGATATCGCCATCATGCCAGCTAGATTTCCTGACAATCCTGAGTGATCCCTGTGGACTCATGGTGCACTCTATATGATTTAGTCAGAAAGTTTGTTTGTGTGACTGGAGGACTGACATTTTCTACTTACAGCTTACATAGCATTTTGTATTACCCAACTCCATGCAAATTTTATTAAAAAATCAGTATTAAAAAAAACAAAAAGGAGCCAAGGCTGCAATACTTACCTTCATTCTTGTGCTGTTTCTCACACACTGTATTCCACCACAAGATGTTCTCAATCTTCCAGATTGAATGCCCCCCAATGCACCCAGGCTGGAAGAATAAGGACAATACCGTGAGAGAAGATCATGAGAACAAGATGACCTTGCACAGGCAGAGGCGTAGCAAGGTCATGAGGCGCCCGGGGGCAAGTCTTTCAATAGTGCCCCCCACAAACCAAACCATAGTTCAATCGTAATACACACGATCCATCCAGTCTCACGGCTGGAGGACCACAGACTGAAGGAAGGGGGGGTCCGGTAACCTGCAATGTCAGCGGTTACCAGGGCCCCCCAAATGGTGAAATGATAGGGCCCCATCACAGTTGCAACCGCTGTGACCCTGGTAGTTCTGCCACTGTATAGAGAACTACAAATCCCAGCAATGCATTATACCGCAATGCAGAATGGCACCAAATATAGAGAACTACAAATTCCAGCAATACATTATACATCAATGCAAAATACCATCATCTATAGAGGACTACAAATCCCAGCAATGCATTATACCGCAATGCAGAATGGCACCAACTATAGAGAACTACATATCCCAGCAATACATTATTCACCAATGCAGAATACCATCATCTATAGAGGACTACAAATCCCAGCAATAAATTATACACCAATGCAGAATTCCATCATCTATAGAGGACTACAAATCCCAGCAATACATTATATACCAATACAGAATACCATAATCTATAGAGGACTACAAATCAGAGAAATACATTATACATCAATGCAGAATTCCATCATCTATAGTGGACTACAAATCCCAGCAATACCTTATACAGCAATGCGGAACACCATCTATAGAGGACTACATATCTCAGCAGTAAATTAAACAGCAATGCAGAACACCATAATCTATAGAGGACTGGTGCTGGGTCCTGTACCCTGGTCCACGGTGCCAGGGAGCTCTGGGCAAGTTCCCGGGCACACTGGTAGCACACGGCCCACACCTGCTCCTCATTGATGGGTTGCTCTTAGGTATTTATGAAAATGTCCCCACATCCCCCTGCAAAAATTGCCCTTTTGCCACCCTTCCCCCCCCTGGATCTGCCACTGACCTGACTTTCAATCCCAGCTATGGGGTACAGAGCTCACCTGACTACTCATCTCAGCTATGGGGTACAGAGCTCACCTGACCTCCCATCCCAGCTATGGGGTACAGAGCAAACCTGACCTTTAATCCCAGCTATGGGGTAAGAGCTCACCTGACCTCCCATGCCAGCTGTAGGGAACATAGCTCACCTGATCTCCAATCCTAGCTATGGGGTACAGACCTCACCTGACTTCTCAGCTCAGTTATGGGGTACAGACCTCACCTGACCTTCCATCCTAGCTATAGGGTACAGACCTCACTTGACTTATCATCCAGTGTGGGGTACAGAGGTCACTTGACTTCTCATCCCGGCTATGGGGTACATAGCTCACCTGACCCCTCCCCCTGCGTTCCTGCCACCGCTGCTAGCCTTGGGCGGTTCTCTACATGTCACTGTTCCCACGTCTTTCTTCTCCACCCATTGCCTCTGTGTCCACTGACCCTCACCAGCTCTTCCCCTGCCACTGTACCCACCTCTCCCCCCACCACCTCTGTGTCAACTGACCCCCACTAGCTCTGCCACTGTACCAATTTCTCCCCTCTTCCACCACCGCCTGTGTCCACTGAGCCTCTGGCTCGTTCACTGTGCCACCTCTCTCCTTTGCCACCGCCGCCTCTGTGTCCACTAACCCCCACTGGCTCTCCTCCTGCCACCTCTCTCCTCTCCCACTACCACCTCTGTGTCCAATGACCCCCCCAGCTCTTCCCCTGCC
>NW_017306384.1:306994-337807 GCF_000935625.1 Nanorana parkeri | reverse complement strand
CTGCCACTGTGCCCACCTCTCTCACCACCTCTGTGTCCACTGACCCCCCTCCAGCTCTTTCTCTGCCACTGTGCCCACCTCTCTTACCACCTCTGTGTCCACTGACCCCCCCCGGCTTTTCCCCTGCCACTGTATCCACAGTCGGTGGGTATATTGATGGACAGGGTGGTTATCGATCATGGACTGATGGGTACAATCAATGTAATATTAATACTGCCAAGTGTACTCTGCCGCTCACTATGCCACGACATTCTGAAAGGACTTAGAAAGACGCAGACCCACCTCTCTCACCAATTTTGTGTCCACTGACCCCCCTCCAGCTCTTACCCTGCCACTGTGCCCACCTCTCTCACCACCTCTGTGTCCACTGACCCTCTGCCTCCCCCCCTGCTCAATTGACTTATCATGCCAGTTTTGAAAACAGAGCTCACCTCACCTCCTGCGTTCCTCCTGCCGCTGCTGCCGAACCTTCAGCTCTCTACTCACAAAACCTAGGCAGCAGGTTGGCCAAAAGGCATCAAAAAATTGTCATTTATAAAAATAAAAGCAAGGCATACACACTGGGGGGCCTTTGGGGATGGAGGGGGTCAATTGTACTGATAAAAAATATTTTAATATACTTAATTTGTAGAATTTTCTAACCTATAGGAGTGCGTTTATAGAAATGTTTCAATGTTGACCACGTCTGGCCTTGGGTAAAGAAAGTTATGTGTAATTATTTGTCTAGATAACAAGAGTGTCTAGTAAGCAAATAGACTGTATACGTGACCAAATAGCCTTTTAGTTCTTTGAAAAGGTATATAATTGAGCTCTGTATTCATTGTCTTTGTCACTTGCAGTGAATTGCTAAGAGCCCCATACATGTATATGTCTTGACTAAAATAAACTCATATGTTTTACAATGAGAAGTGGTCACACATTATCCAACAATACACTTTGAAGAGGACCTTTACCCCTTTGACTAAAAAAATCACATCAGCTTATGTAATCGTGCCCAAGCGTTGCATCCTGGGAAGGTTACATCAGCAGAGCATTGCCGGAAAATCTCATCATGAGATCTCAGGGAAAGCCATTTTCCTCCCCTAAGATGATGTGCATGGTCACATGTCCTAGTCACATGTGCCAGAGTTCCAGGAAATAAAGAGAGATACATTAATCTGCCCTTAGTAAAAATGGCCACCGTTAGAAGAATGGAGAGGAAAAGAAAAGTATGTGTTTGTATATTGTCATTACTAAATATTTCCAAAGGTGACTTTGTTGTTATTTTGAAGATAAGGGTGAAGTTCCTCTTTAATGTTCACTTATTTTTGTACCATTTACCAGCAAATCATTCTTGACATGTTAGTGTCATAGTTTTAATTGCTTGCTTCCATATTTTTATTACAGCATTATAGCTAGAGATTTGTAAATAGAAATCTGATCAAAAGCAACAAAGAGAACATTTAAAACTTAACATAAAAATCTTCTTGACATGACAAAGATGACAATAAAAACTGGACAGAGGTCCCATCCCTTCCCCAGAAAAGTCTGGCTTTAAAAACAGGAAATCTTGGCTCACATATACTGCCACACAAGCTGGTTAACTGAATCAAAATGAGCCCTCACAGACAGCCTCTATTAAACTAAAAAAAATTCCAATCCTTTCATCTACAAATACTGTAGCAAATTAATAGACATATACAGGCAGTCCCCCAGTTGCAAACATCCGACTTACATATAAGGATCTGGAATATTGTGGAGATACTATTCAAGAACATCATTATTACTTCCAACAACACTCCTATGAGCCCGTGTAAGTGACATCACTACTCAAAAGTGCAGCCAGTCAATCTGAAAACTATTAACAATAGTAGCCAGCAATAATATAGAGAATTCCTCCAGGTGGTTGATTGGGGTCCTGCAGCCATGTATGCATGTATGTGGGTGGAAGTGACATCGTTGTCAATTCTTTTTAAACGGTGATTTGGGCTGTGGTGCATATATATGTGCAATAACATTGTTAATAAATGATTTTTTACTCATACGTATCTCTGGTCAGAAGTAACTTCTTCACCTTGTGTAATACTTTTTTCGAATGTTACAGTTACATGCATTGTGTGCGTTGGTTTGCTTCTGTGCCATTCACTCACAGTAGCACCCTAAGACCTGGTTCACACCTGGGCGCTTTACAGCTCGTTCCTACGCGCTGTAAAACGCTCAACATGTGAAAACCAATAATTGCCTATGGGCATGGTTCCCACCTGAGCGTTTTTCACTGCGTAGGAACACGGTGTAAAATGACCTACGCCCAAAGAAGTACAGGAGCTTCTTTGGGGCGTATTTGCCGCGCGTATCCATTAGGATACAGCCGGATAGCCCTCGTAAACGCGCGTTTCTTTTACCGCAAACGCGCATATTCCGCACGTCCAGGTGTGAACCCAGCCTAACACACCTTGCTAGCTCACCTGTAATGCAGTGTAATGCATGGCTATGCACTACCATATGTTGCATTGCGCTGCACTGCTGAAAATGCACCACAACTGACCCAAATGAGTGGTCTGTGGTAACTGAAGTCTCTTTAACCCACTGCAGCGGGCTGTGCCCTTATATCTGCCCTTATATCTATCAGTTCCACACATACCTGGTTATAGTGTTTTGTTTTTGATTGTGCTCATAAATCCATTTAAGAGAATTAAATTAAATTGTTAGAATAAAAATAACATAATTGCAGCACAGGCTCTGCATAACATGTATCAGTTCAGAAATGTGCTGCTTAATGTATATCTTATTACTATTAGATTGCAGCTGTTGCTTTATTGCAAGGCTTTCTGTAAACTAGATATGTGATCTGTGCAGGTTCAGCTGCTGTTCTACAGACATTTCTTCTGGTCTCAGCAAGAGCTAAGTGTCAGAATGTATGTAATGTGTGACAACGATATTTGACACAGACTATACATTAAAGTGAATTGTTTTTTTACATAGCAGAATTGTAAACCTATGTTTTACAGGCAAGGTCCACTTTAAAAAAAATCATAATAATAAATGCACACATATGCATAAAGGAAAACTGTGCATTTATTATTTTTGTGCATTGGACACAGTAAAGCATTGAAAACGTGATCAGTGGATACAAGTCTCTCGGCTGCAGTGGCAGATGAAATTTGGAGTATCTCCATCCACAGATCCTGTCAAAGGATCTGCGAATAGATGACAAGGCTGTGTGGGCGGAGCATGCACCGCCGCAACAGATTCAAAATATTTCAGGAGCCCCGGGCAGAAGAACCCCACGATCCAGGTAAGAAGGGGGGAGGGGGGTTGCGATGTGATTACATTTTATGTTACACCCTGAATATGCTAAATGTAGCCTTTAAAGTGGAATTAAAGTGAAAAAAATGAAAGTGTTGGGTGGTTGGACAAGTAGTCGCTTCTGCCAAAAATGTCTTCCTCTCTTCCCCAGTGTTTTTTTCCCGTGTGTATACGGAATGGCACCTGCGCATTCATAGCATCTCTAAGATACCATGAATGGGCCGGGTGCCAGAGAGTATATAAATCCTGTGCGCATGTGCAGAAGTTGCATCAGCAGTGGCCACCCAATGGCTGAAGCGGACTTCTGAGAACCTGGTAGTGTCGGCGGCAAAGAAAACAGCAGCTGGGGACAGCCCTGTAGATTGATCCGATAGCGCTTGTAAGGTAATTGTGCCCCAATGTGAAAGTCTGCTGTGCCAAAACAAACAAATTACAAAGCAGTTTTAAGCTTTAAGAAGAATCAAAATAAAAAAACAAAAGAGCGGTATCCGTACATACTCGAATGTAAAATTAATTTTATTAATAACGTATTAAAATTTGTTTAAAAACAGCCTTTAATCACCAGTCACATAATAAACAAACAAACAGAATATTTAGTCCCCCACCCAGCGCCTAGTCACTGTCTATATATAAACAGACACAACATCACATCATTTAGGCCCCGTTCACATATAGCGACATACCTTTGCAGCGGCCGGGATAGCGCGACTTTCGGGGCGACGTTCCAGCGACGGTAGCGCGACCTTCTCCGTCGGGCTTTATAGAAAACAAGCAAAATCGCGCAAAAGCAGCCGAAAAAAGGGTCCGGTAGAAGCGACTTGCGACCGCGACGCGCGACATGGAGTTAAGACAGCTCCATTGAATAGCATTGGCCGGCGACTTCTCGCAATATCGCGCGGCAAAAATGCGCGATATCGCGGCGGAAATCGCGCAACAAGTCGCTATATGTGAACGGGGCCTAAAACTAATATAAATAGTCAGATGTCAAGGGCTTTCGGGGCCATGCAGGGTCCCCTTCATCAGGCTAAAGGTGCCCATAACCTGTCGATTATGTACGATAATCGCGGGTGATCCCGAGATCGTACGATGATTGGCAGGTGTATGGAAGGCGTGCAACCGTTTCTACTGTACGGTCGCACGTCTTTTGTCTTCCTAGCACGCTGAAAAACCTGCCGAAAATCGTAAGATTTTCGGCGGGTTAGTAGCGCGCTCGGAAGACAAATGCCGAACGGGCCGGTGTGCGCAAGCGCACACTGCCCGCTCAGCATTGCAGTCATCAGAAGCCCTCCCCTCAGCGGGACCGGCTTGCGATGATCGCAAGTACGATCTGCCTGTCCAAGATGGGCAGATCGTACGAGATTTTAATTACCATACAACCATCGCACAACGAAAGTCGTGCGATGGTTGTAAGGTGTATGGCCAGCTTTAGAGGTGACAAATATATGCTTAAACCACAACCTTTATATAGACACACATAAATGAAGAACAACATACACCACTCCTACACCCTCTGACATCACATTGACATCATTTTCCCACCATTAAGAGTTCAAAAATACAGTTAGAAGAACCTAATGAAGAATCAAACTATTTAAAGGGCTCATTCACGCTGGAATCGGCCGGCACATACAGCTCCGTGCTGCATGCAGGGCCGTATCGGGCAGCTCCCAGGAAGGACAGGTGCTGCGTGTGATTAGTACACAGCCCCCGTCCTTCTCTATGGGACTACGCAGCCGTACGCCCCCCTACGCTCACCCGCCCTGCAAGTCCCTGCGGGTGAGTGTACTCGTACGCCGACAGGATGGATCGTAGTGGGGCATACGGCCGCGTAGTCCCATAGAGAAAGACGTGGGCTGTGTACTAATCACACGCAGCACCTGTCCTTCCCGGGAGATGTCCGATACGGCCGTGCACGCAGCAGGGAGCTGTACGTGCCGGCCGATTCCTGTGTGAATGGGGCCTAATAGTTAAATCAGTGAACATACCATCACATTAGTAGGAGTTATTAACAAAGTCTCACCGGTATAGAGAAGAAAAAGAGAGAAAGATGCTGCTCTGTCAGTCTGCAAGACGCGCTGCTGTCACAGCTATTATCATAAGTAATGGCAGCTGGTTGCCTAGGTAACAGGACACTGATCATCTGGAATTCCTCAGCATCGTGAGGCTCCCTCCCACTGACGCATGCGTCGTGTAGCTGCCATCCAACAGGGCCAGATGGATCTATAGAGGTGCAGCCTCTAGACCGGTGAGACTTTGTTCATAACTCTTACTTGTCATCTCTAAACCTGATGAAGGGGACCCTGCATCTCCCCGAAAGCCCTTGACATCTGAAAGACATCTAGCAATAAAATGGATTTGCACTGATTTTGAAGCTCTTGCGCTGGTGTGCTGGTGACATTCTTATTGAAGTTTCACTGTGAGCCATCCGCAGTCTTTAGGAGCACCTATATATTTTTCAGCTTGACATCTGAGAGATACCTGTCATGGTCACCACACACGTTACAATCTGACTAAACAATCTTTAGAGTTCATATCAGGACTTACCTAATTCACCCAATCAACTGGTATCCAGTATGGCAGCGCCTTGCATTGCATACTTGTTGGCAGATCTAAAGAATATTGTGCAATCAGAATGTAACGTGTGGTGAGCTTTACAGAGATTCAGGACAGGAAATAAGGGAAAGTCTCCCAAATGGGGTCATACACAGCAAAAAAAATCATTCATTACAACAGGAAAGTCAGCCTCAGATGAAACACATTTCCTGGAATATATAAAGAGTATTGCCACACAAGCATGTCTGCGCCACCATAAGACAAATATCAGTGAAGGTGACAAATCCAGTGCTTGTAAGAAACCTTCTGAAAATGATAGTTGCCTGGCTGCTGTGCTGGCCCATTTGGCTTTATTACCTTGAGTCACCGACCCAGATGAAAGCGTGTAAATCAGAGAAATATCAGCACTCTGTATCTGCATATAAGTTCCCAGGTCAAGAAGAGGCAACCTCAGCATTCCAGCTTCTGTGGAAGTCCCATGAGGGATTGCAAGACTCTGACTGCCACAGGCATGTCTTCCAAGAGGCAAAGGCATGATGGGATTTGTAGTTTCACCACAACTGGAGTGCTGAGTTTGCCTACCTCTGAGCTAGGGGGTCAACATGACAGCCAGGCAACTATTATTTTTTTTTTAGGGATGTCCTGATACCATTTTTTTAAAGACCAAATACAAGTACTTTCTCTCAGGTACTCGCCGATACCAATTACTGATACTTTTTCTTAAAGGAACATGTGACATTTTTTCTAAAACAATACAGATTCATGATGTTTGGGCAGTTTCTCAGCAGGACTGCATTTGCGTACCACCAGGCTGCGTAAAGAAGTCACCAGGACTGCGTTTGCGTCTCACCAGGCTGCGTACAGATCTCACCAGGGCTGCGTTTGCATCTCTCCAGGCTGCGTACAGATGTCACCAGGACTGCGTTTGCATCTCACCAGGCTGCGTACAGATCTCACCAGGACTGCGTTTGCGTCTCACCAGGCTGCGTACAGATGTCACCAGGGCTGCATTTGCGTCTCACCATGCTGCGTACAGATCTCGCCAGGGCTGCGTTTGCGTCTCACCAGGCTGTGTACAGATGTCACCAGGGCTGCATTTGCGTCTCACCAAGATGTGTACAGATGTCACCAGGGTGCATTTGCATCTCAAAAGGCTGCGTACAGATGTCACCAGGCTGCGTTTGCGTCTCATCAGCGGAGTGTATATATGTCACCAGGTTGCATCTGCATCTCACCAGGCTGCATGTGGGGCTCTGTGGACGGGCATTCGGCTGAACTACCAGGCACTGGGCTGAACGATCAGGTGCGTGTCTTCTGCCGGCTCCGGGGGGCTGTTTATTCAGTGCTGGGCTTTCCTTGGGTGTGCCTGCGCCGTGAAGGAGGAGAAGGAGATATGGGGCCGGACAGGCACTGCAAGGACAGCTACCAAGTCCCTAACAGACTGCCGAGGTCTCTACAAGCGTGGGACCTCAGCAGCGGATCCGTTTTAAAAATGTAAATTACTCCTGAAAATGGCCAGTATCGGTCCCAATACCGATACTAGTATCGGTATCGGGACATCCCTAATTTTTTTCGAAGGAAAAGTCAGCAGAGACAGCCTCATTGATTTTCTGATGGCAGGATTCCTGTGGAATTATGTAAACCCTAACAATGAATTTTCTGTACTCGCTAAAAATGTTCTTAGCCTGAAAAATGAAAACTAATGCAGCCACCACACCACATCTAAGGGCTGGTAAGCTGCAATAAATATCATTTTTGTGTTCAGTTATGCTTTAACAACATTCTTAAATCACAGCAATAAATGGTTGATAAATAATAAGTAGTGATCTCAACTAAGGATGAGGGAACCGGACAAAGTTTGTTTCGCAGGAGGTTTGGCCGTGAACATAGCGCTGAACCCTATTGAATTCCATCTTTAAGCTTGTTTTTTTTTAAAAGCTATTTTACAAGCTTTTGCTAAAAAAGGGCATGGGTGGCTGAGCTTCGCCATGAGGGACAAGTACCAATGTAAACATTTAAAAAAAACACCATTCAGCAGGGAGAAGGTCTTTAGCTATGGCCTGAAGGGCAACATCAAAAATAAACAAATTGTTTAAATACTATCTTAGGGGATGCCATAAATTTGCGCTTGAAGTTATGGAAAAGTCAAAGTTTAACCCTTTAAAAATGACATAGAAAAATGAAAACAATTGTGTGGCGTTCCCCTGAAATTCATAACAGACTCTTATTCAAGTATCAAGGTATGCAGCCTGGGTGGCCAGGAAAGGTAGGGCAGTAAGCATGCAATTCCACCATCCTGAACCATACCAGGCCACATGCCTTTCAACATCGGGAGGGTGTCTTGCAAGGCACCTTGTCCACATGTTGAGGCGGCAAAGACCTAATCCCCGCATCCTGTACCCCGCATCCTGTAACCCAAAAGAGATGTGCAGGTTTGAAGGGGGTGGGGGCTTATCAGAATGTTAAAAAAAATCTATATTTATAAATTCACAGACAATGGAATAAAACGGATTGCTCACAATATGGCGTAAACAAATAGTAGATAGAAGAATGGGTAGGTTTGAAAGCCCCCTTTTTATTAGGGTGACCACAGATATCGACCCTCTCTGTTAGAGATGAATCCACAGCTCACCCCTAATCTTAGCAGCTCTGCCGTATGAAACTACAGAACCATTTGTGTTTGGGCCAGGGCACCCCTTCAGCAAGGTTGTAAAAAGGACAACAGACCATTATCTAGAAGACAAACTAAAAACTGCATACTCCTGTCAAATGCAGTCCAATCATTCACTTTTTTTCCCCATTCATATGTGTAAGCTTATTGTCCATAGCACATAGTCATACAAACACACAAGCTTGAATATGTTTGGATAGAAATCACTTAGTACATTTGTGGAGTGTGAATAGAAACCTTCACGAACAAGTTCTTACTGATGTACATTCATTCTGTCCCAAGTCATCTAATCCACATTATAAAAAACATTGCCCAAACAAATTGTGTTCTTTAGCATTTTATGTGCTTTGCAATTACCAAAAAGCTACACATTTGGGTTATGAAACTATAGTTACACATAATATGATGCTCTCAAAGCCAAACTGGCAGTGCAGAACGTTAAATAGTCTTATCCCGAAACAGGATTTCCTAAAGGGATTCAGTTTTGAATTAAGGATAAATATTGGTTTAAGTGCTGGTGTTATTTTGTTATTTTATCTTCTCAGCATTTCTATTATTCTAGTTTTCAGAATTAGTACAAAACTAGGAGTAATACATCGTCAGTGAGTGAGTATTGTCATTTGGAAATAAAGTTTGCTATCAAGTTACTCAAGATAACTCACAAAAAGCACAATAATACAAACATTATAAATCAATAAAGTGAAGTGTTCAGCATTGTGGGTACCTGATGTCCTGGTCAATGTAGTATGTGCAGCTTTCAGGCTATAAAGACCCTCTGACTCTTCTTAGAGGCTCTTCTGTCTTCTGCAGCTGATGGCACTGGATCTACACAGCTTGTGATGAAACCTGTGATGATAAAAGGATATATATGTATGATTCAGACATGAAATGATAGGTGGGAGGATAATTTTTTGCACTTATCAGGCTAGATCATGTCACATGTCACTCATTTTTAATGTACTCACTGAAGCATCTACAAAAGAGATGTGTAAATATTCAGTTCTGATGGATCATGTTCTGACGCTTTGTGAGCCTTCATCTGCTGAGTGGGATAGGCAGTCTCCTGGGGCATAGCTCTATGGGGTGCAAAGGCTGCAACTGTTCCATCAGGTTAAGCAGCCCAGGCATACAGTAACTAGTGTTTCAGATAATGCAATAGATAATGTGTAAATGTGGATTATTTAGACCAAATAGAGCTATTTATATGTATTAGTGTATGTTTAGCTGCACCAGCGTAAATTGTGACTGCCAGTCAATTCTAGACTCTGTTAAATGTATTTATTTATTTATTACAAGTATTTATATAACACTGACAATTTATGCAGAGCTTTATATAGTGGCACATTCACATCAGTTCCTGCCATCAAGGAACTAACAATCTAAGGACCCTATCTCACATGCATAAATACAGGGCCAATTTAGACAGAAGCCAATTACCCATCCAGCGTGTCTTTGGAGTGTGGGAGGAGATTCAAACCAGGGACCCCCAGCGCTGATTCCTATGTAGATTAATCCTAATAAAAATCCCTCATTGTTTCCTACTTAGAAAACTCAGCGAGAGGTGGAAATGGTGGGCATCCAAGCCTAAAGTGCCTACAGACAGGGCCAGATTTCCCACAAGGCCAACCAAGGCCCAGCCTTGAGGCAGCAGGGAGTAGAGGGGCAGCAGAGGTGTGGAATTCCTATCTCCCAAGTTATATCCCACCGCACTCCTGACCGGAAACAAACCCAAAGATCCGGTGGGTAGATTGTGTCACATTTATAGAACCGACGTTTCGGAACCAATTGGCTCTTTCTTTAGGCAAACATAAACCATTTTATGTTTGCCTGAAGAAGGAGCCACTTGGTTCCGAAACGTCGTTGCTATACATGTGACACTATCTCAGTCAATAAAAGATATTGACTTTGCATCAAGTTGGAGCGCGACTGACCATTTATCGATTTTGAATTCCTATCTCCCGAGCCTGGGACATGCAGTTCCGGGTGCCGGACATGTAATTGTTTTCTCCATTAAGCCCTGCTTTGGGCAAGCAAAGCTAAATGTACAGCGGGGAAGCCGCCACTGGTTTTGTACATTTCTCTGAGATCTCTTGTATGCAGCCGGCAGGTCTGCCATTCTCCATGAGGGGGTTGGCGGGTAGGGGGGTGCATTGAGGAACCTGGCCTTGGGGCAGCAGAGAGAGTAAATCCAGCCCTGTCTACAGAACTAGATGGTGGTTAGCCACCCATGGTCCAATATGATCCAATGATAGTTCTTACATACATTAGTCATTCAAACATGCAGGTTGGCTGTGAGAAAGAACATATCTATTGTGCCGAGGGGAGGGAGGAGCTCTGCAAGTGTCCGTTGTGTTAAGGGGAAATAATAGAGATTGGCCAGATAAATTTATTCCAGACGATCAATTGTTGACTGTTTCCAGTCCCCTTATTGCTGGTGGTCCGCTACTTCTTTTAACTTTTTCAAGCATTTTTATCTTTTTCAGTGACTCATAATATGGCCACAAAAAGGGCAATCAGTTATTTGGGATTCCAGTGAAAGATTGGACTATATTTGTTGAAGGATCTTTTTTGGTTACTTTCCTTGCTTTCCTCAAGGGATGACATTTGGATTCAACGCAACCTTGGGTTCCAGGCGGATCCCTAGGTTTCGTGATTATGACAAATTCCACATTTGGAATAGCATAGTCCTGCCCAGGACATTGCCATTCATTTAAAAAAATAAAATACATACAATTCGGGATCAGATCGCCACTGTCCAATCAACTTCCCCTATTAATGTACCAGACCCACCATCACACTTGCTACTTTCCTCTTTTGACCCTGTCACCACAGAGGAGGTTACAAAGCTTTTCTCTAACTCCCGCTTCACCACTTGCCCCCTGGAACCAGTTCCCTCACCACTACTCCGGTCGCCCTCTTGCTCTATCCTACACTCTCTTACTCACATTTTCAATCTTTCACTCTCTACTGGCATCTTTCACTCCCTTCTAATACATGCGCTAGTCACCCCAATACCCACCCAAAATACCGGCTTATCTACAGCCGCCTGATCCGCCACCCCGCTGATAACAACCTTCTCGACCCCTCACAATCCGGCTTTCGCCCTCTACACTCCACTAAAACTGCCCTTCTCAAACTCACTAATGACTTACTACCAGCTAAAAACAATGACCACTACTCCCTACTCTTGCTATTAGACCTTTCTGCTGCTTTTGACACTGTTGACCACCTGCTCCTCCTCAAAAAACTCCACTTGCTTGGCCTACAAGACTCTGCTCTCTCATGGTTCTCCTCCTACCTATCTAAGCACTCCTTTAGTGTCACCTACAAATCTAACTCATGCCCTCCTCTTCCTCTTTCTGTAGTGGTCCCCCAAGGCTCTGTGCTTGGACCCATCCTCTTCTCCAGCTACACTTCCTCCCTTGGTCAGGTTATAACTTCACAAGGCTTCCAATACCATCTCTATGCAGATGACACTCAAATCTAACTTTCTACTCCACAACTCTCCCCCTCAGTGTCCTTGCGTGTCACTAATCTACTAACTGACATATCAGTCTGGATGTCGCAACACTTCTTTAAACTCAACCTTTCAAAAACTGAGCTCATTATATTTCCTCCTGCCCGTGCACCTTCCCCCAACTTTTCCCTTGAGATTGATAACACAACTATCCAACCCTCCCCCCATGCCAAGGTGCTAGGTGTCATCCTTGATTCGGACCTCACCTTTCTTCCCCATGTCCAATCACAATCCAAATCCTGCTGCCTTCACCTTCGTAACATCTCCAAAATACGCCCCTTCCTCACCAATGAAACAACTAAATTACTCCAAGCCCTTGTTATCTCTCGTCTTGACTATTGCAACTCCCTCCTCATTGGCTTATCTCTACACAGGCTATCCCCCCTCTGGTCTATCATGAATGCAGTTGCTAGACTCATTCACCTAACCAACCGCTCAGTGTCTGCAACCCCCCTCTGCCGATCCCTGCACTGGCTTCCAATCGCCCAAAGGATAAAATTCAAAATATTAACAACCACTTACAAAGCCATCCACAACTCTGCCCCCGGATATCTCAGACCTTGTCTCAAAATATCACCCTAACCGTCCCCTCCGCTCTTCAAAAGACCTTCTGCTTTCCAGCTCCCTCGTCAACTCCTCCCATGCTCGCCTCCAGGACTTCTCTAGGAGAAATTGGAAATACATACTGTTGTTTAAATATTGTATCTTTTTATCTGTTACTTCTTATTTTATTATTTTACAATTGTTATTATTCTAACATTATTATTTTACAGGTTTTTGTTTCTGCTTGCTTTGCTGTTTGCTTTGCTTTGTGCTACATTTTGCTGGTAGCATCTATGGGTGTTTTATCGCCACCTAGTGGTTATGCAGAAGACTTAATGTATTATTATTAGTAGTATTCAGGATTTATATAGCGCCAACAGTTTGCGCAGCTCTTTACAAAATGGGGGAGACAGTACAGTACAGTTACACTACAATATAATTTCAGTACAGGAGGTAGGAGGGCCCTGCTCGTAAAGGCTAATAATCTAGTAGGAGGAGCAAGTGACACAAAAGGTAATAATTGTTTAGATTGAGTTAGTGGAAGAAGTAGGGCAGTTATGTTGAGATGGGAGAGGCTTCCCTGAAGAGATGAGTTTTTAAGGGTCGCTTAAAGGTGGGCAGCGTAGGAGCTAGGCAGACAGATTGGGGTAAGGAGTTCCAGAGGATGGGAGACACTCTGGTGAAGTCCTGGAGGAGGGCATGGATGGAGGTAATTATAGAGCAGAAGGTCTTGAGAGGAGCGGAAAGGACGGTTTGGGTGATATTTTGAGATAAGGTGGGTGATGTAGGTTGGGGCAGAGTTGTAGATGGCTTTGTATGTTGTTGTTAGCATTTTGAATTTTATTCATTGGGCAATTGAGAGCCAGTGGAGGGATTGACAGAGAGGGGTGGCAGACACTGAACGGTTGGTAAGGTGGATGAGTCTGGCAGCATCATTCATGATAGACTGAAGGGGGGGATAGCCTGTTTTTCATACTTACTGTATATAAACTAATTTGAGATAACATGGGTTTAATATTTATATTTGTTATCTATTCATTATTATTAGTGTACTAATTTGTATTGAAATTGTATTCCATCACAGGAGCGTGCTTGGAGCAGTGTCTAGGGGATCCAACCAACTAATCGATAATGAGAATAGTTGACAACTATTCTCATTGCATTGTTTTCAGAAATAAAGTTATGCATTCACATAAAACCTGCTATCTGATAATTTGAAAAGCTTACAAGGTGGATTGAAGATTTGCATACATATGCAGTCATGCCAGCAATTGTGGCTTAGTATGGATGGGGTGTTGTCAGGCACCATCAGATGGGATCACAAAATGCATACGAGGAGCGAGCACATCCAGTCATTCAAACTGCATTCTCTGTAACTATTGACGAAAAGGTATCTTATTTGTGTATCACTCAGCTGTAGATCCTCAAATAATCTCTGAAAAGTGGTGACACTGTCCTTCCTTCTGGAGGGTGGCTACTTTTGTTCCCCATGGCCCCTGGATGTGTTGTAAAGTAGGGCTGCAACCAACTAATCGATTAGGAGAACTAGGTGTCAACTATTCATGTGTGCAAAAAAAAAAAAGGCCTCAGTCATTAATGAGTTAAACACCTTTTTCAGGGAACCCTTCCTGCACTTCCTGGATTCTGGTCTAGGAGGGAATTATGTATTTGATGCTCACAGCTTCCAGAGATACCCAAGAAGTGTTGGGGTACTTTACAACGACATACCATCGGAGAGGAGGGTGGCTGCAAGAGACATTAGGCCCCCTAAAGAGGAAGAGAAGATGGCAGCATGGGAGCAGGTGTGCAGCAGTGGAGCGGCGGATCCCTAAAGATTGTTTGGAGTGTGGTTTTTTTAAGGAAAAACCCAGCAATAAAGTTAAGGGGGGGGCAGTGGGGGGAACTGCTCTTTAATGAAAGAGATGAATGCCTCATAACTTGAATAGTATACACAGTGTGTCCCTCTCCCAGTATGTCCTAAAGGTCCCTCTCCCAGTATGTCCTAAAATATATAAGTATCATTACTAATATAATAGAGGGGACAGAGTGCAGCTTGTCATGGTTAGTGCTGAGTTCTCATTGGAAAGAATGAATGTACTTGTATCTCTCAGCTGTTCACACAACCATAAGAGGCAGCACTAGCCCCGCCCACCACATTGCCCTCACTCTATTCCTTGTGCGGCACTTCCGCCCACACTTCTACTCTCCTCCCTTTCCCAGAAGGCAGCGCGGCCCTCAGTCAGCTGATCGGGTAGTACAGATGCGTCTCGGTGGTGACAGGTGGCATATACACCGCTGCCATGCAGGTAAGTGTCCCTCTGCCAATGGCGGCGGGTATTAACACCTTCCTTGCCAGGGACCGAGCTGCAGCGTCTTTCCCGTGCACCCTTTTTTATTAGAAGGCTGAGTTTATTTCCGGGGACACCCTGAGGGCTCATTTACTAAACTTTTTGTAAAAGTTTACCAGATTCCCATGACACTGAAGCTGGCTCCTCCTTTGTTTACATCTGGGCCCCTCTGGTGCTGTGTTTGTTGGTGAGGTGCTAGTTCTAAGATTGTTATACAGAGGTGACAATGGAGTAAACTTGTCAGGATACCCACTCGTTCCCAGCACTATGTATTACTAGTCTGTGCATACTACCATACCCGCACCCAACACTGTACAATACTTGTCTATACTGACTGCTGACCATGATACCCAGCACCGTACAATACTAGTCTATACTGACCGCTGACCATGATACCTTACACCCAGCACTGTGCACTACTAGTCTATAGAGACCGCTGACCATGATACCTTACACGCAGGACTGTGCACTACTAGTCTACACTGACCGCTGACCATGATACCCTGCACCGTACAATACTTGTCTATACTGACCGCTGACCATGATATCTTACACCCAGCACTGTGCACTACTAGTCTATACTGACCGCTGACCATGATACCTTACACCAAGCACTGTGCACTACTAGTCTATACTGACCGCTGACCATGATACCCTGCACCGTACAATACTTGTCTATACTGACCGCTGACCATGATACCTTACACCCAGCACTGTGCACTACAAGTCTATACTGACCGCTGACCATGATACCCTGCACCGTACAATACTTGTCTATACTGACCGCTGACCATGATACCTTACACCCAGCACTGTACACTACTAGTCTATACTGACCGCTGACACCTTACACCTAGCACTGTACACTACTAGTCTATACTGGCCGCTGACCATGGAATCGCATACCCAGCACTGTGCACTACTAGTCTATACTGACCGCTGACCATGGTATCCCACACCCAGCACCGTCTAACACCAGTCTGTACAGTCTGCTGACTGTAGTACCCCGCACCCAACGCCATGGAATATTACTACTATACAGACCAGGGTACCCCTGGGCCAGACACTGTTCACTACTAGTCAATACTGACCACAGAAAGGGCGTATCCCACACCCAGCACCATGCAATACTATGCAATACTGACCATTGTACCTGATATCCAGCACCGTGCACTACTGGTCTATACATTCCATCCACTCAATGTCGGTACCCTGCACCCGACACCATGCAGCACTGATCTATACTGAACACAGACCGTGGTACCCTGTGTTGTGTACACTTGCACCCTCAATGATATGCCCCAAAAGCTGCATTGTGGAATGTCAGGTGCTCTTCTTTACCTGAAAGTCACGTGATAATACAGGATGGCAGTGGGGGTTGTTGCACAGGTAAAGGTTTGTGTAGGCTCGTGGTGTGGGTTTTTTTTTGTTTCAGACAGGTTTGTTTTAAAGTGAAAAAGAGAACCTGTGCATGGTCAATACTCGAATTACCTCAGCTCCTTTATAAAATACTGGTTGCTTGGCTATGATGTGTTATCATGCACTTCGATGTGAAAGGGGCTAACTGCCACTCTCCCTCTAGAAATAAACTAAAATAAAATTAGAGGTCTGTGGAGAGGTGCCCCCTTCCGTTAGTGGTCTGTGGAGAGGTGCCCCCTTCCGTTAGTGGTCTGTGGAGAGGTGCCCCCTTCCGTTAGTGGTCTGTGGAGAGGTGCCCCCTTCCGTTAGTGGTCTGTGGAGAGGTGCCCCCTTCCGTTAGTGGTCTGTGGAGAGGTGCCCCCTTCCGTTAGTGGTCTGTGGAGAGGTGCCCCCTTCCGTTAGTGGTCTGTGGAGAGGTGCCCCCTTACGTTAGTGGTCTGTGGAGAGGTGCCTCCTTACGTTAGTGGTCTGTGGAGAGGTGCCCTCTTCCGTTAGTGGTCTGTGGAGAGGTGCCCCCTTAAGTTAGTGGTCTGCGGAGACGTGCCCCCTTAAGTTAGTGGTCTGCGGAGACGTGCCCCCTTAAGTTAGTGGTCTGCGGAGAGGTGCCTCCTTACGTTAGTGGTCTGCGGACAGATGCCTCCTTACTTTAGTGGTCTGTGGAGAGGTGCCCCCTTACGTTAGCGGTCTGTGGAGAGGTGCTCCCTTACGTTAGCGGTCTCTGGACAGATGCATCCTTACGTTAGCGGTCTGGAGAGGTGCCCCCTTACGTTAGTGATCAGTAGTAATTACTGACGTTTGCCAAAAACAAAAAATCCATGAGCCCCAAACATAGCGCCCGGACCCCACTGAATCTTGTAATTTTTTTCCTGCCCTATTTTAAAGCTAGTTTGCAAGCTTTTGTTAGAAAAAGGGCATGGCTATACCAGGGACTTGTACCAATGTAAAAACATTTTCAAAAGATATTTAGTGGGGAGCAGATATTTTATTTAGTAACTAATGTAAGGGGGCACTTTGATGAGGTCACAGAATGTAAGGAGGCACTTTGATGAGGTCACAGAATGTAAGGGGGCACTTTGATGAGGTCACAGAATGTAAGGAGGTACTTTGATGAGGTCACAGAATGTAAGGAGGCACTTTGATGAGGTCACCTAATGAGAGTGCCCACTTACAATAGTTGTCTCCACCAGCGTGCCCCCAAACCTTTCCTCAGCAGGCAGAGAGGGGGGCAGCCTGCAGGTTCTAGACTGAAGAAGTGCTCCTGTGATGCTGGGGGCGGGGCACGCAAGTGACCTCATTGGTTGTTAGGACTCCAGTGGTCATAACAACCAATGACTTTAGAGGACGTGGGGGAAGTTGTGCTGGGTTACGGCTGGCTGACTGGCACTGGCTTTGAAGAGTCTCTGAGGCAAGCACATCCTCTGTCAGTCAGCCAGACATTACTGCGTGATCATGATCCATACAGAACCGTCACTCGGTCCATGTCCGCAGTCCGCCATTAAGTGATCCCTGCTTTAAAGTATATGGCATGCCAACATTTTTTTGCAGTTGTCACCAGAATAAGAGGTAAGGGAAAATCCTCCAATGAGGACATCTTTTCTGGTGCCCACTCTTTGAATGACAATATGTATAGATTACCATGTAAAAGCCTTTTTCTCTTTTCATTTCACAGATGCATTTTGTTTTCTCGGATAACGTGACCTTGCTGTTTGATATATGGACAGTCCAGACTCTAACAGGTAGTGTAACATCTGTTGTATGAAATGCTGAACCTCACTAGAGTGTCATCTGCACCCTTCAAAGGACCATGTTGAGTTAGAATGGCTTTTATTTGGCCTAAATGTTGTTATCCTTATCCTTCCATTAAGGGGAAAAGCATGCAGCCTGTGAAGTGACAGAACAGCCGATACACCCATATGTGTCCCAAGTCAATGACTCCCCAAGTAGTGAAGGACAAATAAGTGGGGACAGTTTGGAGCTTGCACTCTCAGACAGAAGTCAGAAAAGGCAGTTTCTATATGTCTGACCTAACAGGTTTCTTTTCTATTAGGGGATCATAGAATTCACTTTCCCTGTGATAAGTAGTGACTACTGATGTGTGTGGGCTTGGTGCGAACCCACGCAAAGCTGTCAGTGACAGTCACCCCTTCCAGCCCAATCAGGTGCCCCAGAGGGATGTAACAAGAGGGCAGGGAATGCCCTGGCTGCAACTGAGTAGTCCAGGAGGGAGACACTCCTCCTCGGGGGAGTGTCACTGACATTGTTGTGCGGGCTTTGGCAACTCCGGTGACATGAATGTGCACCAAGCCCACGCACATCATTAGTAGTGACAAGCTGGGGTAACTGAAATTCAGTGCAATTGGCATTTGTTTAAAGCGTATCTAAACCCAAAAAGAAAATTGTCATATTGCAGATTACCAGTACTTAGATGAAGTGGCTGCATTAGTTTTCCATATTTTTTAACCTGGTAATTCACTCTTCCTGTCCCTGGGTGCCTATGTTCACTCCTCCCCTGTATCTATGGAGAGAGCCATTGTTGTCACCTAGGCTGGAATTCAAACATATTCATTTCCAGTATATGGGGAAGGGGGAGATTAGTAGATGAAGAATAACACATTTTCTGCCCGAGGGTAACAATGCTCACTCACTGTACTGTATTTATTGAGGAGCAGTTGTCACCCTAGAACCAGGACTACAGAACACCTTCTCTCTCCATCTCTATGACATGGGGGAGGTGTTTTAACCACTTCCAGGCCGCAATACGAAAATATACGGCGGCCCGCAGAAGTGGTTATACCAAGAACATGGCTGCTGCTGCAGTGCTGTCCTTGTTGTCATTTTAAACAGCCGGCGTTGACTGTTCAGGTACAAGTGATCCGGCATCTATACAGCCGCTAGATCGTTTGTACCGATTGGCTGATCGTGCTGTCCCCACCCCCTCCGCCGCCTCCTCCTTTCCCGGGCTCCGCTGTCCCTGGCACGGCGGTTCTCCCCGCAATGATCGGAGGGAGTGGAACTCTCCTGTGATCAGTGGACCCAGAAGTGATGTGAATTACATCACTTCCGGTGTCACTGTGTACATTCTACAGCTCTTAGAGCCAGGAGAAGAAGATTCTTTGGGGTCCCTAGGTGACAGGGGTCTAAAAGACCCCTGATGTCTCCATAAAGAGGACCTGTCACACCCTATCTGCTATTACATAGTGACTTGCCAGCCCCCTATGTGATAGCAATAAGGTTAGTTTAAAAAGATTTTTAAAAATGAAAGTAACATATAAGAAAATTAAGAAAGACAAAAACATTTTTTAAAAGTCCCCCGCCCCCCACATGCATGCACATACATACGCAAACAAGCGTTGGTGCGCCTACGTGCAAAAATAAACATTGTGCCCCACCTGTTACATATCATCGCGAATGTCAGAGTGAGGGCAATAATCTAGAGCCATTAATCACTGTTGGCACTAAAATGATGAGCGGTAAAAGCTTTTAAAGTGTCGCCTATGGGAAATTTGGGGTATTGTAGTTTTTGCGGCTTCACGGGCGAACACAATTTTAAGGCTTGAAATGTTTGGTATCTATTTACCCGGCGTGACCCCATATTTTATATTTTACCAAAAAATTGGGTATTATATTCTGTTTCTGTGCACTAAATTTCATTTAAGTGTATTTTATCCTACAAATACGGGTTTGATAAACATTTGCGCAAATACTGTGCAACATAAAAGATTGCAACTAGCATTTTTTTTATTCTACAGGGCCTCTGCTTTCAGAAAATATCATTGTTTGGGGGGTTTAAAGCTGTTTTCTAGGCAAACATTCAAAATATATCATGCGTGTGCAAATAGTAAGAAATTGCTCCAGACAGCAAGTGGTTAAATGACATCCTATGCAAATCAATGCTCATTAATTAGATCTGCAGATTTATGAAATAGTAAATACAAAGCAACAATGTTTCTTTATATCTCTAAAGGTCCCCACACACCTTACGATAATCGTACGATAATCGCGGGAAATCCCGCGATCGTACGATTATCGTAAGGTGTGTGGAAAAATGCATGTAAAAACATGCAAAAAAACACAGCACACTCGCGTTTTTAAGCTTTATCTGCTGAGTCTATAGGGGCCAAAGCGAGCTGTAATATGCCCCCCAAAAAAGCTCATCTAATTATTGCAGTGATAGGCGATGGACAGGGCCATAGAAACGAATCGGATTTTGGGGGGGGGGGGGCATATTTTTTAGTGTTTTTTAGGGCAGAAAAAGCGCTACAAAGCGCTCAGCGTGAACCAGGTTCAAATCCTGAGTCTGAACATTGTTTACAAACACTGATCAGAAGGTTCTGTTTCTGACAGCAGTGGCAAGAGTTGGCTGCTGTATAGTCACAGCACGTTCCCGCTGTCATTTTGATTTGAATCTATAAACATTCATCTTTTGTTTATTGTAGTGAAGATTTAAAGCTGTGCAGTCTATAGTTTAGTTTCCACTTTGACTACTAGGATCATGCTAAGCAACGGATGGACAAATAAATGTGAAACTCTTGGACCAGTCTACCAAATCCAGAAGTTGGTTTGAACTTTTAAAGGACAACTTCACCTTTAGTCGTCCTTTAGTTCACCCAACCCCTTAAAGAGCAGTAACAAGGTGCAGGAATTTTTTTATGGCTCGCTCACTTCTCGATCCTGTCCCTGCAGAGAGCTGTGACTGTAGCTCACGGCTCCCTGCAGGGATTCCCCCCTGCAGGGATTCCCCCCTCCCCGCTCCGATCCTCCAGCGCTGACTGGCGGAACGGACGGGGCAGAGGCAGCTGACAGTAATGTCGGGATCCATCCCGGCTGCAGCGGTCTCGGTATACTGCGAGCTGTAGCTCGCAATATACTAAGCTTTGGGTCACGGGAGGATGCTAGTTTTTTGTCCTCTCGTGACTCTCAGGAGAACTATGGGGAAAAGCACTTACCCCATAGTTCTCCTTTTAATACCGACCTCTCTCCGGATGCCGCTCTAAAGATGAGAACTCGGCAGCTGAATAAACTGACACTCCTGGTAGTGTCGATCTTTCGTTTCCCCACTGCGCTCTGTGGTTTCTCCTGCGAGCCCTATGTCACTCCAGTACACAGTAGTGATGTAGAGGCCGGCAAATAAAACCGCATGCTAGCCCTTTGGCTTCAGTATCTTTTGAGTTCAGTGCACAATGCTCTAAAATGTAATAGTTTGCTGTATCATTAACAATGCGCTTCGCTTGATACACTTGAACTCAGTAATTTGAAGGGGGGTGCACTTACTTTAGGCCATATCGTGTGTGTGTGTCTCTAGGAATGCAGAGATAATACATACCTCTTCATTATAGCACTATCCAGCTCTGAATGTCTGAGGAACCTCTTCCTTATAGTATTTTCACGGGAACGTTTGTGGTGTGTGGGGCAGGTTTTTTTATCATAGGGGTTTAATCAGGCACCTTATTATGTCATTGATTCAGCACTGCATTCATTTAACATGTCTTCATGATAACAGCTTGTTTGGAAACTAATTTCCCATTTTGCCTCTTGGACAGTAATGGTGTCACGAGTTTAATGAATCACTTCCTCTGGGTGATGGGAGAGGGAACTGGATTTCAAAAATAAAGTTCACTCTAATCTGTACAAGTGAACAGAGCTGTGGCTTTGCATGTAGTATGGAATGACATTTAATGCTCGATGGACACGTAAGGCTGAATTAAGACATGTGAGGTCAGTGACAGTGCACACGCGTTTTTTTCTCGCGTTAACGTGTAAAGCAGCTAAAATCACCTCAGCATGTAGCTCTAAATCATCTTACATTTATTAGGTAAACATATTTTCTTTTACTTACAAATATTGTTTGTCCACGTCCTGGTCCTCTTGGTCATTAGTGAAATAATCCGTTGCATCCTGGGAAGGTTACATCAGCAGAGCGTTGCCGGGAAATCTCATCTGTGTAATCTCAGGAAAAGGCATTTTCCTCCCTTGAGATGATGTGCATGGTCACATGTCTTAGTCACATGTGCCAGGAAGTAAAGGGAGATGGTTTCATCTGCACTTAGTAAGAATGGGGAGTAAAAGAGAAATAAGGTGTGAAGACTACAAATCCTGCAATTATCTAGAAGTGTGTGTTTGTAGATCCAGGTTTCCGCTATACCCACTATGTCGAAGTCCTCTTCAATTAACCTAATTTCAAGCTCCTCTATTTTATTTGCCAGACTTCTAGCGTTGGTGTACATACATTTAATTCCTCTCTTTTTGTGGGACAAAAGTTTACTACCTTGTTCCCCACTATTTTTATTGTTATTATTCTGCCTTGATTTTGGTCGTCCGTTGGTAGTTATACTTACATGTGCCAACGGATTTCCTATATTGACTATATTTCCTATATTAAACATTTCTAAAGGTGCCTTTGTTGTCATTTCCGAGATAAGGGTAAAGTTCCTCTTTAAGGCAGTCCGTTCACTATAAATGGCCCTTAAAGTAAACTTGTCCCACACCTGGGCACGTGATGAAAAATGTATCAGCGGATGTTACCTTTAGTTAAACCCAAATGTCAAAGCGATCCATAGACTTAAAGTGACATTAAAGGATAAAAATGTTTTCTCTCCCCCCAATGTTAATGAAAGCACTTACCTTAAATGATGTCTCTTAATCCGATCTTCTTCTTCTTTCCTGATGTTTTCAGCCTTCTCTCCAGCGCTGCTGCGGGTCTCTGATCCAGTGCTGACTCCTTTGTGTTTGATGGCACTTCCTGTCCCACGGTGTCTGCATGCGGGTGCACGCTGTCCATAGACTTACCTAGTGTCTCTCCTCGTCTCCCGGCCGAAAATGTGAACTGCGCATGCGCCCGCCCCAAGATGCTTTGCCTGAGATTTTTCAGATTTTCGGACGGGAGCGTGCGGGGAAGACACAGGTAAGTATTGACCCTTTTTAAAGCGCTTTAAAAAAAAAGTTTTTTGCATATATCTACTGCTTGCTAGCAGTAGATATATGCAAAACAAATGGAGGCTTTAAAAACCCTTTAAATGGATGTAGGCATGTGATATTATGTTCACATCTTAACAGCTGGGAGTGTTGAACTGGACCTCACTCCCACTTTCAAAACCTCCCTGTTGGTCTTTTATTATCATAAGTGGCTTCCGTGATCAACAGGGAGGCTTGGAATACATGAGGGGTGGGGCCAGGAAAAGCAGAGATTTGCATAAAATGTTGTCTGTCTATGTCTCTGAATATACTGATTGTTGTAATTGAAAGTAGCCTCTCCTTATGCATTTTATTCTGACATGCTCATTTTATTTATTTTAAAGCAAACCCTGAATGGGGGTTTTCACAAATTAATAATAAAGACAGTCATTACCCGCTGCCCAGCTTCCTGATTGGCCAGGAAGCTGGCTCCATGTTCCCTCATGGCTCTGCCAGTCAGAGGAAATCTCCCTCTGACCGGAAGTCCAATTATCGGCAAAGGTATCGGTGCATTTGGGTAAGTACTCGCCAAAATACTCGCTATCGGCACTGCCACCAATATCGGTGCATCCCTATTGTTTTAGAGGTTGATCCTCTGCCCCAGCCCCTGTCATCCTGATCCTTACTTCACAGGCTAGCCACTGACCCCAAACCAACATGCATGATGCATAGTAGTACATCAGACTGTAGGCTGCATGACCCAGAGCTTCCATACTTCACTTCTCACAGTTCCTGGTCTGGTCATTGAACTAAAACAACAAATGGTTCCTCTGAGCTTACAACTTCCAAGTGGTATGCTTGTTAAGAGGCTAGTGACTCATTTACTGGTCCTGTAAAATGTTTTCACCCCTGTGGAAGTTTTCATGTTTAATTGTGATAGATGAATTTATTTAGGTTTACACTGATTAACAGAAATATATATTTTTGTATTAGAGTGAAAACAGATCTTTGCAAAGGGATTTCACTTATTGAACAATGACAAAGAAACCTTACAAAGTAACATACTGCATAAGTATACACCCCCTTCAAGTATGTTTAGTAGATGCAACTTTGACATCAGTGACAGCCTTTGTGGTGTTAGTTCTGTGTCAGTTTTGCACATCTGGGATCTGCAGGTTTTTTCCCATTGCTCTTTTCAAACTTCCTCAGCTCCTTTGGGTTGCCTGGGGATTGTGAATGAAAAGACTTGTTCAAGTCTGGTCAGACATTGGCTTGAGATCTGTAACCGTCTTCCAAAGATCAGATTTCTTGCAGACCGCATCGTTTTCCCCCCTAAGATTTCCATGTGTTTTTTTTGCGTTCATTTTACCCTCACCAGTCGTCCAGGGCGCGCTGAAGGGAAGCATTCCCACAGTATGATACTTATCACCGCCATGCTTCACAGTGGGGATGGTGCATTTATAACGTGCAGTGTTTAGTCAAGAATGGCATTTAAAAGGCTGAAATTTGGTTCCATCAGCCCATATAAACCTGGTGACAATCTCTTCTATGCATCTTCTGACAAACTGTGGATGACATATCATGTGAGTTTCAGTTAACAGTGCCTTCCCCTTTTCCACTCTTCCAGGAAGCTGTGACTGGAGAAGCACTAGGACAATAGTTTTTGTATATAAAGTCTCTTCAATATCAGCCACTGGGGCCTGCAACTCCTTGTGGGTTGTAATATGTCTCTTGGTGGCCTCCATCAATAGTCTCCTCCTGCACAGTCATGTACTTTGGTGGACGGCCTGTTCCTGGCACATTCGCAGCTGTGCTACACTCTTCATTTCTTAATGATTGATTGAAGTCATATATCTAAACTAGAGATGCCCATACACCTTACAATTATCTGCAGATTTTCTGTGGTCAGATGGAAAAAGTGCAACAGTTTGGCCCAGGTGGAGATTACTCCATCCACACAGTTAAGTGTAGATGGAGGAATCTGTTGCACCTTTTCCATCTGACCACAGAAAATCTGCAGATAATTGTAAGGTGTATGGGCAGCTTTGGGCTGGTAATGATTACAATTTTCGTGTTCGATTAATTGCATTTTTTTAACGATTAATCGAGAAATTAATCTTTAATTTCCGCAGCCCTAATCTAAACCCCAAAACAAACTGTATAGTCTGCAGATTACTAATCCTCAGATGTGGTGGCTGCCATAGTTTTCTACTTTATTTTCACCTGGCAATCCTGTGAATAACTCCCTTCCTGTCCCTTCATGTCAACATTTTTTTTTCTGCACTGCATCTATGGAGACAGCCATGGTTGTCACACAGGCTGAACTTTAACCACTTGCTGACCAGGTGTTTACACCCCCTTCCTGGCCAGGCCATTTTTTAGTATTCATCGCTACATAGTATGGGTGCAATCGTCGTTTTCGCATGTATGTGCACCCGACGCATGTTTGCACAGCGTCTGAAGCTGGAGAGTGATTCTTGTCAGCAGGTGGGGGGTTTGGCCACCGGCAGGGGCCGCCCCTAGGCTGTAATTGGTCTTTAGTTTTTTTGTGCCTAGCGTCCTTCTCCTGCAGGTGGCGATATTACCCTACAGTACATGATCTCCGATCTGTTCCCTGTGTCGTTCAATGAACGGAGAGAAAAGGATTTTACGGTGAGTACCAAAATCCTATTTTTTATATTTAGGTAGTTTCCCCGCTCTCTCGCGTGAGTGGGCGGACCTTGTGGGACATTTAAATACGCCTGCTCAGATCTAGTAAGCTCCCGGCTGGCTGTATCTCCACAACGGCCAGCCGGCAGGCGGTTAAACATGTCTGAATTTCAGTAGCGTAACTAAAGGAAGAGGATGACGGGTTCCCTTGTATCTGACTAAACATGATTTATACAGTCAGACCCCCTGAATTGTTCTGCAGGTATCAGCCATGCACATCCACTCTTCAGTACATGTTGGGCGATCTTGCGGTACTAGTCGAGGGGCAATGCAGCAAGCAGCTGAGCTATGTGGTTTCATCCCGACTTTATTAGGAGAGGATAGAAGTTACGTTGACACGTTTTACCCTTCCCATCCCATCTGCTGTGTCTTAGCGTCTGGTCCTCCAAAGCAACCATTCACATGACTTTCACTGATGTCAAAAGTAGGAATGCACCGATACTTTTCAGATACCAGTGCCGATACTTGGCATTTTCATGAGAACTACCTGGGTTGCAGCTGGGATCTGGTTCTGGCACTCCACCACTGTCCTGATATCATTAGTCTGTATGATTTTTGAAAAACTGTCACATGATAATAAACAAAAATGTATCAGTACTTGTACTTGCAAAACTGGTATCTGTGCATCCCTTATATATATTTATAAAAACAAAATCATACATTAAAGCCGAGATGCACAAATCCCAGAAGCTCAGTGTGCTCCTTACAAATGACAGCTGTCTCCTGACTTTTGAACTTTTCTCTAGTCTAGTCTTGGAGCTGGAAAAGTATCTGTACATGTACTTGTACCCAGTATAGTACATGGTATCGGTACATCCCTAGTGAAAAGATTGGTTGTGTATCAGTATCTTGCCATGAAATGCAACCCAACCTTTAGTGCTCGTTGTGTTTTTAGCACATGTTGCAGGGCAGAGGGTTGCCATCATGATATGCAAGGTCATAAAACAAGTCGTACGATTGGTTTTTATGCACTCCCATTGATTTCAATGGGCTGCCTGATGAGTGGCATTAACCCGTTTTGCAAGGTGTTCTGTGAATGGAGGAGGGAAGGATGAATGACAGGATTTTCCTTTGTCCATTCACAGAACACCTTGCATTCTGTGAAAACAATACGAGGCGTTTTGTGAATGGATAAGGTGTGAGGAAGAGGAGGGTGAAGGACGGGAGCACTTTAGTCACAGCTGCTGCTGTTAACCCCCGCAGTGCTGGAAGATCACCAATCTGTCTAGGATTAGGCATATGTAGCAGCTGGGGGAGGAGTGAAGGGTAATACTATGGCATATCACTTGGGTAACAGTTGAATCGTCTATTGGCTGCTGACATCACATTTAAGATGACAGCGCCCATCAGCAGTCTTAGGGTTTTGGATGTCTACAAGGGAGGCTGTTACAGGTAAATAACCTGCATAGAATGATAAAAGAACATCTAATCCTGCGGGGAGATTGTTGTATAAATGAATGGTCTGGTGACAGGGACTGTTTAGGGAAGAACTTGAGAAACAATGTGCTAGAAAATGAACAGCATTGGCAGAGTGCAAGGTCAGCTGATATATGACTGTCTTGTCTCTACAGGTCTTCTGCTTTCATGTGTCATCGTCCTGATGCTCACTGTCCTTTATGAGCTGTCCAAAGTATGGAAGTCCAATCTTCTAACCAAGGTCCTGCTGACTCTGCCACTGACTCCTGATTCCTCTCTGTCACCTTCATTGATCTCTGACACTGACGCTAATGTTTCTTCAACCTGTGACCCCTTGCTGACACGTGAGCCCCTGTACTCTGGGGAGAGCTCTGAGCCTCTGGGATCTCTACCTGTCAGATACACTTCCTCTACCTGCCGGTAAGTAAACATGGAGACTGTTACTGCTGACCACTACTTCTGAATATGCTAGCTGCCTGGCTGTCATGTTGCCATCTTGCATTCAAACTTGCAGTCGCTGACCAGTATGGATATGTAGATAAGGATTATTTTGATCTGCATGCTTGTTCCAGGTCAATGGCTTATAGGGCATTGAAGCCAGAGGATCAGCATTACAGGCAAGCAACTAGAATTTTCAGGTTTATTTTGCAGTCCCCTTCACATTATGCCTTGTGTTAACACAGCTTTCAAAAATGATACTGAACTCTTTTTTTTGGTTTTAACAGGGCAGCCCTGGTTCATGTGTCTTAAACTGCATTTCCATCACCAAACTCACAAAACACACATACACTATATTGCCAAAAGTATTGGGACACCCCTCCAAATCATTGGATTCAGGTGTTCTGTGAAATTTCCTTGTTACTAAATATTCCACGGTCCTCTGTTAGTGGTATTATAACAAAGTGGAAGCAACTGGGAACAACAGCAACTCAGCCACAAAGTGGTAGGCCAAGTAAAATGACAGAGCGGGGTCAACGCACAGTGCCCAGAAGTCGCCAACTGTCTGCAGGCTCAATAGCTACAGACCTCCAAACTTTGTGTGGCCTTCAACTTGGCACAACAACAGTGCGTAGAGAGCTCCATGGAATGGGTTTCCATGGCCGAGCAGCTGCATCGGATGCAGCGGTGTAAAGCGCGCCGCCACTGGACTCTAGAGAAGTGGAGACGTGTTCTCTGGAGTGACCAATCACGCTTCTCTGTCTGGCAATCTGAAGGACGTGTCTAGGTTTGCCGGTTGCCAGGAAAACGGTACTTGCCTGACTGCATTGTGCCAAGTGTAAAGTTTGGTGGAGGGGGGATTATGGTGTGAGGTTGTTTTTCAGGGGTTGTGCTTGGCCCCTTAGTTCCAGTGAAGGGAACTCTTAAGGCATCAGCATACCAAGACATTTTGGACAATTTCATGCTCCCAACTTTGTGGGAACAGTTTGGGGATGGCCCCTTCCTGTTCCAACATGACTGCGCACAGGTGTACAAAGCAAGGTCCATAAAGACATGGATGAGCGAGTTTGGGGTGGAGGAACTTGACTGGCCTGCACAGAGTCCTGACCTCAACCCGATAGAACACCTCTGGGATGAATTAGAGCAGAGACTGCCAGCCAGGCCTTCTCGTCCAACATCAGTACATGACCTCACAAATGCGCTTCTGGAAGAATGGTCAAACATTCCCATATACACATTCCTAAACCTTGTGGACGCCTTCCCAGAAGAGTTGAAGCTGTTATTGCTGCAAAGGGTGGAGCCAACCCAATACTGAACCCTACGGACTAAGACTGGGATGCCATTAGAGTTCATGTGCGTGTAAAGGCAGGTGTCCCAATACTTTTGGTAATATAGTGAATTTACCTTTCATGAAAGTGTTTCTCTGCAGTTCTGTGTTTTAACAATAACAACTTTAAAATGCTCGTCACTGCATTGTTATCTATTTTGCTTGTAAGGATGTTCATAAACAAGGGAAGGCAACATTATTATTATTATTACATAGTATTTATATAGCGCCAACAGTTTGTGCAGCGCTTTACAATATAAGGAAGACATTACAATCACAATACAAGACAAGATGGTAAGGAGGGCCCTGCCCCTGAGGGCTTACAATCTAAAAGAGGAGGGGGAAATGACAAACATTTGTATGGACTGTGCAGCAGGCATGCCCCTGTTGGGATGATATGATAGGATATGTATTCCAAATCCAGAACTGCTAGAAAGGTGACCTTCCTGCAGAACCTCCCATTTGACTTTGTTTGAAAATGTTTCAGCACTTTATAGAAACATTAGCTGGAAGGATTCTGTAGTGAAGCATGTGGAAATCTATGTAGTAGTGTATTTTTATTTTAACAAAGCTGAAAGTGTATCTAAACCAAAAATGTCATATTTTGCAGCTTATCAGTCCTTAGATGTGAGAGGTGCAGGTACACATTACAGGGGACCTGCTTGGTGATGGCTCCCCTCTACTCAGCTAGACAGAGGGAGGAGGCAGCGTCTCTTGGCTTTGTGTCTGTACAGACACTTATCAGGGGAAAGCAGTCTGATGTGCTGATCTTTGCCTATTCAGACCAGGCGAAGGTTTGCAGCTAATATGTGTGCTACATTGTAGTACAGATAGTTTATAGAGTGCAGAATCTGCGACAAATCACAGTTTGAGATTTTTCCCGTTTCTGGGGCACATGATGCAAATCCTCTTCATCAATAAGCACATTATGTTGTTTATTGGCCGCTTGTTAAGGGTACATCACACATGCACCAAAAAATGTCTTGAATACCTTTGTTCATCTGGGCCACTGTATGTGTGTGTATATATATATATATATATATAATATATATATGAAGGAGCCATGGTTGTCACACAGGCTTGACTTCAAACATGTCTGCTTTTATTCATCTCCATTACATGGTGGATTGATGGAATAAGTCTGTTCAGCTCCCAGAAAGTGACAAGGAGATAACATTTCTGGCAAGATCAACAGTTATTTTCTGTGCTTGCTGAAAACATTTTTAGCCTGAAAAATGTAAACTAATAGGTTTGTGAGTGCAAGGTCTCGGGACAGGAGCAATCCAAGCCGACTTCTTGATGCCTTAACCCAAGAGATTGAATGTCGTTCTACTCACCCATCTTCTCTTTACACACAGATGGTGGTTCCTGCACTCATCGTTGGCTCTGCTGCACACATGCCAGGTTTTCCTTGGATATGTTCTGATGTTGCTCGTCATGTCCTACAATACTGCCATTTTCCTGTCTGTTATCATTGGATCTGCTATTGGGTATTACTTGGCCTTCCCCCTCCTTGCTAAATACCCCAAGCCCCATAGGCTGTAGAATCCTGCTGCTGGGAGTACAGATAAGTGGACCTGTCTTCCTAATTCTGCTTGCACAAAATGCTATGAGCCTTTTTTCTATATATAAAATGCCGCAGGTTACATGGATACATGTGCACCTTAACTAAACCCCCCACCCGCCCCCCGCCTCC
>NW_017306384.1:258514-306886 GCF_000935625.1 Nanorana parkeri | reverse complement strand
CCCCCCCTTTGCCTGTGGTTACACTCCTTTATGCATCCTTATTATATGGACCCCCCAATTACTGGCCTCGCCTATGGTCTGGATGAAGAGTTTAGTTGCAAAGCTGGCAGTAGAGGGATACCTCAGATTGACTGGCTTTCTCATGTCAACCCTTGTTGGAATGCGTTGTTTTGTGCACAATATGGTACGGTGTCCCTGACCTATAAACATACCCACACTGCAGCAGAAATATAATGTACAGAATCTGAGTTTTTTGCTGTGTGTACCAAGAGCAGTGCGAGCTATTTCACGCATGCCATTAAGTGTGGCCATATAGGTAATGTGACAGGTGCACAGATGACCTCGGTGAGGAATTTTCTGCACTGCGATTTTCAATGACTTGGGCCACATCGGGGCTTTTTCTGCTACTGACTTTCAGACTTTCTTTTTTGATAGCTACATCTTTATTTTATAGTGTGTAAGAGAGGTCTCAACTTGAAAAAAACACTCGTGTTTCTTTGCACATGCCCTTCTTTTGTTTGCGACACAAGTTCTTATACATCTAACTTATGTAGAGCAGAGCTTTTATATCAGATGTGCAGTGATGTTTTCCCTTTAAAGTAAACCTTTTGACTAGGCAATGGACAGTCATGTATGTAAATGTTGGTAGTTAGCAATGAGCTTTAAAACAAGTCCCTGTTGGCCTATGTAGCTGCAGGAACTTTGGAACAACTCGTCCTCAAAGTTCACAGCAGAAGCAGGGAAATCCTCCAAGTCCTTTTTCCAGCATTGACTCTTTCCAGTCTCTAATGTCCAGAGAAGGAGCAAGCTGGGTGAGCTGAGAACAACGTAAAGTGAATCTACAACCTTCTATTCTTTACAGACAAGGAAGGCGCCATCTTAGCCTTTATTTGGATTGCAGTTTCTATGGTGCTGCACGGGATCAGCTATGACACCAGCCATTGGAGGGCTTAAAAGTTTGAGTGAGAGATAAAAGCACTGTGGCAACCTTGACCATTGGCGTACCTGAAAAGTAACTGTTTTTGGAATCATTCAATTGGTGGGTAAAGTTCCTCTTTAAGTGCTTCTGCTGTGAAATTTGTGGATGGATTGATCCACAGTATCTGCTGCTGCTGCGGCGGTCAGTGAGAGCTTGTTTTAAGTTGATTTTCTGCTATTTCAGAATATGGAAATACTTGAATGACCACAACCGGGTTACAGATTCCCCTTAAAGGAAACTAAACAGGAGAGAAATATGGGGTCTGCCATTGCGGACTTTCTTCTAAAAACACTAGCGGACTGGCAGTTTGCGGATCGTCTGGCTTCGGTACTTTAAGTCACTAATCAGGATCAGGAAACTGATAGTCAGGCTGATGTCTCACTTGCAATCCTGTAGCTCCTGTGTTGTCGCCTATAAACGGTGCATTAAAAATGCTTATTCATTTACACAGGTCACTCTGCCACTGTCTGGATGGGCAAGGCATTGCCCCTTTTGCTGCCGTAAATCCAGCAGAATGCAAGTTACCAGTGAGGGAGTGACGACTATTTCATCCAACTAGTGAGGGAGCAAGTGGGTGAGAATTTCTCTACATAGCAATCCTGTCACCGTGCAGTTGTTGCCAGCAACAGGATTGCAAGTATGACATTAACTTTACTGAACACACTGAAGGAGGATTGGCATGACAGCCAGGCAACCAACATCTTTTAGAAGGAAGTCAGCAATGGCAGACTCTATATTTCTGTCAGGAGAAGTCAACAGCTTCCGTGTTTACTTTAAAGGGAACCTCTGAGGATAGAAATAAAGGAGTTGTCATTGCTGTTTGGTTTTTAATGTAGCAGGTCCCAGGTCTCTAAACTTGCTCCTGGTGTTCCTAACTAGCGAGTCACTGACCTGAACAACCAGGACATTAGACTTTACTAACTGCATATTTGTTCCAGGGCAGGTTCTCAGTAGGTAGTGAAGCCAGAATGATGAGGAAAGCCCTAAAGACATGTTGACAAAAGCTGCTCCCATATATTTTTATCCTCAGTTTCACCTTAAATGAAAGTTCTTATAGAAACACCGCTGCCCTGTAACCCCCATTTTTGGCCTCTGAAATTTCTGATTTATTAACCTGGAACAAGTTAGCAGGTCAGGAGTTGACTTCACTGGCCTACCAGTGGTACCAGCCATAGCTTTTCCTTCTGAATGCCAATTTGGTTTAATACAACAAACTTCACTTTGATTCAAACTTCATCAGGACAGTGAGCTGCTATCTGTCCACAGCATCAAAATGTGAAAAGCGCAGTATGAATTAGACATATTGGGGGGAATTTATCAAAACTGGAGCAGACAGGTTGCTATGGGCAACTGCTCCACATTCTATCAGCTTCTTTCTTCAGTTAATTGAAAAAGCTAGAAGCTGATTGGTTGCTGTGGACAGCTGCTCCAGTTTTGATAAATTCCCCTCATTGTATTTGAATGTGGATGACTTGTTACACGGCATATCCTCAGTCACAAGCCGAGTGGATTTGTTACCAATTGACAATATTTCTAAATTCTGCTTTTCTTTTGATGTTCCCATGTAAATGTTTTAAAAAGCAATATGAGAAAACCCCTGTTGTATTTTTGGACTTTTATATATATATAAAAAAAAAAAAAAAACACACTGATCAGCAAATGTAATGCTTCGGCAACCAGCAACATTTGAGCTGTTTTTTATTGGAGAAGGTTTAGTAATTAAAGCCGGCATCTGGTTGTCCCAAGCATTTGATTAATGAACCTAAACCTGTGATTGTAAAATATATGTAAAAAAAAAATGTTTCAAATAAAATTCCAGTTTTCTTACAATAAAGTTTATTTATTAATTAGAAGCCTTTTATTTAAAACATTTAAAAGTTTTAATAAAATATATATTTGGGAGGGAGGGAAGATGCGGCTTTGCACTGGGATAGAGAAGGCACTTGCTTGGCTTGAGAAAAATGAGGTTGCCTCGAGGTTGTGCACGGAGTGAAGATGGCAGACGAGAACCGCTCCCACATTCTGTCCAGTCACATGCAGAGATTGTTCATCTTACATACACACATTAGGAATGTACATCTATAAACACATCACTTAAAGAGCTGTGTCAGGGGTTTGCTGTGTGCCGGGTTCACCATACAAGTCTAACACTGACGGAATGTAAAATGGCCGCAGCTACAGGCTTCTCCGCACCTGTGTCATACTCTGACAGGTGGATGAAACATGGCGGAATGTTAACTTACGTTTCCAGTTGTCTCTTGGATAAAAATAATATTCCATCCACACCAGGAAAGTTGTGATCCTTCCTGGAGACACCGGTCTGTCCATGAATCCACTGCTAGAATCTGTTTTCTCTACACGTCACACTAGAGCTGATCATAGACTAATTGATTTATTTTGCCCAGCCTGCGGATTGAACAAAAGAAATCGCACAGGTTCCCCCATTAACGCATAAATCTCACCGGGCTATTGGTGGTGGGCACAGACTGTCAGAATGCCTGCCCAGCTCCTTTCGACAAAAGTTGGCTGAGTAAATAAACTCCAGCTGGTAGGGCAGAAATTCTCAGTGTATGGCCAGTGGAACATTTGAAGTCTACGTTAACTGTTGCTTTTGTCGTTTTAATGGCCTTGTGCTCGTCTAAAAGACTTCAGTCTTGTGTGAATGTCTTCTGTCACAGGATCAGGACCATTTGGTTGGTATAGAGAACGCATTATTTACTAAGGAACTGTTTTGGTGCGGATTGGATACTCAGCTGTAGTCTCCTGTCCCCCATAGTTGTCCCTAGAGCTATATGTACACATTGCCAGTCATCACAGCAAATAAAGCTCAGCTTAATCACATAGTATGAAATCAGCCGGGCTTTGTTTGTAGGAATGTGAAATTGTACTGTTAACTGATTAAAAATGTTTATAGATGACCAACTCAGATATAGAAGCACATCTTCTGGCAGATGGCCTCGTTTAAGATGGCAGGACCTATTTGATTGGTTAGTAAGCAACATCAGCTCATCAAACTATCCCATGAGGCATTGCAAGACTAATAGCCACAGTCATGACTCTCAGAGGCATATGCATGGATTTGTAGTTACACAGCTGGAGTGCTGAGGTTGCCTTACCCTAGGTTAGGTCTTGGCCAAAAGTGCATATTAAAAGTCATGTTTGCCATGTTACATAAATGGTGTATCCCCAAAACGTAAAAACCGTATGTGACTGAACCAATGACACCGTCCTCCTGGAGCTGACACACACAGAATACGTCACATACATGCAAGGAAGCCTGTAGGGTCTGCTCAATGATATCCTCCACAGAAGGGCACCTCAGTGCTGTGTCTTTGGGGTTAGTGTTTATGTCTCATTGCTATGTACTGAGTGTTTATACAAAAGGGGTGTGTGTGTGTGTAATAGGAAGCGAAACAATCTTCAGTGTAATAGTGGCAGTACTGGAAGCTTTGTGAAAGAAATCGTAACTTTGCACATGAAAGCTCAGAGGATAAAATGTGCACAAGCTCAGCATTAGTGATCTAGATACTGTGTGTGTGTGTGTGTGTGTGTGTGTGTGTGTGTGTGGTGGGGGGGCTGGATATTGGGCAATGATGAGATGAAGTGATGTTGGTGGAATATTTAAACACTGTGCGTTCATGTCATAGGGGAATAGCGAAAACTCCAGCATTGGCATAGCAAAGGGTAAGGGTGGTGTGTGTTGCAGAGCCAAAAAAAAACATTTAAATAAGTCATTTTGTGCCAAAAGGAAGGAGAATCTGGCGCTGCTTCTGCCCTCCATAAGTTCATGATAAAAGCTTAGTCCCATTGTGCAGGTCCTCAGAACTGGGTAATGACCTCCTCTTTCTTTTGTTGAGCTGGCACAGGAGTTTCCCTGTACCCTTCACCTTCTTCCTCCTCCTCACTCATGGGTGATTGGAAGCCACTGTCATCTGGGGTGGAATGTACAACATGAGACGTGGAAGACTGAAGCGCCTCAGACCGGGTGTCTTCTTCTGAAGGAGTGGCAAGTGAAGTGGCAACCACTTGTGGCATCTGGCAAAGCAATATCTCCGGGTGGACAGTTTTTTCCTGTGACGAGTGTTGCTTTTGTTCTTCTACCGGATGGTGTTTATGGCCAACATACTGTACAACTGAATCATGATGGTTGGCGGTCTTGTTTTCAGGTACGTCATGAGGCTGCTCCTCAATCAGCTTTTGATCATCTGTGCTGAAAAGTTTTTGTGTCAGTAAATGCTGTGGCTCCTCTTCCTGATCACCATGGACTTCTTGTTCTAAATGATCTGAAATCCTTTGGTAATTCTCTACCAATTCTCTATCTGGAGATTCATCTATGGTGGAAGGTGACACGGTCTGCTCCACATGACTGTGATCCACATCATCTTCAGGAAGTCCACCAACTGAGATATTCTCCTCCTCCTGGGCATGAAGAGCACCAGGCCTCACCTGTTGTGTGTGTGACTGAGTGATGTGTGTCAGTTGTTCCTCGGGTAGTGCATGTTGCAGGGTCTGTGCGATGTCTCCATGTTGTGGGCTCTGTGCGGTGTCTCCATGTTGTGGGCTCTGTGCGGTGTCTCCATGTTGTGGGCTCTGTGCGGTGTCTCCATGTTGTGGGCTCTGTGCGCTGTCTCCATGTTGTGGGCTCTGTGCGCTGTCTCCATGTTGCGGGGCCTGCGCGCTGTCTCCATGTTGCGGCGCCTGCGCGCTGTCTCCATGTTGCGGCGCCTGCGCTGTGTCTGAAACTGGAACCTGAACATCAAACTCTTTGACAAGCATGCTTCGGATTATGCCAACATCACTGGACTCTGGCTCTTCAGGGATATTTTCATTAGCTGGGCTCTCCTGACAGGATTCCAGGTATTCAGGTGCATCATCATCCTGAATAAGGGATACCACTTGGCGTGATCTGCCATGCCGGCCTCCCGAGGATTCAGTATTGTTGGAATAGTCTTCGGTCCAATTAATAGGTGGTCCATCTTCGAGGAGGTGAAGGTTAGGATCACTGTTGCGCAATACCATACTGTCCCGGAACAGGTTATGTTTTCGCTGGGTGGCAGCATCCTTTACAGCTAGAAAAGAAAGGATTATGATACAGTTACTAGATACACGCAAATGCTGAGTCATTAGTCTGGATTATGGAGAAGCTGACCTCACTTTCACTTATTAACCACCTTCTTTCAAGTCCATATAAACATCACACATCTGTCCCGTCTCCACAGCGAAAATCTCTGAGGACTACAACCCCTCCTCCATGTTATGGCGAGAGGGGAGGTAATTTGCAGTCCTTTCACTGGGTGACAACTTGGGATGCACTGATACCGATACTGTTATTGGTGCCGATACCAAGGATTTTGGCAAGTACAATACAGATACCTTCCCCCCCGATACCAGAACTTCCGATCAGAGGGAGATTTCCTCTGACCGAGTGTGCCACGAGTTGCTACTGGCTTCATGGCAGCGAGTAGTGATTCGCCACCCAGCTTCCTGATTGGCTGGGAAGCCGGCTTCCCGGCCAAATAGCATGGAGCTGGCTTCCCAGGCCGCCCGGCTTTTCAATTTTCTTGGAAAGCCAGCCCCATGCTAGCGGAAGTACCTGTATCGGCATTCGGTATCGGCGAGTACCGAAATAGAAATATCCGTACTTGATGCCTAAAAAACGGTATCTGTGCATCCCTAGTGACAACGCTACTCTTTCAAAGACACCGTACAGTATGGGGCATTGTCACCCTAGGACACTACTGGCAGGATTACCAGGTGGAAATAAAAGCCGCCGTCACATCTGAAGACCAGAAAGTTGTGATCGGTTACATTTTTGTTCTAGGGTTAAGATAGCAGTTTAAAGTTGCTGTTCTTCCACCTCGTCTCTCACTCTTCCAATGCTGATGCTGATGCTTTTTGTGTCAGTACCTCCACTGGCTACCAAGTACTCGGAAAAACCTGTTCAGACTTCTAACTCACACCTACAAAGATCATTGCAGTCTTGTCCCTCCACAAATGTGGAGTAAACTGGTATTCAACTAACCGGAACTCTCATCTAACCGGCAAAAAAAAATCCACTGTGCACTCACTGTCCTGCTGATCCTATGCGACCTTGTAGGAGAGGGGGAGACGGCTCTGCAGCATGGGAGGGTAGAGGATCTGGGCTGAAGAGTGTGATTGTTGCTGGTACTGTACAGACACAGCACTGTATTATCCTGAGGGAAGCTGCGTCTGATTGAGAGCTGTGCGCATTGGCCCCCTAGTGATCGCTCCTAGTACCGTAGGCTCATGAATTACAGTGCACACCAGGCTGTGAGTAAGCACACACCTCAGTATGCCCTGTTTCCTAAGGTCAGCTACTATACAGTACAATATTACAGCACTAATACTAAGTGTATCTATTTGTCCGTATTTGCCTTTGATTACTGTATTTAAATAATAATATGAAGTCAATACAGTTTTATGGTATAGTATGGGGTATGGCATTAGATAGACCTATTTTTAATAGTAACTCTCAAGCAACCAGAAACTACATTTATCCACAATCTACCAATCCCCTTGGATGCTGGACAATGGGGAGCTTACTGTACTACAAAATCCCCAACTACTGCCAAACATTACCTTAACTTAGCACATGACCCTCTATTGTCCACTCTAGGTCACTTCCCCACATTCCCACATCCAGGACTTCTCAACAGCCTCCCCCCTACTCTGGAATTACAACCTTTGATATCTTCAAAATAAATCCTCAATCAAGAAAACATTTTTATCAACTCTTGTAGTGAGGCTACCCTCACACTACAAGGGTTAGCTGCTAGTCCAAAAAAACCTCCTCCGATCCAGCCGCCTCTTAGACCGGTCTCTGGAGCGTCTCTCCCACTTGATGCAGTGGTCTCAGAGTCATTGCATTCAATACAGTGTATAGGACGTGAGGATGCCAAGGGACATAACATTGCTGCAGCGGAGGAGGGGAGAGGCTGGAGGAATCGCTAGCCGGCTTGGAGGATCGGGTGAGTATAACCCTAGGCAAAAACGAGCCGCTAACCCTTGCAGGGCGGGGGTAGCACCACTACAAGGGTTAATAAAAAGTTAGGCCCAGAGTTCTTCTTTAAATTACACCTCTTTAGGCAAGGATGAGCTAAAATTCCTCCATTCAGCCATTGATGCAGGATTATTGCTTCTCTCATGTCTGCACTGCTGCTTCATATATAGCTTATTCACCTTTACCTACACAGGGCCCGCTCTCCTACTCTTTCTTATTATTGCTACATTTGCTAAAACAACTCTATATACAATGTCATTTTATGTATTCCGGGTTCTACCGTCTCTGTCATAGCTATAACTTTGTACAGAGTTACGACAGATGATGGCACTACATAAACACCCAAAAGCCACACCACTTCCTCTTACCTTGCACAATGTCCCTCATTACAGTCTGCAGCACAACTTCTTCGTATGTGTTCTCCACCAGGACAAACTGTGACAGTTCCTCAAATATAAGTTCTTGGTATCGAGGTAACTCCTGGAAGTAAGAAGGCCAAGACCCGTTGTAAGAACGGAGCACTAAAAGAACATGCAGAGTGATCCAAATATCTCTAAGTCACCCAGAAACACCAATTCTTGTCACCCATTACATCCAATCAAATTCTCCCCATCATGTTTCCAGGAGAATTCAGGAGGATGAAAAGGACTAAGCTGGTTGTTTACGAGTGCCAAGAATTACCCCACCTCAATACACCCTTCATGTATGAGGTCTATAATGTTATTTCACAATCGTTGTCCCTTTACAATGCAGATTTGAACTCTGTGTCTGGGCAAAATCAAATATCTGCAGTACATCTCTACAACAAATGCATATTTTCCTGTGCTTTATCCCTTAAAAAAACCTCAGATACAGAAAAATACTCACGCCAGGAAATTAGAAACACTGGACTGGCATAATCTAATGGTATTTGTTGTGCTTGCAGTATTTTTAAAGGCATAACACATACGGAAAATGCATGTATTGATTTTGTTTCTGAAAAAACATACGCCGATCAGCCATAACATTATGATCACTGAGAGGTGAAGGGAATCACATTGATTATCTATTTACAATGGCACCTGGAAGTGGGTGGGATATATTAGGCAGCAAGTGAACATTTTGATCCTGACGATGTGTTGGAAGCAGAACAAAATGGGCAAGCGTAAGGATTTGAGTGACTTTGACAAGGGTCAAATTGTGATGGCCGGGTGACTGGGTCAGAGCAACTCCAAAACTGCAGCTCTGTTCCCCATCTGCAGTGGTCAGGACCTATCAAAAGTGGTCCAAGGAAAGAAAACTGGTGAACCGGTCATGGGTGGCCAGGGCTCATTGATGCACATGGGGAGTGAAGGTTGGCCTGTGTAGTTTGTTCCGATAGAAGAGCTACTGTGGCTCAAACTGCCTAAAAAGTGAATACTGTTTCGAATAGAGAAGTGTCTGAACACACAGTCCATCACAGTTTTTTTGTGTATCGGGCTGCATAGCCATAGAGCAGTCAGGGTCCCCATGCCCACTGCCAAAAGCGCCTACAGTGGGCGTGCAAGCATCAGAACTGGACCACAGAGCAATGGAAGAAGGAGGCCTGGCCTGATGAATCACGTTTTCTTTTACATCATGTGGGTGGCCGAGTCCATGTGTGTTGCTTACCTGGGGAAGAGAAGGCACCATGATGCACTATGGGAAGAAGGCAAGCAGGCAGAGGCAGTGTGATACTTTGTGCAATGTTCTGCTGGGAAACCTTGGGTCCGACCATTCATGTGGATGTTACTTTGACATGTACCACCTACCTAAACATTGTTGGACCAAGTACACACCTTCATGGAAATGGTATTCCCTGATTGCAGTGACCACTTTCAGCAGGATAATGCACCCTGACACACTGCAAACATTTTTCAAGAATGGTATGGAACAAAACGAGTTTGAGGTGTTGACTTGGCCTCCAACTCTCCAGATCTCAATCCAATCATGCATCTGTGGGATGTGCTAGAAAAACAAGTCCGATCCATGGAGGCCCAACCTTGCAACTTACAGGACTTGAAGGATCTGCTACTAAGGGCTCTGTGCCAGATACCACAGCATACCTTCAGAGGTCTAGAGGAGTCCATGCCTCGAGGAGTCAGGGCTGTTTTGGCAGCTAAAAGGGGACCTACTCATTATTAGGCGGGTGATCATAATGTTACGGCTGATCGATGTATGCTTTACAGCTGATCGGCGTATGCTTTACGGCTGATCGGCGTATGCTTTACGGCTGATCGGCGTATGCTTTATGGCTGATCGGTGTATGATTTAAGTACTTCTGTTACTTCCACACTTACGGATTTGCAGGTAGGTGCCAGCTTCTTCAGCAGGAAAGGGATGATGATTTGCAGTAATGCTTCTTGAAAGAACCTCTTGCGAACACTGCTGCTATCATAGTCATATTTCTGCAAGAGAAGTCATATGTCTGGGTTCAGTAACATTTTGGCGAGTATTCCCATGTTTAATAAAGCAAACCCTAAGCCAGGAGTGTTCAACCTTGGCACTAAAGATGTTGTGGAACTACAAGTCCCATAAGGCATTGCAAGACACCAAGTCACAGGCACGACTGGGATTTGTAGTTTGAGCACAGGTCTTGAGTGCCAAGGTTGCCTCCCCCTGCCCGACACCCTAGTGGTAATATCCTATGCTGTGAAGACTGTTATCATTTACCTGTTATACATTATGGCAGCCTTTCTCAACCAAGTTGCCATAGCACCCTGGCGTGCCTTGGAATTCCCATGCCTTGCCATGGTGCAGGTAGGCTGCCAGTACCATGAAAAAGAAGGATGCTAATCCAAGGAAGGCGGAATCCATTGAGGAAAGGATGGAAGTTTGCCTCTGTCTAGGTCTGCTCCGCCACTTACCTTACTCCAGGCTGCCGCTGTGGCTCCTCATTGTTATGGTAAAACTCAGATGTGAGGGAGGGGTTCTAATGGGAAAAGGGTGGCTTCTTATGTGAAGAGGGGGACTCCCAGTGAGAGAGGGGAGGACTCTGAAGTCAAGGGGGAACCCTGTGTTTCATTTGATTGGGATCCCCCCTTAAAATCCATACCAGGCCCCATATTAGGGATAAGGATCTGGTATGGATTTTGGAGGGGCCACACTTGCCTTCAGATTTTGTATACTTGAAAGGGTGCCATGACAACAGAAAAGGTTGAGAACCGCTGCAATATGGCCTCAATCCCCTTCATGTGTACTGGGCTCACCACTGTCTTTTTAGAGCCAGCAACATCCAATAACTTCACCAGGATGTTGAGTGGTGGAAGATCAGATAACTTTGGTCAGATTCTGCCCAGCAGGTCGTAGACTCCGCTGCCCCTGGTCTGCTTTGGCTCAGTGCATTAGCGACTCCTTGTACCCCCAACCTCCTTCTAACATGTAGCTCTCTCTTCAGATATACACTCACCTTGAGAACGCGCTCTAATATGCGCTGGATGTCTCTACACAGGTTCTCTCCCCCTTCTGACTTGTTCAGTTCCTGATGAATCAGCTGTTCAAATGTGTACACTGCATTGTCAGTCAGCTGCAAAGATATAAAAGGTTCTTAGTGATGAAAACACATCCTGAATCCAACACTATCATATCGTACAATATTATTTACTATGTGTAACATGTGCGTCATAATTCTCAGAAACAAATACATGGCAGTATCAGCAGGTGAAAATAAAGGAAAAAGAAAACGAATGCACACACCAACAATCAAGGACTGGTAGTCTGCAGTATAGAAGATTTTTCTTCTTCACTTTAGATTCTCTTAAACAGACCACTTCTACAATGTGAATAAAGCTCGAGTAGGTAGAACAGACATATCAATAGGCTAGAAAATCTGTTGGCAAGCAGTGACAGCAAATATCTGGGAGTTGAGAACAAAAAGGCTTATGCAACCATTCTAGCCTCAGAATTGTACATGCGAGTGCAATAATACAGACATGCACATATCCTCGCTTCACCATTAACCCCTTGCTGCCCCGAGCAATTCCTACTTTTTGCACAAATGATATCATCTGAAATTTTGGCTAGAAAACAGCTTTAACCCCCCCCACCAACAATTATATATTTTCTGAAATCAGAGGCCCTGTAGAATGAAGAAAATGCTAGTTCTAATTTTTTATGTCGCACGGTATTTGCGCAAATGTTTATCATACCAGTATTTGTAGGATAAAATACACTAAAATGAAATTTAGTGCACAGAAACATATAATATAATACCCAATTTTTGGGTAAAATATAAAAGACAGGATCACGTCAGGTAAATAGATACCAAACATGTCAAGCCTTTAAATTGCGTTCGCCCAAGCAGCAAAAAACTTTAATACCCCAAATTTCCCATAGGGGACACTTTAAAAGCTTTTACCGCTCATCAGTTTAGTGCTAACAGTGATTAATGGTTCTAGAATTATTGCTCTCACTTCGACGTTCTCGGTGATAGGTAACATGTGTTTTTGCATGTAGGTGCACCGATGCGTGTTTGCGTATGTATGTGCATGCACGGTGGGTTGGCAGTATCAGAACTTTACAAACATTTTTTTTACCTTTAAATGTTACTTTTTTTTTTTTTAACCCTATTGTGATCACATAGGGGAATAGGAAGCCCCCTATGTAATAGCAGATAAGGTGTAACAGGTCCTTTTTATGGAGGCATCAGGGGTCTTTCAGACCCCTGATGTCACCTAGGGACCCCAAAGAAGTTGAGGAAACCGAAATCTGCTTCCCCAGCTTCTTCTCTGGCCTCTAAGAGCCAGAGAATGTAAACAGTGACACTGGAAGTGATGTAATACACATCACTTCCAGGTCCAGTGATCGGAAGCAAGATCAGCAGCCGAAAGTCGCTGGATCTCTCTCTGATCGTTGCGGGGAGACCCGCCATGTCAGTCCCAGGCCCTGCACGGGGAGAGCGGAGCCCAGGGAAGCCGGTGGAGTGAGTGGGTGCAGGACATGCCAGCGATCTGTAGAAACGATCCAGTGGCTGTATAGACGCTGGATCGCTGGTACCTGGACAGCCATCTCCAGCTGTCTAAAATGACACCAAGAACACCATGTTCTTGGTTTAACCACCTGGGCGGGCCGCCGTATGTGTATGTATTGCGGCCTGGAAGTGGTAAACAATATCAGGCCCATCAACTTAGGGCTGACATCTGTTCACACAACGTACAAACATAGGCTTGTTAAACACAAAATAGCCACCAGGAGGAGCTATTGTCTCATTATACTTCTAAACCAACAACAACAAGTACATTGAAGAGTTGTGGCTTGGGTTTCCCATTACGTAGATGAACATTTATTAGAAGCATTTCCATTCCTCACCTCCCGCATGAGGATCTGTGCCCTCTGCTTGAATACGGATGGACTTCCCACATCAAACCTTTGCTGTAGCCCTTCCAGATTCAGATGTTCCATCTTCTCATAGCACTGCTGCATTTTTACTGGGTGATAGGCCAGCTGTGCGATTTTCTCCATATGCTGGAGGATAAAGAATTGTATTTGTAGAATGTTATTTTGCCATATTATGTTAGGCCTTATTCATTAACACAAATGTAATCCTTAAAAAGAGACTTTGTGTCTAGGGACCAGGAAAAAAAACGGCTGCAAGTATACAGTGTGGGCATCAAGAGAGATAGTACGTACCTACAGGAGCTTTATAAATTCTGACAGATTGGCATTTATAAAAAAGGTATCCTCAGGATGGGGCATCCATGATGAGAGATGTTTATAGACAAATTGTGAGCGGGAAAGAGTTATATGAATACCAGTAGATGGCCTGAAACACCTGGAGAAGAGCCAGAACTCATGGCCTGGTCACCAACAACAGTTTGGAGCTGCAGTTTTCAAATTTTCTAGAAAATGGCTACCTCTAGCGTGTGTAGGACATGAGTGTGTTAGTTATCATTACACTGACCTCCCCCAGCTTGTCTTGTACTCCCTCATTCACTAGGTTCTTGTTCATGTCGGTGGCCTCAGAGAAAATCAGTTCCCGCACCTCAGAGAAGCCTTGGCTGGTTGGAACCATCAGTGCCTCCAGGATAGATGGAATGTGAGACTGGACATGGTTCCGCACGCACAACTCTGCCTTTGGCAGCACGGCAGCTGGGAGATAAAGAACATGAAAATGTGAACTTCAGGTCTTAGTAGACATAAAAAAGCATATTCCGTTATCATGGGACAATCTCCTTTCATCTTCTGCGATTATTTGGCCACACATTGTTTCTGACACGTTCAAAGAATAATTCTACGTGGCCAATTAAAGTATAGCTAAACCCCAATATAAACAAGTAATATATCATGCCTACCAGTCCTTACATGGGGCACTTGCATTTGTTTTCTTGTTTTTAGGCTAACAACAACTTTAGCAAGTACAGATGGTACCTGTTGATCTTGCTAGCAATGCTGCACCCTCGCCAGAAAGCAAAACATCCACCCCCCATGTAATGGAGATGAACAAAGGCAGAACTGTTTGAAGTGCAGACTGTGTGACTACCATGGCTCCCTTCATAGATACAGTGGAGGAGTGAATGTAGTGAACGTTGTCTTATAAGTCGCAATGCTTGTTGGTAGCCCCAATATAAGAGATGAAAGGCCGTACACAGCTCCTATCTGAGCCATGGGTGGCCCTGTTGGTCCTACCTGGCTCGACAAACCTTGAATGAAAAATCAGGAGTCGGGCATAAAATTGTCAGCTGAACAATGACTGCAGCGTTCCTGTGGCTGCTTAATTACAATAGCGGGCAGTGGGAGATTCCTCTATCCACATTCTTTAGTCTGGATAGGGGAATCAAGCTTTAATTCAGCCCGCGGGTTTAAGGAGAAAGAACTAGCAGGGGATTTCACAAAAGGGGGAAGAGTCTGGAGAAGGGAACAATCTAGGACAACATAGCTCAACTGGAAATATTCTCCAATTCAGCTCACTTTCCAGTTCGGCTATGTTGTCCTAGATTGTTCACTTCTCCTGCCTTCTCCAAACTCTTCACCCTTTTGTGAATAACCCTGGAAATGTGTGGCCACGTTTCTCTGCTAAAAAATGAGGGGGAGAGAGCACAACAGATAAAAGCCCTCCAGGGTATGTACAGCCCTTACTAGTTCCTCGTCAGAGATTTGCCACAACACAAGGACATGAAGGAGAAACCTATGCGAGGTGAGGCCTGGTCTGTCATTACCTCGAATTTTGTTGGACACGTGCTCCTTGCAGGCAATGATCTGGTCCATGTCTGTTCGGATCTGACTCTCCATCTCTGCTCTCTTGTCACTACAGCGCTTTTCAAGGCCCTCAAAGAAGACACGGGTCTGCTCATGCACCATCCGGTACACAGTGTCTGAAATCTGGGGGAAAGAGACACAGACAGACAATCTTAGGATGTTGTAAAACTACATGGACAAGCTGATGGAAGAGTGTGCCATTCACTGGATTTTACATTAAAAAAACGTTTATTCACAGAAATATGAACCTTATTATCAGCGGTAAACACAAGAGACTCTTATTATTTAGGCAGCATCAGACTCCTTAAAGCTAAAACTTTAGTCTGCTTATATTTTGCCTTTCTTGGTTTCTATCTCCTCTAATTGAGGGCTGGATGTCGGTCTGAAGAAGTGTGCATTCCTAGGCAGACTGCATTTGCATGCAAACCACCCTAGGTAACTCCCACAAGTGATGCTATGACTCCATGATTGAAAAAACTGAAGCCCAATGAATGAAAGGGGTGGAACATGAGAGTCAGGCTGGGGAGGAAAGATCTAGATGTGGGTTGCGATCTAAAAGTATGCGGGGGGGGTCGTTAAAAAATGTTTTGTGTTATTTTACTTTTTTTATGCTTCTTTAATTTTTTTTACACTTAACTTTATTGCTATCACATGGGGGGCTAAGAAACCCCCCTATGTGATAGCCAATTCACATAACAGGTCCTCTTTATGGAGACATTAGGAGTCTCTAAGACCCCTAATGTCACCTAGGGACCCCAGAGAAGCTAATAAAGCAGAGATCTGCTTCAGCAGCTTCTCACCGGCATCTGTTGCCGGAGAGTGACACTGAATGCAGAAGTTATGTAATATACATCACTTCCTGCATTCAGGGACCGGAGAAGAGGGTCAGAGGGAGATCCTGTGCTGATCTCCCTTTAATCTCCCCTGACAGTCACCGTGCCGATCCTGGCCGCACCGGGCACATCGGATCTCAGGACTGGCAGCAGCGTCGACATACCCGCACCTAATACAAGTGACCGGGTGTCTCTAGAGACGCCCGATCGCTTCAATGTAAACAGACATCGCTGGCTGTTTACATTTCTGACAGTTTCCCCACTCATGTGCGCGCTGGGCGCCGCGCACAAGTGTGGGGAGGGTAAGGACGTCTTAAGACGCCCTCCCGCTCCGATAAGGCTCCCGTTCAGCGTTCAGGAAGGGCCAATGGACGGGAGGTGGTTAAAATGATTACATAAAATAAATGTAAACATAATTGTACATTATTTTTTTTTTAAAGCCCCCCGCCCCAGCACGTCTTCACATAAACACGCATTGAGTGCGCCTACGTATGAAAACGACGATTACTCTACACATGATGGGTATCGCTGCGCACGCCGGAGGGAGTCCAATAATTCTAGGGCCAGTATTTACGCTTATCTCCAAATTCATGACCTGTAGGGGCTTTTAAAGCGTCGTCTATGGACTTTTTGAAGTACTGAATTTTGTTGCGGTTTCACGGACGCACACAATTTTTAACCTGGGCATGTTGGGTATCTATTTACTCGTTGTAACATCATAACCGCTAATATCGTGCAACTGCCACCATTTTATTCTATAGGGTCTTGGCTTTCAGATAATATATAATGTTTGGGGGTTTTAAGTAATTTTCAGACCTAAAATGTAGATTATAACATGTACACAAAAAATTAAAAAAGGCCTCAGTCATGAAGGGGTTAAAGTTCAGATGAGCTTTTCTATTATATCATAGCCCATATATGACGAGTTTTCTTCCACATGAAAATGTGATTCAAATTCTGTCCGTTTCCTCAGAAAGCAGACAGCCTGAAGCAGATGTTTTTGGTTATCTCCCCCTGCCCTGTGCAGAGATATGATAAGAACTATATTTGTGTAGCACAGCATTGATATCATAGAAAAGGGAGCAGTCACAGGAAGTCACATGACAGCCTCAAGTGCCCACTTGCCTATTTTACTGGACCCCAAACCTGTCAGAGAATATCAACTGGCAGACAACCCTCAATCACTGGAGTCCCAGGGATTTTGCCTCCCTAAAGCTGGTTATATACCTATAGAGAAAAAACTCTAAGAATGGATCGGGGAATCCCTCATGACATCATTGTTCACTTGAGAACTTTCAGAACTGCTCCTTTGCCAAGAGTTGACTGCTCACTTTCCAATCAATAGAGCCGACCTGTGACCGCTTCTTTGTCACAGGTCGGCTCTAACTATGAGGATGAGTGGAAATCACTCACCTCATAGATCTTCTTTAAGTCCTACAGCATTTGTTTTTTGTTTCAGCAATGTCTCAGTTCTGTATTTTATATCTTTTAGGCTTTGTAGACTATCCAAAAGTATATGTTATTACCATTAACCAGCAATAGATTACTATAGCAGTGATCTGTTGCTGCAGGGAGCCACAGGACAGAGCTGTTACAGTACACAGAGAAAATGCCATGACATCATTTGCGAAGTCACTACACTCCTAATGTAAAAAGAATGCTTCCGCATTCACGTCTACAGCACTCCTAAGGAGCAAGCTGTTTAAGAACTGGGTTCCCAGGAGCTGATTGTTTCATTGGGAACAATATGTGAATGCATGTTAAACATATCTCTAAGGCTGCATTCACACCAAGGACACTCACAAGTCACCCAAGGGTCCATTGACTTGCAATTGTACCTTCTGATCCGTTATGTTCCGTTGCTTGCTTTTTTTCGCCAATCTTTATGTGAAGTAACATGTCCTTGATTAGACATGCATCACTGTATTGGCTTGCCATGTGTTAGCACACATTTTTGATGTGTTGCATTGCACTGAAAGTAGAGCATGCTCTACTTTTTTTCAGCGCAACATACGGCAAAGCAACTATGCGGTATGAATGGTCCCCATTCACTTGTCGTTGCCCTTGCGTTAAAGAACGGATGGTAACGCAACTCAACGGTTCTGGTGTGAATGGGGTCTTTATTTATTTGCCTTAAAAATAAATGCACTTTAAGAACTTTGTGCCCCTTTCCTCTGATCTAACCCACCCTCCCTCTCCCTAGATGCATATTTAACTCCAATAATCCGATAGCTACAACATCACTGTTTGTTTACATCCAGCGCCGCAAGTCTTCACCGTCCTGGGCGTGCCTGGGATTACAGCTTCGCAAACTTTTATAGGGCTGTATCTTGTGGCCAGACACTCGGGGTGTTCATAATTAAGGAATTTGGTAGCGACAGCTACAAGTAAGATAAAATATGTTCTGGAGGCTTAGTTAGCAGAAGCAATCCATCCCACTGGTGCAGATTTAAAACTCAAATATTAGTTTTGAGAGTGATCTTAGTGTAGAAAGCATCTGGGCAGCATGTTGTGCAAACTACACAGCCAGTATTCACTGCAGTTACATCAGTATGCCTACCCATAGATAGCAGATGTCTATCTGTAAATGACAGGCAAGGAGACATCTGCCAGTCATACACAGCACTGGGACCCACTGCCATTTCTAGTGTGTCTAGCCTTATGGACTGATCCAAATTTCCAGGCCATGATAAAGCTTTTGTCAGTGTGAGTGTGTGGTTAATGGGAGCTGAGTGTTTCATCTTCCACAAGATGAATAGGTATCTTGTTGCACTCCAAGATAACCTAATAAATCGTCATTCTGAGCCTGATGAAGGGTACCCTGTGTGGGCCCGAAAGCGCTAGTTTCTGAATGGCAATATTCCTGCAATGAATGGACTTTTGCTTATCTCACTGAATACTGATGTGCTGGTGACATTTCTACAAATTCAGTTCATCTTCCACAGGTTCCATTATCGCAGGGGTAAACAAACTCTGGCACCCCAGCTGCTGTGGAACTACAAATCCCATAAGGCATTGCAAATAACTGACAGCCACAGGAATCGGACAGATGCATGATGGTATTTATAGTTTCACCACAGCTGGAGTGCCGGAGTTTGCCTAACCCTGCCCTATCGCATTGCACTACCCAATGATGAAGTAAAGCGCTCAACATGTGCGGTGAGGAGAGAGAGAGCCGCCGGCTGTCAGATCCAGGCCGAGCGGCTCTCTCTCTCTCCTCACCGATTGACGTGGTGCTGTGATAGCGGCTCCGCTGCCTGCAGCGCTTCGTTCCCTTCTCGGATCCCCGCTGCCTACAGATGGGGGAGGGCAGCGGGGATCCAGAGAAGCCCCACGGCAGGAGGACAGGACATCGCGATCTACCAGGGATCGCGTTGCGATCGACTGGTAGATCGCAATCGACCTAATGGGCACCCCTGCCATACAACTAGCTTGAAAAGTACTGAAATTTTCTAGTGCATCGAATCTTTGGACCGGCTTCTGCGAAATCAGTCAAAAATTATCAAATTGGTAATAAAAAACAATTTCTGTGTTCAATCAGAATATTGAACAATTGTTATTAAATGATTGTATTGACACATGTATGGTTGGCTATAAATAAGAAAGTAAGAATCTGGTTGCTAAGTGTAGCAAAGATTGCTAAGAGGCTGTGATTGTATACAATGGATGTCTGGGACATAATGGTTACAGAAAAGAAGTGTTCTCATTTACAAACGCAATGCTTATCATTACAGTTTATGAGAGCAAGATTATATTTCCTTGAATTACAGACTTTAAGGCAGCGTATTATATATTGCACTGTATGTAATTTAAATGGCTGCAGTCCATTGTCTGCTATCATCCGCCACAAGAAACCGCGATCTTTCGCCTGCTGTTTCCTTCCATTCACTTTCACACAGGAAGTCTGCTCCAGGTTGAAACACAGAACAAAAGGGGGTGTCAAATATACACATGTAACAGGTTCCTCTAAAGTTTAAATAAATATTTGTGAATATGGCTAATAGTAATTTCCTACTCCAAGGAAATAACAGACCTTTTCAATTTCTTGGTTTGGCTGTACACTGATCCATATTTATACACTGTGGCCCCCAAGGGATTCCCTCACCACTGACTCACCATCAGCCAGGTCCTCTGTCTCTCCTGAGGTTTTCCTCTGAGTCTGGGCCCGATGGTATTCTTCAGATCAGGGACAAGATCATCCATCACCAGATTGCTGAGAACCTGTTCAATATATTATGGAACAGTTTAGTACATGTCCACTCTTAGCACAGTTCATCCTAAAGTAGAAGATACATTTATTTTGGAAGAGTTAAGAACCTTTGTCAGGGTTTTACTGCCGTCTCTGTACCCATTGTAGAGATTTCTCCCCGCTGAGAGAGGGGAAAAGAAGGGAATCCCTCTCCAAAAGGTGACAGGTGAGCAATACATTGTTTTAAGAGAGTGGGAGTGGGTCAGGCTATTATTACTAGATTGGTGGGGGTGTGGAATACTGCAACCCTTGATATTAGTAATTGTCCCAGTTGGGTATAACATTGTATATTGTCCCAGTTGGGTATAACATTGTATAACTGAGTAATAATATCTTCCATGTTCAAACAGGGGCCATGGCAGCAATCAAAGACTCACAAAAGGTTCCGATTCTCTCCAACTTTATCCAAACGTAAACATTATTTTGTCTGCAACTGGACTTTAATGGACTATTCACACTTGTTTGCATCATTTTGTAAACCAAAATACTTTACCACAAACATTTAAAAAGACACTTGCAGACAGCTAATGGTGGACTGAAAATTGGGCCATAAAAATGTTATGAATTTTTAGGTTTGATAACCGTTTTAGGTGAACTTATTAAAATAATATAATACGGTTTTTATATTACATGTGGCAACCACCATGCAGCCACTGACTGCTCTGATATCAATCTTGCTGGGCCGGGGGGGCTGCCAGTTTCTCTAAGGCCCCGTTCACATTGAGCAATTAATCGCGCGGTAATTCCCGTGATATCGCGGCTATTTACCGCGCGATATCGCTCTTCAATGCTTTGCAATGGGGCAAAGGGTCCTGCTGTCGCGGGTCGTGTGTCACTACAGCAGGATCCTTTTTGGAGCGGATTTTGCCGCGATTCAATGCTTTTTGATGCAATCATTTGCGCGACAAATCGCGCAAAATGCAAATCGCGCGACAAACGCGCAATTTGCGAATCGCCAAGTGTGAATGGGGCCCAAGTGTAAAAAAAAAAGGGGGTTATTGTACTTGCAGTTAAATCTTTTTTTAAGAGTAAACTTAGGGGCACAGGAAGTCAATACCCTTCGGGTTATACTGTTGCCCACAAGAGAACTGGACACGGGTAAAAAAAACAAAACAAAAAATGTGGGCCAGCTTAAGATAATCCCTCCTACTACCAGCATGCCTCAGTTCTGTAGCAAGCAGTACCGAGAGCATGATCATAAACACAGAGAAAAAGATTTAAAAGTGAGTGCAAAAAATCCTTTTTTTTCTTCTTGTTCATTGAGGGACAAAAGGAAGTAATTCACCTTCAGGACATCCAAAAGCAGTCCAGTAGGGCAACACAGAAAACAAATGATAACAGACCCAAGGAAACAACTGACAACAGGGGACTGTTCAGAAAGTTTCTCATATGGGAGAAATCTTGCTTGTGCCATATACACAACCCAGATACTCCAAATGATGAGTCGGTTCCAACAACGACTTTTGAAGGTTTAGGTACCATGCAAACTGTTGTAACATGTGGACAGGCAAGGACACATTGTCTGACAGAACATGCACTGACATTTTCCTCAACAGGAGGTCCCACAATGGGACATCATGACAGCACATGGTGACTAGTACTGGGGCCAGAATCCAAGGTGCAGGTGAGAGGCTGAAAAACAGGGCCACCAAATGGTAGTATATGGGCCCCATAGCAAAGTGTCGGAAACACAGGAAGATGGGAAGATGGGGACATGCTGGTATGTGTCCTTGAAGTCTTGGATTCCAAATGACATTTCTGAGCTTGCAGGAAGGCTTTAGGTGCTTTGCGATCCAGCATGGGACAGATGCCCCTTTTGGTTTGAGAACTGTTAACAAGTTGCAATAAAACCCCTGAAAACCTTCTGTCACACGAACTGGGCCAATGACATCTTGATCGACCCAATAGGGCTCGATGGAGATTCGCTAATTTGTGTGGTGACACAGGATGGCTGGAGGTGAGAAATAGCGGAGGGGCAAGGAGTGGAACTCCAGCTTGTAGTAGGAAAGTGGGGAAACACCTATGTGCAGAGGAAGGTTTGTCTGAGGATTTGGCAGACTTTAAGCCCCAGACCTTTTGGGTGGACTGGGAACCAAGCTTGGGGGCTTGCAGGAGTGGAGAAACTCAAATGGACTTAACCTACAGCAAGGGATACAATTTTGCATCTTGTCAGGGTGTTTCCAATCATGACATGGAACAGTGGGTGCACCAGGAAAATCTTTGCAGTCTTAGAGGTTCTGGAGGACCCAAGACTTGTAATAGTACTAGCTGAAGCAACAGGGTGACCCTCTAGTTTCAGAATGGTGTGCACCACATCAATAGGAGCTAAAACAGTCTCTTTTTAATTTTGAGGGTGATGGCAGAAGACTGCGACTGGTCTAAAACAAAGTTTCCTATAATCAAAGTCTCATCGGCTGATTGCTCATGGATCCCCAAGACCATGGGCAGATACAAAATCTGCAGGGGAAAGGGTGGGAGTGCGCTCGTAGCCTCTGTGGTCAGAAACAGCAAGTAACAGTGTGAGTTTGGCCATAAGGTAACCAAGAGACAGAGAAACCAACCACATCCAATGGACCTAAGAAAACCTTTGATGATGGAATAAAATTAGGAAACAGAGGATAATAGGATTCCAGGTTGCAGACGTTACCACATCAGTGGGCACAGAACAAGAAGAACTAGAATCTGATAATCAGACATCTTACAAGCATGTGGTGGTTAAGCCAATGTAAACCTCAGGGTGCAAAACAAGGCTTCAGGCACCCACAAAACCCAAAAAGCTGGTAGCCAATAAGGGTCAGATGGCCAGAGGTGACCACTGTTACTGTAGACGGGCGGCTGGAACGGACCAAAGGAATGAGTATCATGTGGCTCTACACAATGCAAGAGCAGCAGCAGGTAGATGCTTCATTGATGCAAAAAAATGATGCGTGCTTTTTGTTTTCAAAGTGCACCTATGCTTTTTGGCCCTCCCAAAACGAAACTTCACCATCCCCATAAGCATACCTTCCTTGAGCCTGCAGACGCAGCCTTCAAATTTGTTTACTTCCTTCCTGAAAAGTTTCTGTGCACTAGCAGAGCAGCTTACCATAAACCTCTATAGGGTCTATGTTACAAGGCTGGAGATGCTCATTACACTGTCATATTGAAATGTATGTGAGGCAACTAGGCAGGAATGGCCAGTACACAGAAGCTTGTCAGGATGCATATAAACAAAAGTTGGAGTCTGCAACATCAAAGTCTGCAAACGCATATCTTCGCTCGCTCACTTCCCGATTATCTCCTTGCAGAGAGTAGCGCGCCGCAGGGATTCCTCCCCTCCCCTCTCCGATCCTCCAGCGCTGACTGGAGGCACGGACGGGGAGGGTACAGCGGGCTCTGCCTTTAGATAGGCAGGGCCCGCTGTCAATCAGCCAGCTGGGTGGATCTTGACAGTATTGTCGGGATCTGTCCCCGCTGCGGCACTCTCAGTATATAGCGGGCTATAGCCTGCTATATACTGCGCTTTGGGTCACGGGAGGATATTAGTATATGTCCTCCCTTGTCCCTAAAGAGAACTATGGGATAAAAAGGTTACCCTATAGTTCCCTTTTAATTTGGGGAAAAGAAGTTTTAGATATGACACTACCTGGACTTGATTGCCGCACAGCATGTCCCATGTTCCGTATTGGTCCCGTGCTTGTCTGAAAAATCTCACAGAGTCTGTGAAGGCGGCAGATTCCACGCGTGAATCCTCTGAGATACCTAGAAGGGAAAAATCATTGAGTAACACTTCTTTTACTGAAGCTCCTAGATCTGTCAATGCACTGACAAATATTCATTACCCACTGGTGACCAGTCCCCCATATTGTGGTCACTAACCCTTAGTGACCAGTCTTCAGCATATGTGCCTTAATCCTCAATCAGTGACCACACCCTATTGTATTCATTTGGACAATTTCCAAAGTATGTGCATTAACCCTATAAACAGACTAGTCTCCAGAGTGTGCTATCCTCTCAGTGGCCAGTCGCCCACAGTGTGCTCACCCCTCCGTGGTCATTCTCCAGAGTAAGTATGCCAAATATTTATTTTTAGCAAATATGTGGCATAATGTACTGGATTAGTGTGATCCTAGTTCATTTTATTACTTCATTGCTGTGCTGTATGTGTATAGGCCAATGCCTTGGCTGGCGCTCGTGCAGAAAGTTTCTAGGACAAACTCACCAGCCCAAGTGGCTCCGTCTAAAAAAAAAAAAATATTTTAAACATGGTTTCACTCAACATGGTAAATTTAACATTGTTTAAACACAGAATATTACATAAGTACTATACATGTAACATGTACATTTATTTATGGTGTGTGTGTGTGTATGTGTGTGTGTGTATATATTTATATTATGTGTGTGTGTGTGAGTGTGTGTGTGTGTGTGTATATATTTATATTATATATATATATATATATATATATATATATATATATAATGTCAAAAAAGACACACATACACACACACATAATATTAATATATACACACACCATAAATGTACATGTTACATGTATAGTACTTATGTAATATTCTGTGTTTAAACAATGTTAAATTTACCATGTTGAGTGAAACCATGTTTAAAATATTTTTTTTTTTTTGTCCTTACGATACTAAGGAAGGAAGGTATGTCCAAAACCACGATATATTCCCTTTTAGAGAACTGAAACTATTAAAGGGTTAGTGATCCTCAAAAGGGACATTTCAACTAGTAGAGTCATGTGGCATTTTAACGTCACTACGCTATCAGCGCTGTGACACGCCATTTCTTAGTTCATGGAAGTCTGTACCTCCCATGAAGACAGCAATCTATAGTACAGTGCAGGCGTGACATGCAGGTGCGGCCCATACAGGTTTAATTGTGTGTATCGGAGTGTATAATGCAGAGTTAGGCAGACAAGGCAAGTGAGAGACAAAAGATAACAATTGGAGGAAATGACAGTTGTAGTACATTCAGAATGGTATTAGCGATAGACGGTTCACAGGACAGATATGAGCTAGAACCTCACAGACAAGAGAGGACACACCAGCACAAAGGATAATCAATAGATAAGCAACAAACATAAGATATGCATCTGTTCCATGTTACAGAACATTCATAACTCAATCTAACAACTTCACTTTTACAAGAAATTACATTCTGGGACACATTTCCCATTAAAGAACGGGAAATCTGGTCACCTGACGAGAACCACCACTTCTCATGCATACAGTTACCCATGGTATTTTGTGTGTATACTTGTATATGGCCAAATCTGATGAGCTGCTGCTACTGTTGATTTATTTTTAAAGGGGAACATAGTCTTTTTTTTATCATTATTATTATTTGTATGTATACATCAAAGAGAACCTACAAGGAAGTTCTGTTTTTGTCCCCTTGTTGTCAGTTAAATATTCATTTCAAACTGTTTTGTGGAGGTGTCCTGTAGTCCTAACACACTTCCTTTCCTATGGTGACAACACTGCTCCCCCATAGATACAGTGTAGTAATTGAGCATTTCCACCCTAGGACAAGAAGTGTGTTACTGGTGGGATCACCAGGTGAAAATAAAGGGTGAAAAGCCTGAAAAAAAGAAAAACTATTGCAGCCAGTCATCCAAGTACTAGTAATTTATGATAAATATATCTTATTACGGTTAGTACACTTTACGCATGGACAGTGTGTGAGGTCAAGGTATATTCTCCTAGTGCTGGTACTCCGTCTCAGTCTGAGTGGTGATATACAGGGGACTACAACAGGCTGATATCAAGACTAATTTAGATACACTAAATGCATTCAAATATATTGAAACTGTACGCACTGAAATACTGTTTTAATTTAGGATGAAGTAGGTAACGGTTAATGCCCTGTCAGGTTGTACCCTGGGGAAGGGTTCCCTTCACTTTCTGTCCTAGAGACACAACAAAAAGTTAGAGAAAAATTTGCAAAACATGCAATTGCCCTCTTTAAAGAGCTGTCACCATATAGATGTCTCTATTGGAAGAATAAAGGTGCCCATACACCTGCCAATTATCGTACAATAATTTCGGGAAATCCCGCGATCGTACGACAATCGGCAGGTGTATGGAAGGCGTGCGACCGTTTCTACTGTACGGTCGCACGTCTTTTGTCTCCCGAGCAGGCTTGAAAACCCGCCGAGAATCGTACGATTGTAGGCGGGTTTGTGGCGTTCTCAGGAGACAAAGGCATTGGAATCATCGGCAGCCCTCCCCACATAGGGGCGGGCTTTCGATGATCGCAAGTACGATCTGCCTGTTCAAGATGGGCACATCGTCCGAGCTTTTACCTACTTTACAACCATCGCAAGACGAAAGTCGTGCGATGGTTGTAAAGTGTATGGCCAGCTTTACTCTCACCTTTTGTTCTGGTGACAACTGTAAAATTTTGGATATCTCTTTAGATTCTGTCTTGATGCCAGTGGTCACCATGATAAATAGATGGATGCATCTCCACAATGGGGACCCAGCCAGCAATTAAACTTTATCAGTGTTTACCCCTTCCCCGCTCTACTCAAAATGGAAAGAAATTGCCTTTACCTATGCTTGATGATTGAATGGACATAGAACAACATCAGCTGGCGTATTTGATATTTTTCAGGAGTACAGTTTTATATACAGGGTTATTCTAGTGTAGAGGCAGAGACTTTCACTCTAGTGTAATGCGCTCCTGAAAACCCCAGGAACTTTGCATCGTTTTTATATTTGATCCTTATTATTCCATTGCCCTTGATTGTTATGGTACCATGCTAATGATTATCCCAGCATCCCCTGCCGTCACGGTCCCTCGCATACCATTATTGCAGTGACGCACACAGTCCTGGAACACTGCGCTCCATCTCTCTTGCTCGCGTTCAGTCATCACACAGAAATGGTAATGCCGGCAGAAAGAGTGCCAAAGAATAATGGGGAACTGAGTGGCACATTTCATTGGGGCACTGCCAGCCTTCACTTTGCCACCTGGAGGAGGAAGTAGAGGAGACAATGTTACTCACATGCAAAATACAGTCCTAGCAATTAGAATATGTGGCCTTATTTAGCCTGAGATAAGAGCTTTGTATGGTCCGCGCTATCACAGCATACATTACTTATTTAAAAATGGAGGGTCAGGGTGGTTGCTTGTTAATGTGTCCTAATTGAGGAAATTTCACTTCACTTCCTTTTCAGTCATCTGACAGGACATGAGTGAAAATCTGACACTTGACAGCATTCAAAGAGACACAACTGCCTTTCTAATTCAGATTATGGACAGTGTCTGTAAGGGTTCAAGTAGGCGTGCATTCTAATTAAACACCGTGTTTCCATTCGAACGCATGCAGCAGTGTTCGAATTGACAAGAAAAGACCTTGTTTGACCTGCTCGGCTTTGCCTGCAGTTCAAATGCATCTTCATAGGACACGCTGCACCTTAAGAAAAAAAACAGTTCAACACAAAGCAGGTCAAATGCTGCCTCTGAGCTGCCAAGTTTACTGCTCAAATACAGTCAATAAGATTTTGCTGACCTGCATCTAAAGTGCGTTCCAAACACATGTCGAGTGCAGGAAGACAACACAATAAAACTATTCCTTTAAGATATACATGTGACTGCAATCCAGTGTAATAATCCTATCAGATTATGTTATGCATATTAAATACCTTTTTTTCTAGGGATGCACCGATACGGATGCTGGTATTTGCCCGGATGCTGCCTATCTCGATACCAGAACTGCCGGTATCAGGATGCCGGGCGGCGAGTCATTACACACTGCCCGGCCTCCTGCTTGGTTGGCAACCCGGCTCCATGCTCCCTCGTCACCAGGGATCTGGCTTTCCGGCCAATCAGGAAGCCGACTCACCACCCGGCTTACTGATTGGCCAGCTTCCCGACCAATCAGGAAGCCAGGCTGAGAGTCATTACCCGCCCCCTGACTTCCTGATTGGCTAGAAGGCCGGCTCGATGCTTCCTCGTCACCTGGTGACGAGGGAGTATGGAGGCGGCTTCCTGGGTAATAAAGAAGCCGGGCGGCAAGTCAGTACACGTTGCCCGGCTTCCTGAATGGGTCTTCCGTTATCGGTGATACCGGGGGAAAAAAAATCCATACTCGATACCGAAAAACCGGTATCGGTGCATCCCTACTTATTTCTATGTATAGCCCGTAATTACACAGAGGCAGTCACATCTGGTAGCCCTGTAATTTAGGCTGTCTGTAAGGGCTTATCACACGGGTGCAGAGATCCATGTACCACAGGTGTTGCATTCAGCCCACCTTGACAAGTCAATGGCTTGTCAATGGCTGTGACTGTACAATGGTAAACACCAGCTCTCAATGTGTATATCCTTACAGGTTCGGATGTCGCCCCTGGACACAGAAAAACTGCAAACTGAAAACAACCAGCTCCATTTGTTTATCTTCGATTATCAACTGTACCGCTGCCCTATACACCTTTAACAGTGCAAAAGGGCTCAATCCATAGTTTGTGCAAAACCTCTGTTTGCACAAACATGAAAAAGACCTGTTTTTGTCTTACTGTATTGGGGGAGTCAGTGACAGACTGCCAGTGGTGACATACAGAATGACATCAGGCACACATCATTAAAAACTGAGATAATCATCCTACATTTCATCTTGCTCGCTAGAACACCTCCACTGAGCCAAGCACAGCCAAGGCCAGCACATACTTCTGGCTTGGGCCACGATGTGTCATCAGACAGTGGCACAGCCAACCAAATGGATTTCAATATGCTTATTATAGTTCATCTTTCGAAAGTTTGATCACAACTCACCAGCTGCTATAGTTTTTGTAGTATAATGTTTTTGGTTTTTGTTTATGAGGCATATTGCTTCAAAACACTTCAAAAAATAATACTTTTTTTTTTGTTTCGAGATGAAACTTCATCTCCAGGAAGAACCAACAATGTGCGCACAAACAAAACTAGATTACTAGAGTATTTGATACCTGTCCCAAATAGGCAGGGAGAGGACAATGATGAGATTTAAACCATGCATGGTGGGGAGCCACGATAAGTTGTCAACTCTAATTGGACTAACTATGGGTTTTAAAAATAAGTGAGCAGTGGCAGCTCCCCTATTTCTAGCTTCAAGGGTTCATGCCTTCCGAAGCTAGTTGGCTCCCAATACTTTATTCCCTAATAGTTGTTTTCTTTTAACAGGTTTAGACCGTACACTGGTTCTCAACTATTCTCCTTTCTACCACAGAATCATAAATCAACCAATTGTAGCAAGTACAACTGAATGTAGAATCCAGAATGGAGAGTGAGACCACCTCATATAGTGCAGCAGATGGAAGGAGCTGGGAACTCAGGTGTAGAGAAGTCTCTGTTGAAGTGATATAGGTGTGTGGGTAGTTTCGCCCTATGGCAGTCATCTAAAATGGCAATATCAGTTTAGAATAAACATTCTAATAGAGTGGACTAGGCAGGTATTTCTAGTTACTTACAAAAGTACAACAGTCAGCTATTGTGTACATACCTGGAACCATGTTATTAAGCAGTTCAGTATATTGTTCTAGGGAGGTTAAGACTCTGTACCCAGCACAGTTGATGCCAGCTCGGGGCTGTAGGCCACGCTCATAAGCCTAAAAAGACAAAGCAGGAATTAGAATTTCCTTGAGCAACTTCAGTAATCAAAGTAAGACTTTGCAGGCTGTTGCAGGACACCTACTATTTTATTCTCATACAGCACTGGGCCATAGTGATGAGGGACCACGCAGAAGCGGTTCCTCCATTTTCTGGTATCATCCACAAACTGGAACAGATTTCCAGAAAAGATCACACGGTCTTTGAGTGGTGTCTAAGAGAAAAACAAGAAAATATTTAGCATTTAGCGTCCCAATTTGTTGTTCCATTTTCCATCATAGGCCCGGCACTTCTCCCAACACATTGTAAATACAGAATAAGTTATTCTTCTCTACATTCAAAGCTCAGCAAAATGCTGGAAATATTTCTTCCTAAAAGCATACCTGGCTCTTCCAAAAGGGGACATGTCAGAACTGTGTAATATGATATTCTAAGCCCATGTCACCACTGTGATCACAGTTCAGCTGAAATATTATATACACTAGTCAACACTAAAAACAAATATGTACTCAGGAACCTGTGTGGATCACTACTCTGCTGCAGAGCCACGGTAATGCAGAGGTAGGGAGCGACACCCATGTTGGGCACTGTGCATGGGCACAGTTAGGACGCGAGCCGCTTCTGCCTCCGCATCACTCTGCCATCTTCTATATTGTGCAGGTCTGAGATGTCAAACTAACAGCTCAGTCCTGCAGATTACATTGGAAGAGCAGGTCTCCCTATGTAGATAATATTTTGAAAAAAATTGCTTTTTTAAACCTTACTTTTCATGAACTTCTTCAAATCACTTCTTCCCTAAGCAAAATGTAGTTTGTATGTAACCACTGGAGCGATTTAAATCTGTATTTCTGGCTGGTATATAGACACCAAGTATGTCAAGCCTCAAAACTGCTGCGACTACAAAGCGTTAAAAAATTGAGGGCTTCAGCTGCCATTGTGATGTGCGGGGTTCCTTGTGTGTCCCTGTGTCTTTAAGGAGGTTGGGCAGCCTCCTGGCGAACCAGTACCTAATTCATCCTTCGCTATATATGCTCCAAAATGGAGGCTCTCAGAGATTAGAGTTAGGACCACAGTACACAGAGAGGCCTTGACGACGCAATGTGCAACTAAGACCTCTGTTTTTACCCTTAGTAGTTAGACAGTGTTTTTTTTGCAGCCTGGCTGGAGAGTGTGCTGGGAAATGTTTTGCTGTTGTACTGTCTAAAGCCCTTCCATGTGCACCTTGCTTTAAAGCTGGTTATGAATTGATGAGTGCATTGCCATTCATTTTGCTTATTGTATTTGGTGCGGGACACACGGGGGGCTTCAGCTGCAGGTGTGATGTGCGGGGTTCCTTGTGTGTCCCTGTAGCTTTAAGGAGGTTGGGATATGATGAACCTGCACCCAATTCACAGTGCACCCAATTCATCCTTTGCTATAGATCCTCCAAAATAGAGGTCCAAGAGATTAGAGTTAGGGCTAGTTCACACCAACCGCAAAGCGTTCCGAAAAAATGCTGCATGCACTATTTTTTCTGACCGCACCAGACCGGAACGCAGGCAATGATGTGCCATGCGTTTCTTTGCGGGCGATCGCCCTGTGGCCGGAGGACATGGATGCGGTGTCATTGAGCTCAATGCACCGCCACACCCCTTCCCACCCCATAAAGTGAGCCAGCCAGGATGTGATCCAGTGTGGTCACCAGAATCAGGCCCGGAACGTACAGGGCTGGTGTGAACTAGCCCTCAGGACCACGCTACACAGAGGGAGCTTGACGAGGCAGTGCGGCTTCCACATATTCTGCAGAAGACATGCAACTAAGACCTCTGTTTTTACCCTTAGTAGTTAGTGTTTTTTTGCAGGTTGGTGTTGTACTGTCTAAAGCCCTTCTATGTGCACCTTGCTTTAAAGCTGGTTATGAATTGATGCGTTTGCCATTCATTTTAGTTTTATTTTAAAGCCATCAGCCTGCTGAACAAAAAACAAACTCATGGTTGCTGCTGCAGCTCGTTTTAACCACTTCTGGGCAGGAAGCAGGACACATTTCCTGAATCCTGACGTGGTTAAAACTGTGTTTGTTCATTAAAAACATAATTAAAATGTTAGCGTCGTTATAAAAAAAAGGGACAAAGATCACAAAATAAAATATGAACTTTTCACGCGTTATAAACTACTATTGTGCCTAGATGGAAGAACACATTCTGGTTACAATAATATGTTTTTAAAGGGTGATTATTATCCCATTTAGTTGTCCTTGCATTAAAAAGTTGATAACCCAAAGGCCAGCAGGTGTAATTTCTGAGCCAGCCCAGTCATAGTATGCGTGAATGTGCAAACTCTTGGCACTGCCTGGCTGTCAAACTGATCCAACGAATCTTCAATGTTTTCTGATTTAGTCATTGAAAAATATGCAGAATTTCTGACTTCACTCTGAATTTCCTGTTCTTCATGCTAGTTCTGGATGAGAGAATCAAAGACTTAAAAGCCACTGGAGCAGCATAGCAGTCAGGAAATTATCTAAAAGGAGGAAATTCTCAGAAGTTTAGACATAGCAGGCTTCCCATTTCTCTCCGTCACATATTTCCTCAAAAGGACGACTGTTCTTATTCTTCTTAGCAACCCACCAGATTATTCCTATTATGTCTAGTGAGGTATGCGACGATGAAAAAAAGCATTTTAATGACAATCAGTGATGTGAACCATCCCCTACCTTGCGATGTAGTAGCTGCGTCTGTGGTCCTCCATTCCCTTCAATCTCATAGCGTACACTATTGAACAGGGCCACTCCATACTGCTCCTCATAGATCTTCCCAAACTCTGCTAAGAGTTTCCTTGTATGCTCTGCAAAGAAAACACAATAGAAGCTGAAATAAGAACAAGTTTCCATTTTCAAAAGAAAAGCAAACTTTTTTGTTAAAAAAATATTAGATATGTACAATCAGGCCACAAACGGTCATTGATCTAAGCATTGAATGGAGATTTTACATACATGCCTGGAGTCCCAATTTAAAGTCCAATTTAAAGACACCTCAGTCTCCGTTCCTGTATTTGGTTAGAGTAGCACTACTCATCCTCTCCATGCAACAGCTTTGCCCACCATCACTGTTCATTGCCTCCAATGCTGGGTTTGAATGACACACAGTGTCAGCCAACCACTTCCTGTAAGCTCGGTCAGTCAGTGACACACCCCTCCCCTTGGGGGGGATCATCACTTAGCATGGGCTCACAATGGAATGCTGCATAGTGGGGTGTTGACAAATCACAACATGAGGGCCGTTTTTGCAGCAGTGAGTACCAGACACTGGTGATGCTGGAGTTGGGGGTCCCTCTAGCCACATGACTGGCGGAAAAAAGCTGGATTTAAACTGCATGTAAATCCAAGAACACAATTTGTTTTCTTTATTTTCCTCTGATGATCCTGCCATTACCATACTTTTTGTTCTAGGGTGACAATGCTCACTCATGTACTGTATCTATGGAGGAGCAGTATTGTCACCATAGGACAGAATGTGTGTTTTGACTATAAAACAGTAAAGGATGGACACCGACACTCCAAAGCAAGTTCAGTATGTGTCGGGGTCTCACAGGATCCCCTTCATCAGGCAAACAAGTGATGAAGGGGATCCTGTGAGACCCCGAAACATTGTTTAGAGTGTTCTACTTGCAACTAGTACATTAATAAACCCGTACTGAACTTGCTTTGGAGTGCTGGTGTCCATCATTTACTGATATTTTGTATTTTAGATTTTTAAGCCACCCGCTGACACCTGCTGCACCCACCCTCCATTTTTGGAGCAGCGGCTCTGAGTGCGATGGGTACACGGACTGTATCTTGACTATAATACACTCCCCCACCCCCCCCTTTAAACTATAGGGGTAAGGTGTTCTGCTGTCCACAGAGGTGAACCGATCAGGACTTGATACCTGCAGGATGGACAGGACGGCACTGGATTTCTGTCAGAATCAACAGATATTTCATTGCACTTATTAAAAGGCTGTAACAAAATGTTTTCAATGGTATATTAAAAACAGACCAACAAGCAAGTGGTACATAAGAGTCATTCATGGTGAGGGTTTACATACAGTTTATTATATGAATACTTCAGTTTGAAAAGTAAATTGGGTGTGGGGGTAGATGCTTGAGCTGGGCTTTAGAGCATTTGTATGCAGCTAAGAAGTGGTGGCGCAAGCAGAGCGGTACACAGACTTCAAGCTTTGACCCCTATTAAGGTCCCTCTGTTGATATGTATGACCCTTTTATTAAAAGAGAACTATGGGGTAACCTTGCTATCCCATAGTGCTCTTTAGGGTCACGGGAGGACCTATACTAACGTCCACCCGTGACCCAAAATAGACAGCGAGCTATATACTGAGAGTGCCGCAGCGGGGACGGATTGCGACAATAGTGTAGAGACCCACCCAGCTGGCTGACTGACAGCGGACTCTGCCTATCTAGAGACAGAGCTAGCTGTGCCCGCCCACTCCCCCATCTGTTCCTCCACGCAGTGCTGTAGGATCAGAGAGGAGGGGGGGTGGGGGGGATTCCAGTGGGGAGTGGTGACTGACCGTCACCGCTCTCTGCAGGGAAATGATCGGGAAGTGAGCGAGTGGAGGTATGTGTTTGCTCACTTCCCGATCTATAGAGTCGACATGTGACAGTTTCAATGCTGGCTCTAACTATGAGGAGTGTAAATCACTCACCTCATAGTTCTCCTTTAAATCCCAGTGTTATCTGCAGGGTTCTATAACTTTTTGACTCCCAGAACACTGGGAAATTGACAGTTTGGGTTCAATTAAAATGATAAACTGACAATATGAAGCCTCAAAATGGATAAACTAATCTCCGGTAGGACACAGTAGCAGGGGATATTAAACATGGCTGCAACTGGGTAAATATGGGGTGTATCCATATGTTGGCAGGGAAGGAAAGCATCACTGACACTTGTGCCCACTGTGCCAACGTCTCTAATTACATCTCAGACTAAACTGATTAATCAGTGGATGTGAGAAGCTCATAATGTGTGAGAAGCAAAGCTCACAAAGGATTAAATTTTGTCTCATGTAAGCAGAAACAGGCTAATCCTGTGAGCGGCCCGGGCTATGTGCATTGCTGGCTGATGTAATCCACATACTGGAACTGACTACAGGTGTTCTATCCCTTTTCCTGTACACTGTACTGCCCATTGCTGACATTTCTACAAATTATAAACAATACCAACTAACACTATTCTGACTCATCGCCTCCATTGTACAGCTGAAGGACTTTCAACAAAGTATATACATTAGGTCAGTGGTTCTCAACCTGTGGGTCGCGACCCAAAAGTGGGTCACGTATAAAGAGTTATGGACACCGGCACTCCAAAGTAGAAAAACGTCTTTTATTGACGCATCATGCAACAATACACTTATTGCAACGTTTCGGGGTCACACAGGATCCCCTTCATCAGGCAGAACAAGTTTTTTTACTTGTTCTGCCTGATGAAGGGGATCCTGTGTGACCCCGAAACGTTGCAATAAGTGTATTGTTGCATGATGCGTCAATAAAAGACGTTTTTCTACTTTGGAGTGCCGGTGTCCATAACTCTTTATACTTTGCCTGGACGGTGGCCATCCGTCGACTACTGATGCACCCAACCCATTCATCAAGGATTTAGCGGTAAGGAGTGCAATGGGTACACTGACTATTACCAAAAGTGGGTCACAACCCACTGTTGAAGGGGTCACGACATGCTTTGTGCTGCGCTAGGCGAGAGGCTCCTCAGCCACCCCTAGAACAGCAGTGCCAGTTCTCCGGCCGCGCCGCTAGATGGCGCTGCAGCACCGGCAGCCGAGGAGGATCAAAGAGAGGGGAGCAGGCTGGAGTGAGGGGGGTTGAATGCCGGTTTGACCACCAAAGAGCCCCACTGGCCACCAGAGAGCCCACACTGGTCGCAAGAGAGTCCCATTGAGCTCACGTGAGCCCACACAGGCTACCTGAGAGCCCACACAAATACTAGTATTGGTGCATTCCTAAATTTTACCAATGGGGGTCACCACAACCTGGCAAATGTTACCAAGGGGTCCCAGCCCTAGAAAGGTTGAGAACCACTGCTGTAGGTAAAGCACATACCCTGCCACTCCATAGACATACATACACTATGAAGATTAATTATTGGTTAAACCCACAAGCGCTTTATTCACCAACACTTTTCCTTTATCTTTGCTTGAAATGCAGAAAGTTTAGAGTTTAAGAGATACCCGTTATTAGCTGACGTAAAAAAGAACTATGGGGTAACCTTTTTATCCCATAGTTCTCTCAAGGGTCACGGGAGGACATATTCTAACGTCCTCCCGTAACCCAAAGCTCAGTATAAAGCGGGCTATTGCTCACTATATACCGAGAACGCCGCAGCCAGGACATATCCCGACAATGCTGTCGAGATCCACCCAGCTGCTTGAGTGACAGGGGGATCTGCCTATCTGGAGGCAGAGCCAGCTGTGCCCGCCCCCTCCCCGTCCGTTCCTCTAGTCAGCGCTGGAGGATCTGAGCGTGGAGGGGGGATCCCTGCGGAGAGCGGTGACTGACAGTCACCACTCACTGCAGGGAGATGATCGGAAAGTGAGGGAGCGACGGTATGTGTTCGCTCACTTCCCGATCTATTGAGCCGACGTGTGACAGTTTCATTGTCACACATCGGCTCAAGCTATTAGGTTGAGTGAAAATCACTCACCTCATAGTTTCCTTTAAGTTATTAGAAATGCAACCCCGTAGGATTTCCCTCAATTCCTTCATCAGGCTTTTTACATTTCTGAAAATGCATCTGAATCCCACATATTTATACAGACAGTTACACAGAAGAAGAGCATTCAAATGAATTATTAAAAAAATATAAAATGGAAAAGAAGATTTTCCAATCTGCTCCGTCGATTGGCTGATTGAGTGATGCCAGACGGGAAGGGTGCCAAAAGGGTCACCCGCTGTGCGATTTTCGGACGGTTCTTGTTAAATTTGCACAGTGTGTAGCCTACCTTAGGCTATAGAGATAGGGATCAGAGGGGTTATTGAGGTAATTGACTCAAAGTTCAAGGTACAATTCTCACCTCCTGGGAGGCCCTTTGAAGTGTCCAAATACTAGAGAAGTAATGACATACAACTATTAGGGAAATGCAACTAATTTTCTTGACCTAACAAATCAAAGTTTTAGTTACATTTTACTTTTAGCTGTCTCTACATTAGACCAAAAAAAGGAACAACTGAGGAGGGATTTGTTTCCTAAAGAGGGACAGTCCCTCCAAATGAGGGAGAGTTGGGAGCTATGGTATTACCATTATGCGAATCACATCAATATACAGGGGACAGTATTGGTATTAAAATATGTTTTAAAAGAAAACTAGACCTAAAAAATCAGCTGTTCATTCCTTTTATTAAGGGACCTGGCAGTGATGTCATCATTGGTGACTTGTGATTTCTGTATAAAGCTACTACCTCTGCTCACAGGACAGGCAGTGGGCTAGCCCTGTCATTTCATACTGCAGCTTTCACTTTAGCCAGAAGACAGCCTTCATTGCAGGGGACAAATAGAAATATATACACATTAAATGATTGTCCCACCGCTGAAGTGTTATTTCCAGAACCTCCGCAGCTAAATGTCAAACAGTCCCTGGCAGAAAACACTCACATTCCACTGGTGCCACTCCATGTAAATATTGATAACTATGCCTTTCCTGTGCCTTGCTGCAAACTACAGTCCGCTCAAAGGCCAAGTCCTTGTAACAAGGTCATGAAAATCTGTGAAATATTCCTAGCTGTACCCATTATTCACTAGAACACTCCAGATGTGAATGTCCACTCCCTTTACTTGCATTTCATTGCAGCTCTGAATCTGCAAACTCTAAACTGATGGAACTTCAACATCATCTACATGATGCCGTGCAATGTCCCTCTCTCAATGTGAGCAATAAAGAACACAAAGACATTTTAACTGACTGCTATTTTGCCACAACAATAGATAACTGGCAACAGTTTTTATCCATTTTCAATATATATTTTTTTGGGCCTTGCGCTGGCCATACACCTGTAGAATTTCATATGAAAAAGGAGCAAGATCATTCATCAAAGCATTCAATGGCACCAAATTCCATATGACATTTCAATTGCCATGCCATTGTGTTGAATTCTAACATTCGATTTCAGGATCAAAAGGGACTGATGTAATGATCATTTTCCAAGCACATGTGCATTACAATAATTATAGTTTTTCCAGGCTGGGAACCGCATTCACGTTTACAAATTAGCTCATTCGAGAAAAAGATTTCCATCCTTCAATTTTTCAGCTCACTATGGTCCTAAAACAATTGTCGATTTGTACCTAGTAACTTTTTGAACAAAATCCTACAGGTCTAGGCCAGCTTTAGGCGCTCAATGGCTGGAGTACATCAGATTAGGAGAAAGAGCAGAAATGCAATTGAGAACCTGCACCTCTTTTCCTGCTGACACATATATACATATACATATACATATACATATATATATATATATATATATTCATTGTGACCGATTATAAAATAACCAACACCCCCCGTGTTGTCACCCTATTTAGGTACCGGTACGTCTTCCAGCTGCTTCATTCAATGCCTCTCCTTTACCTAACCTCCAAATAATATTCCCAGTTTTTTATGTTGCATCCACTAGTATTGGAGCGCTAGCTCCCTCCATGTAACACGGCTCTGTGCGTCATTTTACTATAAATACAGGCTGAGGATAAATATAATTATTCATGTATAAATACCATCCACCATCCTCCTATGTTTCTGATAACCTAATACCTATTACTTATCTATGGAACAGTGTAGCATGGCTCATTATAACATAGTGTAAAACACCCCGCCATGACTCACATGTACTCCATTCTAAATCTAAAGTTTCTGGTATGTATAGAACTGCATAGCTGACAACATTTTAGAAGAATTTCCAGGGATGCTTTACTGTTGATTTGGTGCATCTTAAAGTGATATTAAATCTTTTTTTTAAATTATTATTATGTGACTGCATTTATATAGAAAATTTTTATTTGTAAAAAAAATCTTTCAGATCATCGTTTTCTTGTGAGTCCCTGCAGCGCTTTTGTCCCCGCCACCATGAGCTAAGTGGCTGCTGTGGAGGCACCCGTGCGTCCATAGACACACATAGCCCTGTGGCAGGCCACGCCCCTCCTCCCCACCCTCAGTGTCCTCCCCCAGAACCAGGAAGTTCAGGAAGGAGGATAGCTGCGGGGACCAGTGGCAGTGACAAGCACCGCTGACAGGTAAGTGGGGGACGGGGGTGGAGTCTAAAAGGTACTGGGCGTTTTTTTACCTTTATGCAGAGAATGCCAAAAACGCCCAAGCCTTTATTAATACTTAAAAGCAGCTCAGCCAAAAAATAATAATGGCTGATTAAAAGATTTTAAAAAAAAGCAGCATTACTGTAATACTCACCATCAATCCAGAGCTGTCCCCCACATTACTTTTCCTTCACTAGATGCCCCCAGTCTTCTGGGTTCAATGAAAGCCAATATCATTCACCCGACTTCCTCTGGATCTGGACTGTCATAGTCTCTCCTCCAATCTGTGACTTCACAGTGAAACTGAAGCATCATAGTAATGAGCTCATTGCTGTTATCCTGCTTTCTCCTCCTATCAGCATGCTCATTGTCAGCACAAGAACGGATTGGCTCCTTGTCCTGTTTCTCCCTCTACCAGTCTCACCTCTGCTGTACAGTGACTGCAAGTGGCCAAGTCAAATTTATATTTTTTTAAGTTTATGAATGTAATTACATTTATACATTGATATTATTATATACTGTACAGAGCTAAATCAATTATCATTTATAGTTTAATGGTAATATTAATACTACTATGGTTTTTGTTATTCAGAAGCCCAAATGCAAATTGAATTTCCACTTTCTGCAGATTTATCAATCAAACAAGTACGGATTCAGTCACACAGCAATGGTGTATCTGGTTAATTCAAACCTTTCCTTGGTGCATTACACCAACTTCAAGATCTTGAAGCGTCAGCACTTACATCTGTATGACACATGCAGCTTGTAATGGTGCCACACCCCAGGAATCGCTGGCTTGGCCTTGAAAGAACAGTCACATAGCCATGTGTTGCTGTTTAAGTGACAGAAGCAATAAGACTAGAGATGATCTATACATATGGTGCTATAGATCTTTACATATGGTTCTATAGACTTAACAGTATGTTCACCCAACCCAGCTGGTGATGGCTAGATCAAGCAATAGGTTTATGTTTGTAGCCCCCCTGGTGTCTCCTGGCTGATCACCTTGGGGGGCAATGGAATAGATTTTTCCAGGCAAACGCTATTGTCCACTGACTCGAGCTCAGATGAGAGTTGGCAAAGGACCCCTGTGCAAATAGGTCAAAGTGGCAGGGGAAAAGGGACCCAACACCTTCCCCATTCATATTTTATGTAAATGGACCCCAGTGATCATGCATCTGCACAAATTAAGTCTGCCCCTGGCTCGGGAAATCCGTTCTGAATAAGCATGAACAATAACATCAGTCCAATGTGCATGGATTGTACAACAGCCCACATCATGAATGCATGTAAAAACAAGGTAGAAAGTTCCGGAGTCAAACAGGTTCTGACATCACAAGTGCTTATAGTTGCCCCCTAGGTTAGCCCAAAACAGAATAATCTTCATGGTCAGCCTGTTCCATACAATAACCTACATGAGCTCACTGCAGGAACGTTAACAACTTTGTAATACAACATACAGAACACAAGGTGACTTGCACTCACTGTGGAGGTCAAACCTTGCCTGAGGAAATCTCCACCTTTCTCTAGGTAATCTGGATAATCAAATTTTCTGCCTGAAGCACAAAAAACTGCACGCATAGGTTTCTAAATGACAGTACAATTGTAAATGGTCACAGGTCGGTTACTATTAAAGGGCCATATACTGTATATACCAGGCACACAGCCCACAGGTTTATATGTGAAGAATTGTACACAAGTACACTAAAGCTGTTACGTAGGATTTGGCCAAAATCTGATGAGCATGTCGCCCCCTCCCGTTTGAAAAACGTTGACTTTTCAGGCGACTTTTGTCAAACTAGAAGGTCCATACATTTTCGGCGAATAGTTATTGCAGACAATCAGTTACTGATCGGTGGGGCACACCCACCGATCAAGGACTACAATAGACGGGGTGGTTGATGGTGGACCATACACTGGGAAACGGCAGCATAACCCATAGCAACCAATCCCAAATCTTTTACGGATACGACTGAAGCAAATAAAATCTCGCTGCACAGTTCACATTGGTTTTTTTTGGTTTGGATATACCGTAGTCCAAAAGTGTTTAAGCCACAACACTGCTTGAGATTTCAGTGCAGCAGAAGCACTGTGTTGTCAGCTCAAACAGAAGGTTTGTAGCAGTTAAAAAGACTTTGTAGCAGAAGACCAGCTTTAGTTATGAGCAGATACATAAAACATGAAATCAAAAAGGTGCCACTGAACTGCAAACACTTTCCAGAACACGTATGCATATATTGGACAAAAATGATTTGGTTTCGATCTAGACGGAATCAGATCCATCTAATAACGGATCACGCTTCGTTCTTTATAAAGAGCAGCTTAAGCATCACAATTGTCAGGAACACATTCTGAGACGAAGAATAAAAAGGTCTGGAGCGAGGTCTTCATTGACACCCACACAAGTACGCAAACACAGAAACAAAAACAGCATCCTCAGATGCCTTCTGTGGCGTTACATATGGAAGACAGACTGAAGCTTCAAAAGAAAGAAAAAAAACTCCCCCCCCCATCCAGGCCTCATATAAGTTATGGTGACAAGCATTAAAAGGGCCCTACCACAAAATAAATTCCTTCTATACACAATGCACAAATGTCATCCATCATATATAGAATGTGTAGGCAGAGGAGAGTCAATCTCTGATATGAGCTCATGTGATGGATCATGTGTTGTGTGCACACTCATAATTGTTGCATGTTCTAATATTCTAATATTCTGATTGTTCTAAATCAGAGAATGGATCTCCACGCATATAAAAAAGGATCAAATCCAACCAAGAAACAGACAGTCCAGCCACTTCCTGACCTTTCATTGCACCACTAAAGGTAAAGTAGTATAAGTTTGGTCAGATAATTGCCCCAGACTGTAATGGAGCAGCAGCTCACTGATAAGGGCATCTCTCTGCTCCAGGTTTACAATCAGCAATCTCTCTGTGTAAAGATTCCCATACACCTTATGAATATCGGCCGATTTTCGTATGCAATCGCGGTTTCGTCTGATATTCATAAGGTTGATGGGCAGGTGTACAACCGCAAATACTGTACAATCGATCGACTTTTGACTAACCAGGTTAGAAAACTTTGGTCGATCGTATGATTTTCACAAGGTTGGTGGCGTTTCCGTACGTCAAAAATTCGTACGAGTTACACTGCACATGCGCAGATGAAAATATGTGCGGTCGATTAGTGTAATTCGCCCAGGTGCTTTTTAATTACCGCTGATCCAACCTTGCGATAATCGGGGCAGGATGGGGCCGCCGTACAAAAATCGCACGACGGTTCGATCATCGGACTAAAAGTTTTGTCCAATGATCGCAAGGTGTATGGGCAGCTTTATACCTACGACAGTACAATCAGAGCACCTTCATTTTCCAGTCCTGCTGCACAGGGATTACTGGAGGCTGATGTAACGACAGACTGGGGGCCCATTCACACTGGTCCGATGCATTAACAGCACTGGAGGTGCTTTGCGATTTGTTTAAATGGCATCCCAAGTGCAACTCCCGCCCGCAATGCGATCGATCGCACCACAACGTGCGATACCACAATACTTTGTGGTGCAATTATATACATAATACACCTTGTGGTGCAATATAATACATAAGTGGATAAAATGTGTTTTTTATATCTTCCTATATCTCTGCTTTAAAACGCCTAAAGGAATCTGGTGGTGAGATCTGTGTGTTCATGTTCCCAGCTCTGCTCACTCGCTTCAGCTATTATAAGGGGCCCCTATATCCCTGTCTTTTTTTTTTAAATCTATATTGAGGTTTCGCTGTAGAATTTTCCAACAATGTAGAAAAAAAGACAAGAACAGTGGAAACAGGGCAAAGTAGTCATACGGGCAAAGTATATACAGTTCTAGCAAGCAGAACATGTATGCAAAATGACATAGACCTACACAACAGATTGTTCTGTTTAATTTAGCAGGGGCCTCTAAGGGTACCTTCCCACCGAGGCTGCAAAGTTATCTGCATTATATCAGTAATAAAACGATCCAGTCTGCCTCATAAAGAAATACTGCTCATTCTGGACTGTCACAAGTGTGTAGAAGGACCCTGGAACTCAAAGAAAAGAGGGGAAGGAAAAGAAACAGAAAAGGGGTGTTGACGTTACTTCTATGAAGCTATGCTGCGTTGAAGACAATATTAGGAGGAACTGTATATATTGTATATAACTGTATATATTGGTGTGCACGGGTACTTAAATGAGCGGTTTTAATTGTTTCTATTTTTTCGGACCTGTATAAAAAAAAAGTTTGTCCAACCTCTTGAATTGGTACATCACTGGCAACTTGTCCAATTGAAGTTGAATTTTTAATTAATTTTATATTATGGTAAATGAAGAAGCAGTGGGAACAACCTTTCTGTAGCGAGAGGTGTAGATCTCTCCAAGGTGAAATGTGAGATAAAAGATTCTAGTAGGTTGGAACAATCCGTTCATGGAGGGGTTAATATTAGGCCAATAAATGCTTTTCATTGCTTAAAAAAACTCAACAAATTGCGATGGATTCCTTTTTAATTTATTTGCCATCAATGGAAAAAAGCCTTTTACCACACGTGCCTCACTTGCTTATTGATTAAGCTGAGACCCATCCCTGCAGTGCACAGCATGAGCAAATTTCTCAGCAACCATCATTTCAGGATGAGAGCTTCCAGACTGGCAAATAACTCCATGGAAAGGATGAGAAATCTGCCCACCATGAACTGAGCAATCTCAGTGCCAAGACGATATCACCAAGACAGTGAAGGATCAGGCCAATTTGCATGAAGATTTAGCTCTTTTGCAGTTCCATGGTGATTTCCATTGGACCATTGCAGTCATTGAAGTGGCCCAATTGCTGCAAAAGGTGGTTAAAAAAGGGATCATCGATAGCTCTTATTGGGCCGTTCGTGACTAGCCTTACAAATTAATTCAGCACAACGGCGGGTGAAGCTTCTGCACAAAACAAGGATACAATGCAGTCTTAGTTCAATTTATCTGGTGGGTAATGTGGGACCCCCGTATTACCATGAAAATTGAGCTTCCGAGATAAATTGTCCATGTTGTGATGTCTCTGTGCAAAAACAAGTCTTACAAACTGTCAAGTACTGGTTATCTACTCCTACAACGCCTCTACACAGTGCACACCTAACCTGATCTGCACTAGCAATGCTGGAATTAAGCAATTGCTTTTCTAATCTTGGACCATGTAAGCCCATTCTAAGTTCAGTAAAATCATGAAAGACCTTGAGATATCACAAGGATGTACAGGAAATGGATCCTTTAAATGTACAATCGGTTATATATATATTATACACCAGTCAGCAGCCTAAAAATCTCAAAATGGATTACTTACTTTCACTGAAACCACAACATGTAACAAAATAAACATTGTAAACCAACCAAGCGTTTGCTGATGTCATGTGCAGATAGCAAAACCAAAGAGGTTTAGGGAAGAAACTGAAGTGAATAGTTCCATCTATAGTTCTATGTAATGTTGGAGCTATGAGAAAAACAAAGGTCTACCAGTGCACCCTCAAAAGTATTACACAGTATGGGGATCACACTGATGTCAGCGAGTCATATGGGCAGGGAAATGTGAACTATTCCTTAAAATGTCATTACCCCCAAAAACACACAGTACAATGGGGCATCTATGTCAAAAGAATCAGATTGCTCCCACAAAGAAGAAACAGAAGCTTTTGTGTATGGTTGATCACTATTATATATCTGATATTTTTAACTTTTAGAAACCGTAGTTGACTAAATCGTCCGCCAACTTCTTTAGGCTTATTCGCTAAAGTCATTAAAATGATTATCAGCAGATTTTCTATGCTCAGATGGAAAAAGTGGAACAGATTCCTCCATCTACGCTAAATTGTGTGGATGGAGGAATCTCCCACCGGGCCAAGCTTCAGTATCTTGCTAGACTGCCCAGCTGGCTCTCAAAATATCTGAACAACGCCTGCATCCAATCAGAATGATCAGGTATTTTGACAGCCAGCGGGGTCAACCAGCAAGATACAGAAGCTTGGCCCATTGGGAGATTCCACCATCCATGCAGTTTAGCATAGATGGAGGAATCTGTTGCACTTTTTCTATCTGAGCATAGAAAATCTGCAGACAATCTATAGGTGTATAGCCAACTTTAGACTCATTAGATCTCCCAAGACTTCCATCGGGGAGATAAAAAATAATTAAAAAATAAAGACGGTTTTTCTACAGCCTGAACCATCATCTAGCTCTGAGCATTTTGTGGATCACATAATATGTAGCTTTAGAAACTCTTACTATGGCCATCTATAGGACTAAACGTAGACGGACTGAGAATTCATCCACAATAGCCAAATAACAGATATTTTTAGCAATGTATTTCTTGGCTGAACACAATCTGAACAGACAGGCCAGACAGCTAATGGAATAAGAACACAAACATTCAAAGTATTTTTTCCTGTCGTTTTACTTTTTGAAATGGCAACATTTAACTTGTTTGTACAAGCATCATTACAATCATTACAACAAACAAAAACAAAGAAGTGGGAACACAATAAACCAGGGATGTTCAGATACCAAGTACAGTACTCAGTACAAGTTCAGATACTTTTCAGCTCCAAGACTAGACTAGAGAAAAATACAAAAGTTAGGAGGCAGCTGTCATTTGTAAGGAGCACACGGAGCTCCTGGGATTTGTACATCTCTGTTTTACTGTATGATTTTTTTTAGGGATGCACAGATACTTTTTGAGTACCAGTGCAGATACTTGGTATTTTCATGAGAACTACCAGGGTTGCAGCGGTTGCAGCTGGGACCTGGCTCTGGTGTTCCACCACTGTCCTGAAATCATTAGTCTGTATTGTTTTAGAAAAACTGTCACATGACAAACAAAAATGTATCAGTACTCGTACTTGTAAGTACTCGGCAAATACCAGTACTCGTACTCGCAAAACTGGTATCTGTGCATCCCTTTATTTATATTTATAAAAACAAAATCGTACATTAAAACAGAGATGCACAAATCCCAGGAGCTCCGTGTGCTCCTTACAAATGACAGCTGCCTCCTAATTTTTGAATTTTTCTCTAGTCTAGTCTTGGAGTTCGAAAGTATCAGTACATGTATTCGTACTTGTACCGAGTACTGTACTTGGTATCTGTGCAACCCTAATTTTTTTGTTAAAAATATATATAAGAGATGCCGATACCATTTTTCCAAGCACAAGTACTGATACATTTTTGTTTGTCATGTGACAGTTTTTCTAAAACAATACAGACTAATGATATCAGCGGAGTGCCAGGCCCAGGTCCCAGCTGCAACCGCTGCAACCCTGGTAGTTCTCATGAAAATGCCAAGTATCGGCACTGGTATCTGAACTGGTATCTGGACATCCCTACAATAAACTGTAAATTTATTCCCGATACTGAAATGCTGGAAAGTGGACAATGGAGTTTAAGGGCCTATTCATACCTTTGTGATAATACGACCCAAGACCCCAGTTTTAAAAGTGGCAACACCTACTTTATGCACATGGACGATTATTTTACATGGCACACCAAAACACGTATACAGTAGAATAGAACACGCCTGTTCTACAGCACAACCCACAGATGCCAATGTTCTGTGCATTGTGGTGTGCTGCATTATCTAATCTACTATAGGTGACACACACAGAGCCTACAAGTTCTGACTCTTGTAAGAAAGACTGCTAAGAATAGGCAGGGCCTCCACCTCTGGCAGGGAGGTATGGGTTTGTAGCTTGGGTAAAGTCAGGGAGTACAGTCTAGGGCAGTGTTTCTCAACCAGGGTGCCTTCTGGCTTCCTCAGGGTTACCCTGAAATTCTCAGACAGCGTCATGCCTCTGACACGAAAAAGAGAGGGACTCTAATATGAAGGGAGGCTCTTATGTGTAAGGTGGCACTCCGATTCCGTTTACATTTTAGACTGGGTCACCTCAAGATTTTGTTTACTTTAAACGGTGCCATGGCTGAAAAAAAGGGTTGAGAAAATGCTGGTCTAGGCAGCCCATAACTTCCTATACAGTAAAAAGAAGTTAAAAGGTAGAAGTAGACTGAGTCTTGTTATTCCTATGGAACGGAGGGTAAGCCTATACCTGGGGAGCAAAGACACAAGACCGGACCGGTTCAGTCCGGACACGGGTGGTGGCCTGGTAAAGGCGGGTCTGCAAGCTGCTGTTGGTGGTGTGATGGACGACTTGGGTTGGCGTGTTCGGACGGACCTCTGACAGACTAGACCTTGAACCACTGGAAGCTGAAGGGTCCCTCTTCGTAAGTAAATGTGTGTTTCCTGATGTGGCCTGAAGGTTGTTGAGTGAGGAGTTGAAGTGATGTTACCGGGGTCTTGGACCATCCAAATCGCTGGAAGCAACGCACTGGGCCCAGGGGGACTCTGAGGCTTAGATGAGATGCCACTAGGGGGGCCCTACAAGTTTGTCTGCCAGCATTTTTTGGATTGTAAGAGGAAGAAGTCGGAGAATCCAGAGGAAACCCACCAGACATGACGAGAACAGAAAAACTCTACTCAAACCCAGGAAACCACAGCGGCGTGGACCAGCAAACAGCAGAATTCAATCCTTTTCTTATTCTAATGAAGAACTATTTCTGTTAAATGCAGCTAGTGGAAGTACCTGAAATGTGCTTCATATCAGCCTCCTTTATTCCTTTGACTGCGAAGGAGAGCCAGTACTAGCAGCCAGCCAGGCTCTGTTACAGTGCACATATCCTGACAGCATAACGAGTGTGATCTCATTGGTGTGCCGCTGCTCCCTTCCTGCCCTATCAGCATCCTCAGTCTGATAATGTGTCCTTGTCCTGCTATAATGCTATAAATGCGCTGGAGTTACAGGACCAGGTTGCTATTTGGCGGGATTGGCTGGATCAGAAATTTACAAATCCCTTGGCACGTAAAACAGTATTTGCATGTGATTTTGTAGTGCCTATTTAACGGTTTACTTGCAGTTCTGCTTTAACTTATTACTTTGAAAATATCTTGTAACAGAAAATGAGAAAAAGTGCAAATAAGAACAAGAGGTATTAAAGCTGAGTGCAGGACACAAAACTTTCATTTGAATATACTAATCGATAGCCACCAAGGATGTAAATCCCCTTTGTGCGATTCAAATGCCTTTGGAAACCCAGTTATTACCTAGTAACAGTTGCAGTGACATTATTGCTGTACTGTACATAACCTCTGCAAAGAGCAGACATGTGGGAGGGACCCAACAGACCCCAC
>NW_017306384.1:208939-258496 GCF_000935625.1 Nanorana parkeri | reverse complement strand
CCGGACCAGTCAACCTGCACAATGAGAGAGAGCAGCAGTAACTGGTCTTTATTACAGGAAGCTCCTGCACAGAGGTAGAGTTTCACACTGCATCACTGCACAGATCTGGAAGAAATAAGCAAAGTAAACCAAGATTCAAGGAAGAATACACATGAATCTTGTATTTAAACAATATTTGCTTATCCTGGAGTTGATAGAGATAGAGAGATAGAGATAGAGAGATAGAGATAGAGAGATAGAGATAGAGAGATAGAGAGATAGAGATAGATAGAGATATGTTCTTGTGGTGGGGGAATGAATGAAGCAGGAAGGAGAAGGCTCACTGAGCCATGTGTGATTCACCAACACCCCCATCTGACTCATGCAGACATCTGCTCAGAGTCCCATGACCAGCCAATCATTAGGGAGGATTCCGCTAATGTAAAATACAGACAAACACATCGCTGTGCGTCCATGATACATCAGCCTTGTGCAATCTGGTTATTTACATGGTTTTTATTTTTAGAATGATACAATCCGAGCATATAAGCGATTCATTTGGATACCAATGTAAGCCAGTGCCACACAACAGGGAGGGAATGGTCCGGGTCAGGAAACTAAACCAGATTACGTCCTATTCTATTCCTTGGTGGGAAGAGAAAGTCATCAATGTACCATGAGGTGATAATGTGACAACTACTGTTATAAAACAATATTTGTGTATATTTAAACTCTGTTCTTGTTTACCATTTCCTTGGAGGTACCTCTCCTATTTTATTACCATTTCACATGATATTAGATGTACTACATTAATCTGAATGTGTACATTTCTCTTTCTTCCTTTCACCGCATTTTCTCTTTTTTAAATAGGAGATTGATAAAAAAAAAAATAGAATATACGAAAAGAAAAACAGCATAGCAAAGGTCAGGCAGCAGTACATGGAATATACCCGGCTCACGCCAGGTAGCAGTACATGGAACATACCCGGCTCACGCCAGGTAGCAGTACATGGAACATACCCGGCTCACGCCAGGCAGCAGTATATGGAACATACCCGGCTCATGCCAGGCAGCAGTACATGGCTCACACCAGGCAGCAGTACATGGAATATACCCGGCTCATGCCAGGTAGCAGTACATGGAACATACCCGGCTCATGCCAGGCAGCAGTACATGGAACATAACCGGCTCACGCCAGGTAGCAGTACATGGAACATACCCGGCTCACGCCACGCAGCAGTATATGGATCACACCGGGCTCACGCCAGGCAGCAGTAAATGGAACATACCCGGCTCATGCCAGGCAGCAGTACATGGAACATACCCGGCTCACGCCAGGCAGCAGTACATGGAACCTACCCCGCTCACGCCAGACAACAGTACATGGAACATACCCGGCTCACATCAGGCAACAGTACATGGAACATACCCACTGCAGGTCAGGCAGCAGTATATGGAATATACCCAGGTCAGGCAGCAGTATATGGAATATACCCAGGTCAGGCAGCAGTCCATGGAATATACCCGGCACAGGTCAGGCAGCAGTCCATGGAACATACCCGGCTCACGCCAGGCAGCAGTCCATGGAATATACCCGGCTCACGCCAGGCAGCAGTACATGTAATATACCCGGCTCACGCCAGGCAGCAGTATATGGAACATACCCGGCTCAAGCCAGGCAGCAGTACATGGAACATACCTGGCTCATGTCAGGCAACAGTACATGGAATATACCCAGGTCAGGCAGCAGTATATGGAATATACACGGGTCAGGCAGCAGTCCATGGAACATACTCGGCTCACGCCAGGCAGCAGTACATGGAACATACCCGGCTCACGCCAGGCAGCAGTACATGGAACGTACCCAGCTCACGCCAGGCAGCAGTACATGGAACATACCCAGCTCACACCAGGCAGCAGTGCATGGAACATACCCAGCTCTAGCCAGGCAGCAGTACATGGAACACACCCAGCTCACGCCAGGCAGCAGTACATGGAATATACCCGGCTCACGCCAGGCAGCAGTATATGGAACATACCCGGCTCAAGCCAGGCAGCAGTACATGGAACATACCCGGCTCAAGCCAGGCAGCAGTACATGGAACATACCCAGCTCAAGCCAGGCAGCAGTGCATGGAACATACCCATCTCACACCAGGCAGCAATACATGGAACATACCTGGCTCATGTCAGGCAACAGTACATGGAATATACCCAGTGCAGGCAGCAGTATATGGAATATACCCAGGTCAGGCAGCAGTACATGGAATATACCCGGCGCAGGTCAGGCAGCAGTACATGGAATATACACGGCTCAGGTCAGGCCACAGTACAGGAATATACACGTTTAGGTCAGGCAGCAGTACATGGAATATACACGGCTCAGGTCAGGCCGCAGTACATGGAATATACACGGCTCAGGTCAGGCAGCAGTACATGTACTATACACGGCTCAGGTCAGGCAGCAGTACATGGAATATACACGGCTCAGGTCAGCCCGCAGCTCTCTGTTTATAAGCATGGTGTGTAATATAGTGGTTATATTGTTGTTCCATTGCAAATCTGTCTTGACATTCAGGCTGACGGCACAAAACAAATATACATGTCCATTCCTGGATTCTATTCAAGTCTACACAGTTTACAGCAACGTTCAGTGACTTTCCAGCTCACATAGAACAGTGCTGCCTTTGATCGGTATAGAGGAGTAAGTACAGCACCATGGAACACAGCTAAGGTGACTGGGCCATACATCACAAACAAGCACCAGTCAATGCTCAGAACAACAGGCAGCTGAGCCGAGTGCGACACCAGTCAGCCATAGGAAATTGTGAAATCACATTGTTTATTGCCATGGAAATCTCTCAGGGAAGTTATTATGTTTAGTAAACATTCTGATTTGACAAGCCTGAAATGGTTTTACTGTATGGAGAATCCTGGCTGTGCACCTACAATGCATCTGACACACAATCAGCTGCAGGGTGAGCAAAAGAAGATCACTAGAGCAAGAGAAGATCTTCCTCCAGCCATGGTAAACAGTGTGGATGGAGCAATCTCTCCTGTTGACTATTGCACTCAAACACCTGAACAGCGAGCACATCTAACTGGATGCAGTCACTGTTTGGTCAAGAATTTTCTATCCGGCTCGGCTGACATCTGTCAAGCCGACAGGGCCACCCACAGCCCAAATTCTGTCTGATTTCAGCTAAATTGGAGCTAACGTATTGCCCTGCTGTGGACCGTAAATAAATATTTAACAGTTTTCCCACGGTCTTCGCCCCCCCACCCCACCCCCAACCTTTGAAGAAGGATCTAGTCCCCATTGCCTGTCCACACACGAATACTTCCTTAATCCACAGTTCTGTCATTTCCAGTAGGAAAGCCTGCCCATATTTCAGTGCTGAAGAGAAGTGGACTGGACCAGACCATCGCAGGCTAAGGCAAGTTTTACTGCAGTATCCATCCCCTATCAAAAACAAATACTGGATCCTTCCAGATTCAATTTTAATATGTCCCAACTGCCCAGAATTAGAGAAAAGCAGCAAAGATGGTGAGTTACAAAAAAAATCACTCCGTAGATGGCTGCAGGAAGGACACCTCTTTGATGTGAACATTAGTGAAGTTGTGTAAATGCAATGCAACTACGATGTGAACACAATGTATCAATGTAACAACACATTTAATCAATGATGTTTGCAAACATTGGTTACAATGGCCTGGAGCCAATTAAAGTAGAACTCCACACTAGCAGTACAAGTCTACTAAATCCTTTATATTATCTGACCGCACTCCTCTGCACAACAGAAATTGGGACTGTACAATGCGCTCAAAACCCAGAGGCTGATTTACTAAGAGAGTTGAGAATCTTCACACAATACAAATATCCAATCATGAATTCCTGCTCACTTTGAATACCCAATCAGGTGCAGATGAAATGAATAAACAGGGCTTTGCTTTTCACATGATCAGATAATTACAGTGATTTTCAGCTTCTTTAGTAAATCAGCCTCCATACATTTCAGGTAGTGAGCGTTGGAGGCAAACCAGTTTAGGAGCGCTTATCGTAAAAAGAGGTTAAGCACAGGGAGGACCTCAGCAGTGTGATGAAAGATGCTCATTCATAGTTCTAAGAGCCGGCAGATGTCACTGGAATCTGCAAATCTAAACCAGCAAATAGTGTTCTCTGCCTGCTTCATGGCAACCAATCAGTCTCTCTTTTCAGTTTGCTCAGTTAAGATTTGAAAATGAAAGAGAAAGGTTGATGGGTTGCCATGCACAGCTTCTCCAGACTTTGTCTGCTCCAGTTTTGATAACATTCCCCTCACTATATTTCAGCTATGTATAGTAGCCATTTCCCTGCAGTTACTGTAGGGTCCATTCATACCAGCTGCTGCGCAAAACACACATGGGGGGAATTTATCAAAACCGAAGCAGGCAAAATTTGGAGCAGTTGCTCAGGGCAACCAATCAGCTTCTCTCTTCAGTTTGTTAAGTTAAGATTTGAAAATGAGACAGAGAAGCTGATTGGTTGCAGTGCAAATCTGCTCCAGATTTTGTGCCCGACCCACCAGCCACTGATAGGATCAGTGTCATCTGAAATGGGATTTGAATCAATCCAGCCCTGAGATTAATACAGTCCTGGCAAAGTTAACAGCAAGCCTGGAGAAATTTCCCTACTGCAGATGAACAACATTGCTGGGTCTCCTCCCTATCCATAGCCTGTGGATGGACACTGAAGGAGCAGAAAGAGGCTTATGAGGTCATCTTTCTACGCTCTCCTCCCATCAGCATTTTCCTTTTCAACACATGTGAATGCAGGACACTTTTTGGCCCCAAGTACTGCCCCTCCCTCTCTCAGTCCAAGTACTGCTGTACAGTGGATTACAACGTGCTGAAACCAAGTAACCAAGTCATATTTATGTATTTATTCAAGTTGTATTTAAAATATCTTTCAATATCTAATACAGAATTGCATTGACTGGTGTTCTTTTCCCTCCAACATCAGCTCAGAGTCCATCTTCAAATAGTGCTCGTCATTCAGAGATATCACTGCAGCAATGGCCTAGCCTCATGTTCTAAACACTTAGCCAGCAGGAAAGAAGAAGTAGTAGGATGGACCCAGTGCGCCCAATCCGGTGCAAAACTGTCCAACACATCCCCCCTCCTGGTCCAATCAGCTGAGGCCCAGGGCATTACCCACCCCTCTGTTACATGTGGCTGTGGAAATTAGGGCTGCAACTAATGATCATTTTCATAATCCATTATTTGGCCGATATTTTTTTTGATTAAAATCGGATGGAAAAAAATATATACACCATCCTTAATTTAAAATAAAATACACAAATTCAGTTTTCCACAAACAAAGTTTACTTCAGAATAAAACTGCATGCACAATGTTTTACAATCGCACTGCGCTGGAACGCATGGCATTGCGGTACCGCGCCGTACAGTGCGGGTGATCACACTGTGGCGCGTTTGGGATGCCATTGAAATGAATGGCACTGCGATGCACCTCCGGCAGCAGAATTTGTCAGGACGAGACTGAAAATGACTTTTCCCCCACCTATGATTTCTTTTTTCAGTAATTGTGTTGTAAGCACATAGCGCTTGAATAGCTTCAGCCAGGGAATGACAGCTGCCAGTGGCAAGATTCCGCAGATGGCAGCTGAATGTAAATACAGCAGGTAGTGGGCGGGTGCAATACCCAGCCTGCTATTGGCCATTTCAAATTGCAATAGCCAAAAGCAGGCTGGCTATTGCACCCGCCCACTGCTTGCTGTGCCCTCCTCCCAGCATGGAGAAGAGAGCTAGGGGATCCAACCAACTAATTGATAATGAGCACCGTTGACATCTTTTCTCCTAATCGATTATTATCGATTAATTGGTTAGTTGCATCCCTAGTGGAAATGCCATAGCCGATTGGGCCGGGTGGAGTCACGGACAGTTTTGTGCAGACTTGGTGGAACTGGGTTCACACTAAACCCACACCTATCCCTACTCAAGGCCAATGTTGTACATAGAAATCCAATTCAAGAATTCAGTGTTATTGGAACCTGGATTGAACACAAAGACTGTGCTTAATGTCATAGGAGGCTGAGCCAGCAGTGTGGCAGCCGCAGTGACACAGCTGACAGTTGACTCCTCCCCGCCCCACCGATTCAGCATCCTGTGACAGCTGTCTCCTCACACCGCTCTCCATCCTGATCTGCTTTTAACAGGTGTGTGGGAAGAGCTCGGCCACCTGTCAGACTGACAGGGCTCTCCTCCCCACCTTTCTCAGCCTCCTGTAAGTTTCTCTGCTCCCCGCTGTATGCTGCTCTGTGTCAGAGGGGACACAGAGCAGCACCCAGCGAGGAGGAGGGAAACCAGGGATGCAGCGCATTTTCGGGCCCCCAAAAAATTGTACTTTCGGCATTTTGCCTAAAGTACCATTTTCGGACGAAATATTTTGGCGGCTGAAATTTCGGTGCATCCCTTTTGGTAAACCAGTGAAAGTCTTCCCATTATATACACCTACTGCGACTGGAGACTCTCCCAACATTAACCACTAAAACTAAAAAAAAAAAATATCCAACTCACATTTTGGCCATTTCTCAACAATTGCGTTTTTGTTTTGTTTTTCAAATTCACAAATTCTTTGACAGGCAATTAATATTCCAGTTATCACAATGTTTGCTTTCCAGAGTCCTGGAAATTGGATTTGTGGGTCTTTTCTAAATCCCCGGACTCCTTTTCTAGAAGTTATAATACAGGGCATTCATTCCATTTTGTATTTGTGAAGCGGTATTTCACACACTAGATGTGGCTGGGCCGATGGACAGGTAAATTGGCTGTAATGTACTCAGGAGCAAAAATGCAAAGAATGTGACCCCGCTACTGAGAGGTCACAAACAAGGACACTGTAAAGTCTGAACATACAGAAATATTCCACTGGACGCTCTTACTGTTCTCACACCATGTTCAGTCATAGGTGAAAGTCAATATTTTATGACAGCCCGTAGTACAGCCCCTTCTTCTAAGGTCCAAGCAGTACCAATACACAGAGGTTTAGCAAATACATGTATATCAATACTACTTGGACCGAGAAGGTAGACCTTAAAAAGTCTAGACATCCCAACTCTGCCAGACGATCCGGGAGACTCCTGCTATTAGATAGCGGCTCCCGACTGCCCGGGAGAGAAACATTTTCTCCCGGAAAGGTTTACTCTGCTCGATCTAGCAGAGTAAACCTTTCCCTGCTGTCTGTTTTTTTTCTTTTTTACTCTATCGGAGCCGCCGGCTGCCGTCAGAGTAAAAAAACAAAACAGGATGGCATAGAAATTAATAGCTAGATTGCTATTAGCTATTTGAATTTGCAATAGCCAATAGACTAGTTATTTCACCCGCTCACTGCTGCTGTCAATCAGCAGAGGTGGACTTGAAGTTCTAAATCAGGTCCTCTCTCTGCTGATTGGCAGCAGCAGAGGGCGGGTGCAATAGGCAGCTTGCCATTGCAGATTCAAATAGCCAATAGCAATCTAGCTATTCATTTCTATGCGGTCTTTTTTTAATTATTATTATTCTGAGGGCAGCAGCTCTGAAAAAAACTAAACAAAAAAAACAAAACCCAGCAGATAGCAAAGACGCTAATGCTTCCCGTACTATCTGCCATCATTTCAGTGGGGGGCATCAAAGGGCACCTCCCTGAACTTACTTTTTTTCAGGTTGGGATCCCTGAAAGCCTGTCCTGAAAAATGAAAGAGACCCTGTCATCAGACCATTAACTTCAACAACAATCTTCCCATAACAGTAATTGTGCATTCAACATATTTTATGTGTGTTATTTAACCTGTAAAAGCCTTCGCTGCATAGCCATCCAAAAGCTCTGAGACTGCTGCTGGGCGTTGCCATCTTGGATGTCATGTCAGAAGCCCCAGCAGACTCAAGTGACATTGCTGCTACATAAAAGGTTATGTAAGGAGACAAGGGGAGAGACTGAAGAGCTGGACCAGCAAAGACAGTAATTAGACACTCCATAAAGAGGAGAGGGCTAGGACATGTCAGGAGGGAGAGGACTGTGATTGGGAAATGTGACTACTTCAAGGAGAGTCATTTACTGAGTTCAGAGGCACGTTGCATGTGAATAAAAAAATATATATATATGGAAAAGAAAAAACACTGCATGTCAGCTTTCCAAATACCTGATTATTCTGTGCTCTTACCTGTAATGTTTCAACTTGATGACAGGGTCTCTTTACTCAATAGTGCAAAGTAAAAAAAGTATCACGGACCGCATCTAACAGTGTTGTTCTAACAGTGGCCACAATCACTTTATTATTTTACTTCAAACACTTATTTAATCTTTTAGCTCTCACTATGGGATGCTGTCACAGACTTCTGAAAATGTCCCTTGCCTGGCTGGTAGGTGGATTCAACAGCATCAATATTTGAATGACCTTAAACAAGCACATAGATAAGATATAGACTCAAAGCATTGTGGCCACGAGTCAGGTAAGAATGTCCCAACATCTTATGGAAGGTTAAGTGTCCAGAGGAATTTCAAGGGGTTTGAACAACACCTAGAGGAATGTCAGAATCACACAAAGGAATTCAGAAAATCCTAAAAAATCACTGGCACACTTCAAAGTAGAACTTTAATAAACTGGACTATTAGAAACATTTCCACAGTTGTCAGAGCAATGACTTTTTAATGGGAAAAGAAGGGTTAACACAAAAAGGAAATGCTTCCTTATTGCATTTCTAAGAGAGACCCAAATAGTTTGAAGAAATTGATAGAATTAGATTTTGAACACGACAGAAGGGATAATCCAAAGCTGAATCAACTACAGTAAATACACACCAGGGACGTGCGGTCAGGGGAGGCAGAGTGAAGCAGAGCTTCACCTAGTATTATGGAGGAAAAAGCTGTCAGTTTCAAGTCTGAAGCTGACAGCTTTTTCTCCATTCAGATCGCCTTCTATCAGGTTACACAGCAGAGAAATCCTCCCCGCTGTGTAACCTGTCATGGACGGAGCGCTGCCTGTTAATTACAGGCAGTGCTGCATCCGGATTTTGACAGGTAGTTAGGTTACACAGCAGCGGGCTTTCCTCACTGCTTGTGTAACCTAACATGGTGAGGCAAGAGCTGTCACAGCCTCTACTCTTTATTAGAGGCGTGAGCTCTGTGGATGGCTTGGACCAATGGTAAGTCGCCATTGGTCCAAGCTGTCCAATCAAAAAAAGGAAAAAAAACCCACTGAGGCCATCGATCTCGATGCCTCAGTGGTGACGAGCAAGTCAGGGACAGGGATGCTTCTCCCTTCCTCCTTCACACCAAGCTTGGGGACCGGGTTGGGGGTGGGGCTTCGGCCAGCGGAGGCGGGGCAGGATGTGCTGGGGGATGCCTCTCCCGGTACCAGAGGTACCGCACGTTACTGATACACAGATGAACTATAGGGGAGACATTTTACCTGGCAAGGGAATTGCATTTTTGTCCAACCAGTCCTAAGATTTACACAGCCCATGTAAATTACACATGTAGGACAGGAGACCTGATTTTTTTGCTGTTGCCATTAAAACAACAACTCTGGGCTACCCACGCACTGCAAGGGTTAAGTGCTCATTTTGGTCTATAGTGCAAAATAAGATATATGCACCAAATCCTGCCTGGCTGCCTCTCACCCCCTCCATTTCTGCAGTCTAATGACCCGTGAGTGGTCATGTCCAATACAGGCCCGAGGATCGGGTGAGTATATCATTTTATTCTGCTTGGCGTTCTTCTTTAGGTAATACAGGCCTTGTCCTTCCCCCGGCCTGTGACTGGACAGTAAAAGAAGAAGTAGCAGACTAATGAGCTCATCTCTCTGTCACTCTGCTCTCTCCTCCTGTCAGCATGTTTCTAGTTAGAACAAGAGTATTGCTGCAGAACTCTTTCCCTATTCTGCCCCCCTCCTAGTCTGAACTCTGCTGTACAGGGAACTAACAAAGGCTGATACCAAGTCACATTTCATGATGTAATAAATACCTAGCTACATTCACGTGTGTATTTTACATTTACATGGAGTTAAATACACTGTTGAAATACATATATGTGGATCATCTTACCTGCCAAAGAATTTAGCAATTCTGTTCAGCCAGTCCTGTGATTCACACCCCTTTGCCACACTGCGCAATCAGACTGTTAACATTGTTTTCTAGACTGAGCTTTTAAGCTTGCAGAATCAATGGCTTGCCTTCAGGCTCACCTTTGGCAGGTTAAACAAACATTTATGTCTTTCAATTGAGTATTTAGCTGTTTGCCTGGACTTGCACTTTACCTTCATGCAAGGAAAAAAAAAAAAAGGATAAAAATGAAAGGATCTATCCACCCAAAGCTGACATCTCACTTCTTGTAGGTAGTGGAGAGTTAAAAGGAACCCGTGAGTATTAAGTTAATAGGGGGGCTGCCATTGATGGCGTCACTAGCCAGTGTCACCGAGCTGGAAAGTATGGAAGCTGAGAGTTCACTGGGTTTTTTTTAGCTTTGGATAGCATAGGGAAGGGTTTAGCCCCTGTAACGTTTGTTTTGCTGTGTGTGCGCTCCTGTTCAGAAGATTTCACCTCACTTTCTGTCCCTGTGACAATTGGACTTTGAAAATTTTGGGTTGTCGTGGAAACAAGGATTGGTGATAAAGCTTCAGTGGAGACACATTTTTCCTATGATCACTCTTAGGAGTGAATTTCCCTTCCTGGGTAGATTTCCTCTCACTTCCTGTTGTCTCAAGGACAGGAAGTGAGATTAAATCTTTCTAATGGAGGATACAGACAGCAGTAAAAACCTCACAGCAACCCAGAAGAAGAGGCGGGCACCCCTCGTCTGCACGTCGAGAGCAAGAGCCAACTTCCTGTAGTGTACGTACAGTACTACAAACCAGACCCAAAAAGGCGTGCACTCCTCGTCAGCAGGAGCGCGGTAGCATTACAACTACCTGCTGTACAGTAATAGCCTCCGTTTGTAAGTAGGAGTCGTATGTATGTAACTCGGGGACTGCCGGTACGGAAGAGAAAATACAATTTATATAATGGGAATCTCAGCTGGAGAAGAGCTATGCAAGACTGTGGTAAAAAGCAAGGCATGGAAAGGGAGAGGGAGAACAATATGGTGGATGGCAGGTCGCTGTGACATAAAGCAAAACAATAACCTGGCTGAAGATAAGGCCAAATTAAAAACAATGGTGGAAGCAAGGTCCCAGGTTGAAGTTCAAAGTCATGGCAGAGGTAATAGTAAGGGAACCAGGAGGTATCACAAGGGGACTTCATCACTTAAGTCACCAAGGAACACAAGAAGCTTCCAAGTGGCCCAGAGCACCAGATGTCCACCTATAAAGCCTTGGGTCAAAGAATGCAGCATTGCCCTGTCCCAGGTTGAAGTTCAAAGTCATGGCAGAGGTAATAGTAAGGGAACCAGGAGGTATCACAAGGGGACTTCATCACTTTAGTCACCAAGGAACACAAGAAGCTTCCAAGTGACCCAGCCCACCAGATGTCCACCTATAAAGCCTTGGGTCAAAGAATGCTGCAATTCAGACTTGTTGCAGTTTGAAAGGCTATGTGATGTAATGTACAATGTCTGACAACTATTACCTTGCAAGTAGTTCCACAATTTCATATGGTATTAATGAAACTAGGGCACATCTTTTGCTAATCAGCAGACTTCCCAGCATGTCTTAAAATCTGGATTCGGCATGCTAGTTGTATACAATCCAGCTGATCAACTTTCTTTAACAAAAGGTCTCACCAAGGTCACAAGTTTGGGTGTAACAATGTAGTTCCAGCTACTTTATCACTATAGTTCAGAGAGCCGTAGACAGAAATGTCATTTTCTACCTATCTGCTTGGCCTAGCTAAAGCTAAGTGAAGCAGGCAGCATCTGGAATAAATGATACACACTCAAATCCTGGACAGAGATCTCTTCACAGAACACCGAATTCTGGCAGTAAGGGGGCTTCAGGCAGCAGGCCTCCCCTGGATGAAAAGCAGACTTTCTGGGCAGATAAATGTGTGTGTCTAATAAGAACTTCACAGCTGAAAGTGTATGTAAAGCCAAAACTTTCACGGTTTCGTTTTAGATAGAGAAGGGAAGGAGTTAATACTGGTCAGTAGATTTTTTTGCTGTCTGTCATTCGAGAGAACTCCCTTCACTTCCTCTCACAGACATGCAGCAAAAGTTAAGAGGAAATCTCTCCAAAGTGAGTTGTCGCCAGAACAGGTGTCCCCATTGGACAATTTACCCTCACTTTTTGTTCTGGTAACAACTCTAAGGCTGGGCACACACCTTACAACCATCGCAAGACTTTTGTCTTGCGATGGTTGTAAGGTACTCAAAAAAAAAACGTAAGATCTGCCTATCTTGGACAGGCAGATCGTACTTGCGATGACCGCAAGCCGCGCCCCCCTGAGGGGCGGGCTTCCGATGACCGCAATGCCGAACGGGCAGTGCTTGCGCACACCGGCCCGTCCGGCTTTTATCTTACGAATATGCTACGCACCCGCTGAACATCGTACGATGCTCGGCGGGTTTTCGAACATGTTCGTAAGTTAAAAGTCGTGCGACCTTACAGAGGTCGCACGGCTTCCACACACCTTACGATAATCGTACGATCGCGGGATTTCCCGCGATTATCGCAAGGTGTGTGGGGACCTTCAGATTAAGGATTTTCCCAGTCTGTCAAGGTAACAATGGTCATAAGGACAAACAGAGGGGTGAATCTCCCCTGCATGGACTTAGAAAGCAATACAAACTTGACAAAGTCCCTAACCCCTTACTCTATCCAACAACAAAAAATGTCTTTACATACACTTCATTTTTTTCTTTGCCCTTCATTTTTTTTTGCCAAAATGGGACTTTACGCAATACGTGAATAGACGGCGGCCCGCAGAAGTGGTTTACAAGAACCCAGCTGCTGCAGCAGCCATGTTCTTGGTATCGTCTATGATGTATTACATCACTTCCGGGGTCACTTGTTACCGTCTTCGGCTCTTAGAGCCAGGAGATGAAGCTGGGGAAGCAGATCTTTGCATCCTCAACTTCTTTGGGGTCCCTAGGTGACATTAGGGGTCTAAAAGACGCCTGATGTCTCCATAAAGAGGACCTGTCACACCCTATCTGCAAATACATAGGGTGCTTGTTAGCCTCCTATGTGATAGCAATAGAATTAGTGTAAATTAGTGTAAAGAAAAGAAAAAAAGTGTTTTAAAATTATAAAAATTAACGTAACAATAAGAAAAAAATGTTTACGTCCCCCCACCCCCAATGTGCACACATATAAACACGTGTTGGTGCGCCTACATACGACAATTGCGCTACTCGTTACATATTGCCGCGAACGTCGGAGTGAGAGCAATAATTCTAGAACCATTAATCACTGTTAGCACTAAACTGATGAGCGGTAAAAGCGTTTAAAAAGTGTCCCCTATGGGAAATTCAGAGTATTGACTTTTTTTGCAGCTTTACGTGCGAACGCAATTTTAAGGCTTGACATGTTTGGTATCTATTTACCTGACGTGATACCGTCTTTCATATTTTACCAAGAAATTGGGTATTATATTATGTTTCTGTGCACTAAATTTTAATTTAGTTTATTTTTTCCTAAATATAATGGTTTGATAAACATAAACCGTGCAACATAAAAAATTGCCACTAGCATTTTTTTTTATTGTACCAGGGCCTCTGCTTTCAGAACAAAGATCATTGTTTGAGGGTCTGAAGCTGTTTTCTAACCACATATTCATGTGTGCGCAAATAGTAAGAAAATGCCCCGGACAGTAAGTGGTTAAAGTACATCCACTATAAAAAAAAAAGTGGTGTCTGCCATTCATAAACTTTTAAAAATGCAAGCTGGCTGGGTGTGACCAGCTTCAATGCATCTGATTTTGGGTACGAGAGATAAATACTGAAGCATCAGCACAACAGCCTGCCAACATTTTAAGAAAGAAGTCAGCAATGGTGGCGTACACATTTCTCTTCTGACTTTCTTTATCCAATGCATAGATCACTACAGCACAATAAGTCAAACTGACACATAAAGATGAACAAAACAAACAAGGCACGCCAACACAAATACATATAATGTAATAAAAACACACGAAGCCGGAATTCCCAGGAAGCACATCAGGTTGGTGCCCAGAATACTTAAGAATGAGGGAGTGGCGGACTGACAGCCACAATGAGGAGATGCATGGTGCTTTAGCACAACAATCTGTGGTTCCTCATTCCACTGGACCACAAGGACTCACTTTGTTAGTCATTATGTGAAGTCACTTCCTGACAAGTGGTGTTTGGGTGGGGGGAAGACCGTGGTTTCAGTATGGAGCATGCTATAAAAATTTAAAAAAAAAGCAGTTTAAAACACTCGCTTATGTGTTCCCTGGGTTTCTAAGAGGAAGAACATTCCATAAAGCTACAAATCAACATAGAGGCACATTCATGGACGTTCATAAGAAGACTACTGCAAAGGAAAACAAAATTTAAAGCCAAAACACAAAAATTTAATATATTGCAGCTCAGCAGCCTGTAGACGTGGTGGCTGCATTCACTTGCACTATTCAAGTTCAACAGAACAGAAAATAGCTGTTGCAAGAAATGCAGTGTCTTCCTTGTTACTTCCTGTGAGCTTACCTGGAAGCATTAAACAATGTTAAACACTCCTCCAGAATAAATCAGCTATAAAAGAATCTTTAGCCATTATGTTGGGGTCCTGATGCATCTTATAAAACTGAAAAACACAACATAAAATATGAGAAACTCCTCCAGTTCAAAGCCGATCCATCTCATTGGGCCATATGAGTGCACAAAATTAGAAGACGTCACATGAAGTGTAGAAAACTAGGGCTGTAACAACTAATTGACCAAGTCGATTATAATCGATGATGGAAAACGATGTCAACGTTTTTCATCATCGATTAGTTGGCCTGCTCGGCGCTCCACACACGCCCGCACGCCGCTTCTCCTCCCCGCCTCACTCTGACAGACCCTATAGCTGGCGGTATTCTGCATTGCGCTGTATAATGTACTATTGCTGGGATGTGTTGTATTCCTCTATAGCTGGCGGTATTCTTCATTGCGCTGTATAATGTACTTTTCCTGGGATTTGTTGTATTCCTCTATAGCTGGCGGTATTCTGCATTGCGCTCTGTAATGTACTATTCCTGGGATTTGTTGTATTCCTCTATAGCTGGCGGTATTCTGCATTGCGCTGTATAATGTACTATTGCTGGGATTTGTTGTATTCCTCTATAGCTGGTGGTATTCTGCATTGCGCTGTTTAGAGAAATACAACAAATCCCAGCAATATACATTATACAGCGCAATGCAGCATACCACCAGCTATAATGTACTATTGCTGGGATGTGTTGTATTCCTCTATAGCTGGTGGTATTCTGTATTGCGCTGTACAATGTATTATTGCTGGGATTTGTAGTCCTCTGTAGACAGTGCCATTCTGCATTGATTGCTGTATAATTTCCTACTTTACATTTCACTATATTGCACACCACACTTTTATTTTTTTACTTCCACCGCTCCAAATTCGCTCCTGTGATGGACTACAATATCAATACAAACTAGTAGTCCCATCATTGGAGCCTTTTGTTTTTTTTAATCCAATGAATCAAATGTAATAATCAGCTAACTAATTGATTTTGAACATAATCGTTAGCTGCAGCCCTATAGGAAACACTCCTCAAGATTAAAGTATATTTAAAAGGACCTTGATCCATCTCATTGGGCCATATATGTATACAAAATGAAGACGTCGCATAAAGTATAGGAAACACTCCTCCAGATGAAAGCACCTCTAAAAAGGACCTTGATCCATCTCATTGAGCCATATTTGTATACAAAACTAAAAGACGACACTGAAATATAAGAAACACTCCACCAGGTCAATTCCTGCATTTACTTATACACAACGCCTGCCTAGGTGTGTTTTATTTATCCATATAGTTATATGTGTTAGTAAGGGGCTAGAAGCCCAAAGTTGCCGGCCTGCAGAGGGCACAGTTCAAGCATGAGATGAGAGAAGCAAACAGACAAGAAAATAACCGTGGAACACAAAGTATGCAAGTAATAAAGATGAATGTCCTTGTCATGGTAAAATAACTTCATTGTGGTGTGTCTTGTGTCTCTTTGCAGTTAGGAGAATGACTTGCCACAGGCTTTTGTTACACGCCCAGACCTGTCTTCATTGTCTAGTATCATTTGGAGATTGGTAACCCTTTCAAGACCGCTTAGTATTAACACAGCAAGGACATCTACATACCATCAGCCTTTATCCCATCTGATATATGGGTATCTGATATAAACCAATGAGATTCTTATTTGATTGAGTGGCCCCCAAGAATGAAAAGTATTTGTTCATAATGTGATAGTGGTTTGCAGGCATGAGACGAATATCCCCAATCTGGCTGATAATGTTAGAATACACATTACTGTGTTTATAGCAATAACTACTGCAGTATAATTTTTCCGTCACTAGATGGCAGTGTTTATAAGTTCTGTTATACAGTATCTATGAGGAAAAAAAATCTGTTACATTGAATAAGGTAGAAAATAGAGCTGTCGCTTCCTTCCTGTTTCAGCCAAGCCATGAGCAGCATGCATATCAGACTGTGTGCTTGTGTTTCTCTGTGAGGCTGTGCAAGAAGTTCCAACAGATATTAGCCAGAGCTAGCATGATCGTCAAGTATACAGGTAGCCACAAACAACCATAGTGATTGACGGGGACTAGAAGCCAGCGGGCTTGAAGACCATGCATTTAGCAGTCAGTACCGTCTGACTAACTCCATTCTATAGGCAGAGTACAAGACACTTACATCCCAAAACGTATATGGCCTTTGATCACATACACAGTGCTGTTCTGTTGTCGGCAGGGAAAAAAAACAAACAAACTTGTCTTAGGTGATGTCCTCCAGTGGAGGCCTAAAAGGGTCTAACCTTGCCTCAAGGGTTCTCAACTGTCTCCTGTTGCCATGCACACTAAATAAACAGTGCCCGAAATCTTCATCCCTTCACTATTTTACTGTTCAATGTGAAGGTATTCTGAAAGTGATTAGCACTGGAGGGGCTTTTTGGACTTAGGAGTATCTGTGATAGCCAAGGGCCCATTTACAATACTTACATTGCATATTTTGATGTGAAGTGGTGCCATTCATTCCGAATAACATCCCAACATACCCTTGCCAATGGACGTGCATTGCGGTGAACTGCCGGAAAAGGTGCAGAAATCCCAACTCTCCCGGACACTCCGGGAGTCTCCCGCTATTAGATAGCGGCTCCTGGTCGCCCGGGAGAGAAACACTTCCTCCCGGAAAGGTTTACTCTAAACCTTTCCCTGCTCTGTTTTTTTTTTTCTTTTTCCTGACATTCGAGCCACCAGCCGCCGTCAGTCAGAAAAAAAATAAACAGCATAGGAATGCATAGCCAGTTTCCTATTGGCTAGTTCACTTTGCAATAGCCAATAGCAAACTAGCTATTGCACCCGCCCACTGCTGCTGTCAATCAGCAGAGGGGGACCTGAAGTTCTCCATCAGGTCCTCTTCTAATGATTGACAGCAGCAGAGGGTGGGTGCAATAGCCAGCTTGCTATTGGATATTGCAAATTGAAATAGCCAATAGAAATCTAGCTATGTATTCCTAGGCTGTTTTTTTTTAATGTTATTCTGACGGCAGCAGCAGCATATTCAAGTATATTAAGCACAATGCTGGTATCTACCTTCCAAATCCTGCAAAGCTTTGGGGTTACTAAAACATCGCTGTTTATTTTCATGATGACGGCACTCACACATGCCCAGATTATCACTTGATCATAGCACACTGGCCATGCTGTGATCTTCAGAGAACCTTGCCTTGCTGATGTATGCATCTCTCTCCAGCACAGACGCTCCATCTCGCGAGGCTCTGATAATGTCCCATGTGACCACTGCCAATGCACGAGATTTGCCATTGATGTGGGTGATTGAGGGAAGAAGCAACTTTGGTGGAATGTAATGTGCAGTAAGATACAAAGATGGTGCCAGCTTCAGTGCTCAAGGGGGATAAATTGCCTGAACCCAGAAATACACTTTGGATCAGAATTATGCTGTAGAAAGTGTTCAGTAAGCAGATAGAAAGTTTATATTTTTGAATGAGGTCTTGTGTTTTATGGGGTCAGTATGCTGGGTTTACTTCCTAGAAAATCTTATTGTTGTCTGGTACATTGTGCCAGGGTAAACTGCAGCAGAAGCTGCCCGCACCCTGATGTGACAGCTCTTGGGGTTGGTGACTGGCCCCTCAGACATCCATTGCTGCCTCTTACAAAGGAGTCACACCTGTAACCATGCCCTTCATAGACAAAAGGACAGGTGCACTTTAATCCATGAATGTGAAAACATGATTACATTTGAGATCACAGCGAATTCTTACAGGTTAAATGACATGAAATCTGGAGAAATGATTCAAGCAATGATCAGGTGAGTTTCTTGTAGATTCTGCAGACAGTGCATCTCTCTTTCATCTAAACGCTTCAAAGTTCATCAACTCTTTTATATACCATAAAAGAGTCTTTCATTTCCAGGAGGTTTTCATTGCGGCTTCCTTAAATAAAGCAATTATATTTCTATAAAAACAACAGCAATAGAACAATGTCAGTTTATAGCAAGGCTGGAAACTTGCATCACCCCTGCTTGTCTGAGTTTAAACCCCCAAAAATCCAAACTGGAGTGCTTAACTTTAGGGGTAGGCAACGCAACACCCCAGCTGTGGTAAAACTACAAGTCCCATGAGGCACTGCAAGACTTTGACAGCCACAGGCTTAAGTTCCCCGAGACAGGGGCATAAAGGAATTTGTAGTTTCACCATGACTGGAGTGCTGAGGTTGCCCATCCTTGCTGTAGATTGTAGACATGTATTCTTTAAGTGCAAGCAGTGACTTTGTGCCAGCCTCTTGTGGTCAACAGTATGTACAGCCGAGCTCAGACAGGGGAAGAGAGAAGCAGCACAAGGCGGCTATAGATTGTAGGCATGTATTTAACCACTTGACGACCGGTGTGTAAACCCACTCCCCGTCCCGGCCATTTTTTCAGTATTCAGCTCTGCAATACTTCGACATTTATTCCGTCATGCAACGCTGTACTGAAATGAATTTTATAACATTTTTGGAGGCAGATGGAGCGTTCCTTTGGTGGTATTTAATCACCAGTGGGGGTTATATTTTTCTTTACTATAAAATGAAAAAAAAAAAAAAAAGAAGTACCAACAATATTGGGGGAAAAAAAACAAACAAACTGTTTTTCCTACATTATGTTATGAAACATTTATTACCCATTTTGTTGGTATAACATAAAAGACGGGGTCACGTCAGGTAAATAAACACCAAACACATCCAGCCTTAAAATTACGTGCGCGTGCGAAATCGCAAAAAACTACCATACCCAAAATTGGCCATAGGCGACGTTTTAAAAGCTTTTACTTCTCATCAGTTTAGTGTCAACAGTGAATGATGGCCTTAAAATGATTGCTCTCACTCTGATGTACACGGTGATCTACAACCCCAATTCCAAAAAAGTTTGGACGCTGTGTAAAATCTACATAAAAACAGAACGCAATGATTTGCAAATCCCATAAACCCATATTTTATTCACAATGGAAAATAGAAAACATATCAAATGTTCAAACTGAGTAAATGGACCATTTTAAGCCCCCATTCACACCTAGGCGTATTGTAATATGCGCGTCTGTCGCGCGTTTTACCGCGATTCGCGGTAAAAAAGTTGCGCGATTCCGAAGGCTACTTGGCTGTATCCCAATGGAGAACGCCCTACAAAACGGCCCAAAGTAGTACCTGGACCTTTTCAGGCGTGGGGCGTTAGGGACGGGCAGAAATACGGCAAGGTGGGAATGAGGCCATTGACTACAATGCAATTTATATTTTTGACCGTTTTGTAGAGCGTTCGTCGAGCGTAGAACGCGCTACAAAATGGTCAGGTGTGAACGAGGGCTAAGGAAAAAAAAACAAACTTATAAGGGAATGTTGAAATTGATGGCAGCGACACTTCTAAAAAAGTTGGGACAGTGCAACAAAAACCTGGCAAAGTAAGTGACACTAACAAGAAGAGCTGGAAGAACATTTTGCAACTAATTAAGTTAATTGGGTATAAAAAGAGCATGTAAAAGGTGGCCATACACTTTACAACCATCGCAAGACCTTAGTCTTGCGATTGGTTGAAAAGTAATTAAAAAAACGTACGATCTGCCCATCTTGGACAGGCAGATCGTACTTGCGATCATCGCAAGCCTGCCCCCGAGGGGCGGGCTTCCGATGACCGCAAGGCTGAAGGGCAGTGTGTGCGTGCGCACACCGGCCCATTCAGCATTTGTCTCACAAGCATCATTCAAACTATTTTCGGCTGGTTTTCTAGCATGCTCCTTAGACAAAAGACGTGCGACCATCCAGTAGAAACGGTCGCACGTCTTCATTCACACAGCACGATTCTCGTACGATCGTGGGATTTCCCATACACCTTGCGATCATCGGACAAAACTTTTCGTCCGATGATCGGGGCAGGATGGGGCCGCCGTTTGGAGTAAAGCTGCTAATACACCTTGCGATCATCGGAGGAAACTTTTCGTCCGATGATCGAAGCGCCGTACGATTTTCGTACGGCGGCCCCATCCTGCCCCGATCATCGCAAGGTTCAATTACCGGTAGTTAAAAAACCCCCAAAAACACCGCACGTATTTTCGTTTGCGCATGAGCAGTGTTAATCGTACGAATTTTGACGTACGGAAACGCCACCAACCTTGCGGAAATCGTACGATCTAACCTGCTGGAAAGTCAAAAGTCGTACGATTGTACAGTATTTGTGGTTGTGCACTGCCCATCAACCTTGTGAATATCGGACGAAAACGCGATCGCAAACTAAAATCGGCCAATAATCGTATGGTGTATGGTAGGGATGCACCGATACCACTTTTTTAAGACCGCGTACGAGTACCGATACTTTTGATCAAGTACTCGCAGATACCAATTACCGATACTTTTTCTTAAAGGGACAGGTCAAATTTTTTTTCTAAAGCAATACAAACTAATGCTTTAAGGTCACTTTCTTAATATTATGATTCATGAGATGACGCCGGCTTCCCGGCCAATCAGAATGCCTGGCGCTGCGTCATTACACGGCGCCCGGATTTGCTAGCTTCCTGACCAATCGGTAAGCCGGGCAGCGCGTCATTGCACGCTACCCGGCTTCCTGATTGGCCGGGAAGTCGGCTCCATGCTCTCTCATCACAAGTGACGAGAGAGCATGGAGCCGTTTCCTGGCCAATCAGGAAACCGGGCAGCGTGTAATGATGCGCTGCCCGGCTTCCTGATGCAGGAAGTACTCGTGCTAGGTATCGGAGCATTTGGGCGAGTACGAGTACTCACCCAAATACTCGGTATCGGCACCGATACTGATACTAGTATCGGTGCATCCCTAGTGTATGGGCACCTTTAGAGCGTTAGAGTGTTTCAGAAGTAAAAGACAGGCAGAAGTAAAAGGATGTGCTAGATCAGCTTAAAGGATATGTGTGCTCAGTTTTAAAGTGCACCTATCCTTTAAAATCAGCCCAGCTGTCTCAGCATAGAGCGAGATACCAAACACAGTTCCTGTAAATTGTTCCCAGCCAGTCACAAGTCTGTGCATGTGTTATCTATGGATCTTTGCCCTTGTCACTGATAACATATTCAATGAATGGGATGAAACAGCTTCTGTGTGCATTGCAGTATAAGCCACCTTCCTAGATTCCTGAAATAGGTGTGAAACCACCAGCTGGCACCAACATAGTACTTAAAGGAGGAGAACTCAAGATGAAAAGAATTCAAAGTTCATTACAGAATTTGCCTTACCAATAATGGTCTACCTATGCCAATTCTTTCTAAAGATGGGAGGGGGGAGATGAAACTTTCCAATGTTTCGGTCCTCTACCTGTCAATAACGAAGTGCCATGTCTGTGTTGTTGGCTGACCACTGCACACATAGTGTAATGAAGGTGACCCTGTACTATACAGCAGCAGGCACTCCCGGAGGCTCTGCTATTATGTCAATCTCAGCCAGCTCCTGTAGTTGAAACTTTTGTCTTCCTCCCTCCGATACCTCACTATAAATAGCTAGATTGATGGCACAGGGTTCCCCAAAAATCCAACCACTACCTGTACACAGATGCAGATGCTGCAGTGCCGTCCGTCCGTTTTTTTACTACGGGCGGACGGCAAGAGGTTAAATAGGCAATAATCTGCTATATGAAGACTAAAAAACACAAAGTGCACAGCTCACCCCTATCATGCGTCCTTGTAATCCACATTCGACACACGGATGACTCTCTTCTGGAGTGATGGGCTCAAAAACATGTGGAACCAGCACACGATGATCTTCCAAAGAAATTCAAACTTTATTCCACATGCAGCTATACAAAGAACAGCTGTTTTTTGTATAGATGCATGTACAGTGCTTGTTCTTTGTATAGATGCATGTACATCGCTTGTTCTTTGTATAGATGCATGTACAGCGCTTGTTCTTTGTATAGATGCACGTACAGCGCTTTTTCTTTGTATAGATGCATGTATAGCGCTTGTTCTTTGTACAGATGCATGTATAGCGCTTGTTCTTTGTATAGATGCATATATTGCGCTTGTTCTTTGTATAGATGCATGTATAGCGCTTGTTCTTTGTAAAGCATGTATAGCGGTGGTTCTTTGTACAGATGCATGTATAGCGCTTGTTCTTTGTATAGATGCATGTATAGCGGTTGTTCTTTGTACAGATGCATGTATAGTGGTTGTTCTTTGTACAGATGCATGTATAGTGGTTGTTCTTTGTACAGATGCATGTATAGCACTTGTTCTTTGTAAAGATGCATATATAGTGGTTGTTCTTTGTAAAGATGCATGTATAGCGGTTGTTCTTTGTACAGATGTATGTATAGCGGTTGTTCTTTGTACAGATGCATGTATAGCGCTTGTTCTTTGTACAGATGCATGTATAGCGGTTGTTCTTTGTACAGATGCATGTATAGCGCTTGTTCTTTGTATAGATGCATGTATAGCGCTTGTTCTTTGTAAAGATGCATGTATAGTGGTTGTTCGTTGTACAGATGTATGGATAGAGCTTGTTCTTTGTACAGATGCATGGATAGCGCTTGTTCTTTGTATAGATGCAGGTATAGCGCTTGTTCTTTGTACAGATGCATGTATAGCGCTTGTTCTTTGTACAGATGCATGTATAGCGCTTGTTCTTTGTAAAGATGCATGTATAGCGCTTGTTCTTTGTAAAGATGCATGTATAGCGCTTGTTCTTTGTAAAGATGCATGTATAGCGCATATACAGATGCCGAATTGCGTTCCAGAGCACGAACGCTCTGGAACGCACTCTATGGTGTGAGCCGGCCCGGAGTCAGCAGGACTTGGCCGAAATAGGAGCAGCGTATGGCCAGATTTACTTCCCATTCTGGATAAAATTCCTGATGCGTAGCCTGGGTGGACTTACACCCCAGGAGCCCTGTGGTAGTCCAGCAATGGGGCTAAACTACAGAGCTGCTACTGCCCCTAAAGCGGTCATACATGGAGCTAATTTTGGCCAAACATGAAATTCGCTCTGTTGCTGGCACTATCGGCAAACTCAAAATAGCTCCCGCCCCAATAGAAGAGGTGTGGTGGAAAATTGTCCAATTGCAGCTAAATTGGCTGCAGTCACTGTTCGAGTATTTTAACAGTGGGAGGTGTACTCGGCAGGAGGAAGTGCCCCTATCCATGCTGTTTAGTGTGGATGAAGAAATCTGTTAGAATGTTTATGTTCTGCCTGCGGGCTTTAAGGAAACAATCAACTACTAGTTTACGCTAGCTTTTAGTAATCAATCTGCCTGGCCATCGAGCGGTATGTGTAAAATCAGAATGAATACTGTGGCCAACGCCTCCTCTTTTCTTTGCTGTGTTTTTATAAACAAGGCTCAGTGGCCATTTTTGCCAAGCTAGGCACTAGATTAAAAGGAGTCCCTCTATCACGGCTGCCCGATGAATACAAACTGATCAGGAATCTTACCCAACCAGACAATGAAGAAAGCAAATATACACGGAGCCAAGATAAGCTCTCCACCCTGAATCCTGTCAGGGAGAGATGAAAAGCACGCTCTGTGCCAATAATCTACCACACGCCCGCTCATTAAAATGACGACAGCCCTCAATTAATACGCACGCCCAACCCTGGGGAGAAAAAACGCCATGCTCTTCCGAAATCTCAGCTCAGAAGTTGTTCTCTGGGCTGAGAGTTCATCATCTCTACCATAATCACTTCCTAGATGTCATCCCATACCACTGCTCTCCCTTTGTTTGGTTGGAACCACTCACTGGATGAGTGTCATTACAACCAATAATCCCCAAACCAAGACCGGTTCTCACAGCCACTCCTAGATCATTTCCTGGCCTCCTTCCCTATTATTCAAGCTATAGGTTACCTTGTGTTTAATATATGATTTGTTTGTTATTTATAGTCTACCTTGAGGAAGTGTTAGGAAACCTGCAAAAAGTCCAAGATCTACACATCTTCAGACCTGTACTATTGTACAGTGGACTAAAAGAGACTGATGCCAAGTCCAATTTGGGTATGTATACTGCCCGCATTTAAAAAAACAAAAACAAAAAAAACACCCATTTAACCCTTGCGCTGCCACCGACGTATCTCATACGTCGGTGGCAGCCGCCCCCCTTAAACAGACTCCCGGTGGACTTTGTTTACATATGTAAAGTGGTCTGTCCCCTTAACACTGGAAGCAGACAGACCCACCCACCCCGCCTTGCCAAATCGAACATTGGCTCACCAATCTCCTACCCGCTGAATGGGGCCGGAAATGATTCTGACTGCATCACTTCTGGTCCCTCAGCTGTCATTGCTCGGCTGCAGAAGCTGGGCAAGAAGCTATTGGAGCACAATCTGCGCTAGCTTCTGTGGAGTGAAAAAAGGTGACACAGGGGTCTAATTGACCCCTAATGTCACATTAAAGAGAACCTGTCACCTCCAATGTGCGATCACATCAGGGGCTTGTAAGCCTCATTATGTGATAGCAATTAAGTTATTAAAAAAAAGTTCCCTTGGAGCGTGCGTGTATTAATGAAAAACATGCGTTGGGTGTACCTATGTACCAAAACGACGTTCGTACTACACATGAGAAGTATCGCCACATGCACCAGAGTGAGAGAAATAATTCTAGGGCAAATATTCACAGATTACCTGTATGGGCTTTTAAAGCATACAGACAACCCCTCCTGTAGTGGGCATGGCCTGAAGAGTGATGTCACTGAAATTTCTGTAATGTGATAACTGGGTTTGCAAAGGCATTTGGTGCACAGAAAGAGGATTTATATCGTTTGTGGCTGAGGAATATATTTAAATAAAAAGTTGTGTGCCCGGAGTTCAGCTTTAACAATAAAATTATAATATAGTATAGTAAAAGAGCCAACAATCTAAAAGGTAGAATACCAGAAAAGGGTTTAAACATCTGTCAAATTGTTTTTCTCCTCCTTGGGAAGAACTGCCATCACTTCCTGTCCCCTGTGACACCCTAATCGTCCCACTGTCACCAAGAGAAGTGCCCACTGAATCCAAACTGCTGGGCCAAATGCCTCCTTCCCCTGTTAAATGCAATTATATCCATTTGTGGCAACTTGGTTCTGACAAAGGCATTTTTTTATAGTGGATACAACTGGGATATATGTACAGCCTGGCTTCCAGGAGCCAAAATATGACAAAGGTTATGGCGTTCTCAGGAGCCATAAAATGATGGCCATGTGACCACCGTGTGGCCAGTTCAACACTTCAGCTTCTGAATCATGGACAGGCTACACCCAGCCTGAGGAATAGAATTGTTAAGGGACCATAAACCACAAGTTGTCTTGTATAAATAAGCTGTTTAAACTCAACTATGGGAACAACCTCAAGCATGATCAAAATGTTATCATAGGACTAGCCTGCTATGCTTTGATCCGGAGACTGGGTGGCTGTAATAAAAGAAATAGAGGCCGCCATTGCCGGCCTTCTTTTGAAGATGCCAGTTGCTTGGCTGATCCCTGGCCTTTGAGTCACTGACTTTGAAAGAGCAAACAACAAATACTGTTGGTAGCTACATCTGTATGTTTTGTTCACTGACTTTGGATCAGCATGACGGCCAGGCAACAATCATTTTTAAATGGAGAGTTCAGCAATGGCAGGCTCCATATTTTCGCAGTACAGGTTTGCTCTGCCCCGATCCCATGTATACCAGATGAATACTGAGCATTTTAGGACAGACCTCTTAATAATCCAGATAGCTCCTCCAGAATTAACTCCTCCTCATCCAACAGTCCTCCTCCAGAGCTTAATCATATCTCCTACACTGATGTTGGCTGTACTCATATCCTTCTTAAAGTGTATTTCCCCTTTTGCAGGCAAAATTGAGAGACCCCCACTTTATGTTTGTTATGTGTTCCTATTCACACGCATACTTAAAATAATTTAAAAAAATACATATTTCTTACCTTTTGAAGCTCTCTGTTTAGAAAGCATCTGCATGCTCCTAACTCAATTTCAGTAACAGAAAACGTTGACTGTCCTAATAGAATAAAGCTGGCCATACACTCATTAAGTGGCCTTGTCGGCAATCTTCTACCTAGTATCCATCAATCAGTAAATCGAAGGAGCTGGTCAGAACATTTTCAGGCAAGCAGTGATGGCATCCAACCAGCTTTAGTTACCATTTGGCTATTCAAGTAACCATGGTAGGGCAGTTTCCTCCATGCTGCTTAGCGCGGATGGGGGAAAATTAAGCATTTTTCTGTCATTCAATCCACAGCCTGGACAAAAAAAGGACTAAATATGTATGGCCAGCTATAGTCCTGGTGTTTCAGTGGTCACTTCTCATGTTTCCTTTATTTGGCCTCCTGGGATTGGTCATTCCTTCAATATGGAACGTTAAGCCCTACTCTTTCCTGCGTGTCCTACCTGCGTCTCCACGTTTCTCCCAAGAGCCATGCCTTAGTGGTGGCCATCCTCCCCCTTCTGCAATGGCAGCTGTTCTACTATTCTTCCCTCCCTACCTCTAATTGACTGTCATCATCCCCGTCCCCATTGGCAACCAATCTAGTAATTTTTTCACTCTTACTTCCAGTGCTCCACACAAAGTGAACGACAACAGGCCAGCATTGGCTCAGTTATACCCTCCAGTCAGAATTGACAACTGAAAATTGGCAGTCTCCAAGAAAAGGTATTAATATTTAAAGAAGTAATTGGCTATGGTAAGCGGTAATTCATGGGTGGTGAGTATGGCCACAAGAATGTCCCAACCTGGATGAGGTCTGCTTTGGGTTGGTCTGCATTCTCTGAATTTTTCTGCAGTTTGGAACAAGGTTACTAACACAGTCTGTCATTGGATGTGAACGGTGACTGGAAACTGTGTCAACACTTTGGAAGTTACCTGGCCTTACCGGGTGCAAAGTAAAGTATTTTGTTCATATGTAGAGTTATCCTTCTTTTGTATCAAGTGGTTGCTTGAAGGCTAGCTCTATAGTGAGATTGTGTATTCCTTTCACTATGACCTCTGGCAAAAAAGGTCATAAATCTCTCTATACATAGATTTGCTTTACTACTTTGAGCCGTTTACCCTGCAATCAGGATTTCTGACTTTTCCTTACCTGTTCCATTTTAGTCATCTAATAAAAAGGAGACAGAGATTGCCAGGAATGTTCAGAAGGTCATCCCAGGTTCCCCTCTCATGATAGGTCTCCCCCAGCATTGCAAGACTTCAATGCTCATTATGTCTAGGGGGTAGAGGAAAAGGGTATAGTACTTCCCTTATCCTTAGCTCCCCCAGCTGCAGTCGCTCTTCTCCTCTCTCCAACTCGCTGGGTTGTGGACAAGCCCTTCGCCATCCTCACATACCATGCAGGGCTACTGGCCTTGCATTTTATGTGACGACTTCAGCATGCGACAGCCAAGAAGGCTGGAGTGCATAAAAAGATATGTATTTCAGCCTATTCCTCTACCCCTAGACCCAACAAGCATTCAAGCCATGCTGTGTAAGACTTTGCAAGGGAATTTACTCTATAGTGACTGGAGATGGGCTTTTTAAAGACTCCCCCAGCCAATGACACTCGAGTGCAAAAACTGTAAAATAATTAACTTGTATTTGGGGTAAAGACATCTATCTGTACGTCTATTTTGTATGCTTTACCTTGTCATATTTCCAACTCTGAAAGCCCTCTGTAACCCCTTTTTATACCTTCACCTCTAGCTTCAGGTAAAAGTCACTTTTATAACCAAGCACATCCAGCACTCCCCTAAATTTCTTCATCCTCTGCTTACCCGAAATATACACAAACGGACCTGCCGCATGTAACAGAGCTGTCATTGTGACGTTCTGTACAGGGGAACATGTGACAGGCAGGCAGGACACAGGAGTCACCTCCTCCAAATATCTGAAGGACAAAACAAACATAACCAGTTTACACCAAACACCGACTCCACAGTTTAACCTCTTCACTGGCAGGCTCCGACATATGGCAGGCTCCGACATATAGCAGTCTGTGTATAAGGCATGAATGTCCGTGTATATGTCTGATCAATAGCCTACAGTTCCTTGAGGGAAGGGTGCGAGTTCGTATACAGTGGACCTACACATTCGCTATATGATGACTATATCTGGTATACATGCTGTTGATAAAAAATAAAGCAATATATTAAAACAAAAGAACAGTGACAGGCAGCAAGAAAGCTTGAGCTGAATTCTCGGGCCAGGTATGTGGTTTACCAGTTACGAAGCTTGAATGGCTAGAAGCTATCCATAATGACCTAAAAGGACAAAGTCATCACTAATCACAAAAATTAGGTTCCTCTGCATGCTTGGTAATAGTTTCCTGCTTGATTCTTCTAGCCAAACCAGATCCAAAGCTCAAAACTGACACCCAATACCTGCAGACACTCCAAGGCCTTGTTCACACCAAATGCAGAGCAGATCCGGTCAGGTTTCTGCACACGCACGCTAGACTTTTTGATGCGTTTTTGCCTAAAAAATTGTTTTGTTTTTAGTTTAACATGGGCTTTCAGTGCGTTCCAGGCATTTGCATGCGTTTTTGATGCGTTTGCAGATCCAGAGCAGGTAAAATAGGGTCTGCTGCAGTTTTTCACCTGCTCTGGAACTGCAGCAAAAAATTACTTTGTATTACATTGGATGCCGTTTTGATCCGGTCTGCAACTGATCTGCTCTGCGCTTGGTGTGAACAAGGCCTTAGGCTCAATTCATACAGTGATACAAGACTTCTAGAGAAAACAAAATTCTCCAACCTGCTTCCTAAAGTGCATCTAAAACCAAGAACAAAATGTATTATATTGCAGCTTATATAAGCAGTGCTTGGATGTGGTGGCTGCATTAGTTTTCCTTTTTTAGGCCCACTCCCCACCTTATTTTCACCTGGTGATCCTGCCAGTAACACACTTCCTTCCTAGGGTGACAAGGTTCACTCACCGTACAGTATCTATGGAGCAGCAGAGTGGTCAACCTAGAACTACAGAACCGTGAAGGCGTTTTAAAGTCCACAGATTTTTGCAAACAATGTAATTTATTCCAAACGGTATATTTATTTTTTGCACTTAAACAGATATTTAAAAAAAAAAAAAAAAACCAACACTTTCCATGGTATATTTAGCAGACCAAATGGGTGTAAAAGGTTTATTGGTAAGTGTTTACACACATTTTAAACTTAGAGTAGCAGAACCTACAAGACACTTTGGTTGAGGAAACCACAACTTGAGTTGCCAAGTAAAGCTGGCGGTACACCTATAGCTTATCTGCAGATTTTCTATGGTCAGACGGAAAAAGTGGAACAGATTCCTCCATCTACGCTAAACTGTGTGGATGGAGGAATCTCCCGCTGGGCCAAGCTTCAGGATCTTGCTAGTCGGCCCCGCTGGCTTTCAAAACACCTGAACAGTGCCTGCATCCAATCAGATTTTTCAGGTATTCTGACAGCCAGCGGGGCCGACTAGCAAGATATTGAAGCTTGGCCCAGTGGGAGATTCCTTCATCCACACAGTTTAGCGTAGATGGAGGAATCTGTTGCACTTTTACCATCTGACCATAGAAAATCTGTAGGTGTATGGCCAGCTTAAGGCAGTCGGTTGTATGATCTATGCTGAAGGTGATCTCTGGCTAAATGTTCCTACAAAGAGTTGAATTCGCTCATACCAAGTGGACTTTAGCAAAAGTACCTTTACATATTAAAATATGCCTGGAATATTTTTTTTTGGGAGGGGGGATGGGGATTGTTGGTTTGTACACGTTTATGACCCAACAGGTTCATCCTAAAGCAGGCCATACACTGAGTTTTTTTCTCATTCAGGCCCAAGTGGTCAAATTTCAGCCAAACATAACAACCCCATGTCTGGATTATCTTTCTAATCTGCGGCATCTTAAACAAGCCACCAACACACTGCAATCACTAACAGTTAATCTGAAATGTCAGCAAAAGCAACCTGATGGAGGAGTTAATCAGCTGCCACTGCTGGCTTCACATACACAACAGTCAAAGGACCAGAGACTAGACATCACGCTGTGTATGTGAACAAACTTTACACAGTTATCCCTGAAGTTCACGGAGAAGTACCTGTTTATCAAAGTTGTCCCCGGCTGCAAAATGCCTCCAGGGGTGTCTGCAAGTGACAATCTGTGTGGATCAGATAACAGTTCTGCTTATAGCAGTTGCAGGGACTACGTTTGAGCTTGCTGGCTTGTCTGGGAGGAGCAGACTGCTTCAGCGATCACAAACTGGGCAATAAGAGGAAAGTTTGCAGAAGGAAATGAGGAGGACGGCTGCGGTAATGAGGGCTGTGCGAAAAATAAGGCTTGAAAGACAGAAGAGTAACTAGGATTATGTGCGGAAAGAAGCGGCTGATAGAGTTGGTCATATTATGTTTTTAATGGACAGTGGCCACATCAAGCATGCAGTGTGCCAACGCTCATTTCAATGTGACACCAATTGTATAAAAGGTGCCAAGATAAAGGTTGTGCATTAAGGCAGCAGAGGAACCCAGAAACATACGTCTTCACCATGAAGAAAGAGTAAAAGAGATTCACCCAGGACTGGACAAATCCCAGGAGCCAGGTAGTCAATCCTTCTTAAAGGAGAACTATGGGGTTTTCCCCGTAGTTCTCCTAAGGTTAATGGGAGGACACAAACTAGCGTCCTCCCGTCACCCAAAGCTCAGTATACCGCGAGCTACAGCTCGCGGTATGCTGAGACACCGCAGCCGGAACGGATCCCGACAATTATGTCTGGATCCACCCATCTGCGTGACTGACAGCTGGCTCTGCCTATCTAGCTGTACCCGCCCCCTCCCCCGTCCGTTCCACCAGTCAGCGCTGGGAGGATCGGAGCAGGGAATCCAGTCCCTCCCCTGTCACGGCTCTCTGCCGGCACAGGATCGAGAAGTGAGCGAGCACCGGTATGTGTTCGCTCACTTCCCGATCTACTGAGCCGACCTGTGACAGTCTCATTGTCACACGTCGGCTCAGATTATGAGGCTGAGTGAAAATCACTCACCTCATAATTCTCCTTTAAACAAAATACAGCTGGTGCCTACCTTTGAGGTTTTCTCTAGTTGTGCTGGCTCCAGGATTGGTCAGACTGGCTCCTGAATTCCATATTAATTTGTTCACCCCTGGATTAACAACAACCTTTCACAGCTTAAACGTATTGCCCTTGCATTAATACATGGTTGAAACACGCATACATTGGAACAATTTTACTTGAGTTTGTATTTCAATACAGCCAGTCTTGAGATTTGCGCAGCCCTGTTGGGCACCACAAGCCAAGTTGATGACCTCAATTTTTCTATAATATATAAAAGTGATAAAGTCAAGTCAGCTACCTGATCCCAACCTGTGACTGGGCAATGAAGGAAGAGTAGAAGACTGATGAGTGCTCCCTCTGATCTCTCTTCCTCCTGGCACAAGTGCAAGCTCATGATTGGTTAAGAATTCTGGTTCTCTCCATCTCCGAGTTGTCCTACTGCTGTACCAAAGTGGTTGCTTTCAAGAATACAGAACTGCATTAATAAGAGTCTCTGGGTGGTCAGATGGATAAGCGATAGGTTCTCTTACAACAAAACCACCCTCAACTATAGATTCTCACCTTCCCAGTGCTCTCCCGTTGCTCCCTTGCCATCACCATGGGTTTTTTTTGGAGCCTAGATAGTTTCAACTTCCTCCTCCTCATTGGGTGACAGCGTTTGGGCCTGGCTGACAGCTTCTGAGGCGCATGTACTGAATCCGTGAGGGTAGTCACCTGCTCCCCTATAGACTGAAGCACCAGGTACTTACCAAGAACCCTGATCACAGAATGTATTAGTGGAGCTGCCTAGTGTCCTTGTTGCTAGGATGCAGGTGGCTCCTTGCCCTAGCAACCAATAGGGCACATTTGGGAAATACACATGTAAACGTTAGCACAAACATTACATGCATACAATATACAGAAATGATTTTATCTAGGATCTTGCTGCCAGCAACAAAATCATATGCCAGGGTGCATGAGCCCTTAATCTCTTAAATTGCTCTGGACATTCTCATTAGGATGCCTCTTTTAGGCCAGGTTCACACCTTTTTCCTGGACCACATCTGCGGCATTGCGTTTTGCCGCGTTTGAGAGCTTTTTTTTCCCTTTAAGCTTAAAATTGGCTTTCAGGTGTGGTCCAGTGCGTTCATACGCGTTTCCATGCGTTCCAGACCAGAGAAAATGAGACGAGCAGTATTTTTTTTTGTCTGGTCCGGAACGGACTGCGCTGGTGTGAACAGAGCCCAGAAATACCATAGGGATACATTGGGATGCTTTTTTGGTCTGGAAACAAACTGTTCTGGTCTGGATATGATCCGGACATGGTGTGAACAAGCCTTTGTTCACACAAATGCTGATAAGTAGCAATCGACCAAATATAAAATCAGCACTACAGCTGCATGTGTAATTGCAATTCAGTTACTTCAATGTCTAGCTCCTTTTTTATGAAAGGTTTCCATTATGGGGTTCCCATGAAAATAAACTAGTACAACACGGTTCGGGGTCCTGTTACTTCTTCATATAGATAAGGTTTCATTGCCCTTAGCCTTGCCGAAGAAAAATAAAAACCCTTCTAAGTGATCTCTCTCTAAGGCCCCGTTCACACCTTTACGTTTTGTCGCGCGTTCAACGCTCTATGAACGCTCAACAAAACGTACAAACATGAAAATCCCATTGTTTTCTATGGGTCTGGTTCACACCTTTCCGTATTTCCGCCCGTCTGAAACGCCCTACAAAACGGCCTACGCTCAAACAAGTACATGTACTTCTTTGGGCCGTTTTGTAGGGCGTTTTACATTGGGATACAGCCAAGTAGCCTTCGGAATCGCGCAACTTTTTTACCGCGAATCGCGGTAAAAAAAACGCGCGACAGACGCGCATATTCAATACGCCTAGGTGTGAACCCAGCCTAAAGCAACAATCTGCACATCCACTTTCACTAGGTAAAAGGAGAAGACAATCTGAGATTTCAGAAGACTGGGGAAGTCAGCAGGAGGAGGGGCTTTTATAGAGAGAGGGTTAGGCCTTGTTTAACCCTTTTGGTTCCTGTCAGCTATGGGTAATTGGATCTAAACCCATTTGTCAGCGCTGCCATGGATATGGCCAGGAAATTGCTGTGCACAACCACTAGAAATGTCATGTTGTAATAGTTCCCTTATCATACTAATCTGTACATTTGTCTGCAGGTCTGGAATATCACACCAGAGATCTGAACATCGGCCCCGGCACCTATATAGTATACTGTGCTGAGCAGCTGTTAGTGGAGATCTGCAATAAGCAATGCAATTCCATTACAATGAATATAAAGTGTAGCGTCATCAGCTCCTCTGAGAACACACCAGTCTAGGCGAGTATTAGGGAACAGCTAGAGACTTAAAGGGCTAGTTCACAGCATCCTCAGTGCGTTCTGGTTCCGGACCGTAAAGTAGGCGCTGTTGTGCCACGCGTTCCTGTGCGGTCGATCGCATTGCAGCCTGAGTCCGTGGTTGCCGTGCCATTGTGTTCAATGCACCGGCACGACCCAAAACAAAGAGAGTCAGCTGGAATGCGATCCAGTGTGAACTAGCCCTAATTCATTAATATTGTATGTATGCCAGCATGTGTACAAGACCTCAAAGAAGAACTCTTATGAACATTAAAAAAAATTAACTACCGGTACCAGTCCAAAGAAAAAATAAATTCAGTCCAAGAACGATATGAATACCTTTCTCTGCCTCTCTGATGGATTGTTTAGGAAGTCCCTTCCTTAGATCTTTTATTCCCACCTGTCAGCTCCTCCCCTGCTAGAAGCCCAATTTGTGGGCGTTACTATTGGAAGAGGCAGAGCTCAGCTTGCACCGCCCCCCGTTCAGCAAGCACACCTGTCAAGCTAATCAGCTGAAGTCACTGCTCAGGTATTCTGACAGTGGCGCATGTCACCCAGCGGGGGGCAAAGAGGGGGGATTTCCCAAGCCACAAGGTTAGTGTGGATTGAGGAAATTGAGAGTTTTTCCTCCACCCATAAGTGTATGGCAGCTAGAACGGTCCTTTCACACCATGTCTAGACCAGATCGGGATGTGTTTCTGCAAGCACAGTCTTGTGCGTTTTGACCCATTGCTGTGCATTGGTTTGTTTTAATTGACTTTCTAGTGCATTCAAGTGTGTTCGCATGCATTTTGGTGTGTTCCAGACCAGAACAACAGTGCATGCAGTACTTTTTTTTAAAAACTTTCTGGAACTGAAAGCAGTGGTGTGAACTAGCCTCACTTTTTATCATAGGAAAAAATGGGGGTGCAACCAGAAAAAAAAAAAAAGCTCTGGTCTGGACATGTTGTGAATGGGCCCTAAAAGAGAGTTAAAGTCAAACCTTTTTTTTGGCTTTAGTCCTCTTTTAAGTCACAGAAGTATATTTACTAATGTACCCCTGTGGCCCAAAAAGTCAACACATAGCGGGCTACTGCCTGCTATAAGCTGACAGAGCAGAGCCGCACTGCAGCTGGGAAAGAACCCAACAATATTGTCAGGATCCACCCTGCCTCTCTAGAGCCAGAGCCAACTGTGCCCGTCCCTCCCCTGTCTGTCTCTCCAGTAAGCACAGCAGGAACAGAGCGAAGGGAGGGGGGAATCCCTGCAGGGAGCGGTGACTGACCAGTCACTCAGCAGGGAGAAGATTGTGAGCTGAGCGGTCAGAAGTCACATGATCACTCTATATACCGACAGCATGTGACAGCAGCAGTGTCCCACAAGTATTGGGGAAAATATATCTTACTCTCCCAATACTTCTTTAAGGAAGCAAAGGACTTTACTGCTAGTACTCAGATTGCAACTGTTATGATTAAATATAAAAGTTGAACAATATTTTTTATAATTCGTAGCATTAAAAAGATATAAATCTATTTTTAAATCAGTTATGTCTCTTTAAACTAAGATGGCATGTATGTTTAAAAAAAAAAAAAAAGAGAAGAAGAACGCAGATAATAATTCAGCAGATACCTGTCTTACTGAAGTTCGTATCTTGCTCATAATGTTTCCATGGTAACATCAGTCATATTTCCGTCACTATGACAAAACAGAAATCCACGTGGGCTGTGATTGGACGCAAGATAAAAATATCTCTGACCAACATTCCTATCGAGGTATATTCATCCCATTATCTGATTCTTACAAATAAACTAGAATACACTTTTATGCCGTACAGTCCCATTCTAAAAAGGTGCGGTAACCCGAAAATCAATCCAAAATGCTTTCTGTAAAATGGCAAAAAGAGCATTAAAAAGGAACCCGTGAAGGCAGAAATATGTGAGCCGACTCCTCATTGTCAACCTTATGCTGGCTTCAGCACCCAGGGAGTCCCTGAGCTAGAACAGACATTAGAAGACCTAATAGACTTCACAAGTTCATGTTGAAGGGTAAGTAGACTCCTATCAGCCGATTCGTTCCCTTTTGGTTTGTTAAATGTGCTATGAAATGTTTTGTTTTATCATTTCGATAAGTGCAAAAAATACCGGTTGGTCTTGCCAACAATCCAACGCTGCCTCGTGCACTGTGTTATCACAAAACACAGAGTTCAGCCCTGCCCAGGTTACCTTGGAACTACAGAACACCACGCCCATGTTAATGGAAAGGACAAAATTCCTCCCCTAGGGTGGGTGACAACGCTGCGCCTCAATAGATATAATACGGTCAGTAAGTGTAGCCACCCAGAGACATGAAAAGGTGTTGGTGGTGAAATCAGCAGGTGAAAATAAATAAAACAAATAAAAAAACTAATGCAGCCACCACATAAAAAGCTGGCCATACACTTATTTTTGTAGTGGGCTGAGGGCTTGTTGCTACCAGCCCGTGCTCTCATCGCACTGTCCCATACCCGGAAAGCAAGGGATTGCATACACAAAGTCTCTCTGCTTTCTGGGGCAGGAAGGGGCATGGCAGTGCCATTCATTTCAATGGCACTGCTGACACGCCCCCCGCTCGGCTGCACAGGACCACATAGTGAAACAGTGCCCTGACGTCCCATCTCACCAGACATGATCTGCCTACATTACCCAGAGACCCAATGATGATGTCACTGGATCCAAAATAAAGTATTTAAAATATCATTAGTACGTTGATGAGGGGGAAGAAAATAATTGAAGCAGATAAGAATTATATACGACTAGAACCCTCCGTGCACACACCAGGGCGGTTCAGTCGTGCAGATTTGTCCGCGCTGAACCGCCGACATGAACAGTCCCATACATTCCTATGACGACCGTTAATGCGATCGCGCAGCTTCGAGCGATCGGAACCGCTTTCCGTCCGAAACGCACCCGAGCCTTTTTTTCCGTGTAGATTCCATACAGATTTGAATGGAAAGGCGCTGATCAGCGCGTTTATGGGTGGTTTAATTGCGTTTCAGTGCTGAAACACAAATAAAAACGTCCAAAACCACCCTTCTAAAATGAGTGTGGAAGTCGCGCTAAAACGCATCCGCCCCGGTGTGAATGGGGCCTAAAAATTAATTCATATAATAATTCATTTATTTAGACTATATTCACCAATAGAGGTTTTTTTTTTTCGTTTAAAGATACACCGCATGTCCTGTGAGGTTGTAGTATTCTTATACTGCACATGCACCTTGCATTTCAACTTCCCCAACAGCCTCGCCTATCCCTCCATTGGAATTAGGGGATGGTCCCACTTGAGCCCATCATTGAGGAGAAGGAACCTATGAGCGGCTCAGAACCCCAAAAAAGGGCAGAGGCACAACACGGGGCCATCTCTTCACATGAGGGCAGGTAAGTATTGCAGTGAGAGTTATCGATAGTCACGGTGCACAGAGCAAAGTAAACTGGCAACAAAAAAGAATGGGTATCTTTAGTGTTCTATATTCTAGTGTCAGTTCCACTAGAACTTCTTTTAAAAATACAAGCATGCAGCAAGTGAAGTTAGAGAAAGGTCCTATCTGCCTTCCAGGGGTGTCAATGTAATGATGCCCCTCTACACACAGTAGGTCCTCCAGCCGACCCCTATGTCATTACTGCATACTGTAGAGACTTAAGGGTCAGATGGAGGAACGACAGAGCAAATGGGGACCAGAAGATTGGCACTAATGTAGTGTCAGTCTCCGAAGATGACTTCAACTGGCAATTTATCTTCAACAGCAGAACATTTGGGGGCACGGGCATCAGGAGAGGTAATCATTCACTACTTCTTTTACATGCACACGTTTTATGGGCCCGTTCACTTTGTATGCTAAACAGTTGGCATTGGTTCACTTATAACCAAAGTGTTCCAGCAAACTAAAGCTGGACAAAGTCTGTTGGATTTTTTTTTTTATTCCGCCTGCAGACTAAGCAAAACAAAAATCGAACGGATTCTTCCATTCACACTGAACAGCATGGAAGGACAAATATCCCACTGCGGCTACTGTATCCTGACGGCGGCAGGTGTGCAGCTGTCAGAATACCTGAACAGCTTATTTGCTCCTTCCATTTTCTGATGGAAGTATGTCGGGCGGAAGTCTAACAGGGCAAATTCTGGCCAGTTCATCAAGAACCGGCTGATATTCAGGATCTATGGCCAGCTTAAATATTGTGTAGCTAAAAGGAGAACTATGGGGTTAGGTCTTTTCCCCATAGTTCTCCTAAGGGTAACGGGAGGACACAAACTAGCGTCCTCCCGTCACCCTAAGCCCAGTATACCGCGAGCTACAGCTCACGGTATACCGAGACCGCCACAGCTGGAACGGATCCCGACAATTATGTCTGGATCCACCCAGCTGCGTGAGTGACAACTGGCTGGGCCTATCGAGAGGCAGAGCCAGCTGTACCCGCCCCCTCCCCCTACCATTCCGCCAGTCACCGCTGGAGGATCGGACAGGGGACGAGGGAATCCAGTCCCTCCCCTGTTACGGCTCGCTGCAGTGACAGGATCGAGAAGTGAGCGAGCACTGGTATGTGTTCGCTCACTTCCCGATCTACTGAGCCGACCTGTGACAGTCTCATTGTCACAGGTCGACTAGAACTATGAGGTGAGTGAAAATCAGTTCTCCTTTAAGCCAACCACTTCTGCTAAGATTCCAGACCTACTGACGCAGCCAAATTTTAAGCTGTGGGGTTGCCCTGCCAGCACCACCTGGCTCAACAAAAGTGGATTATTCAATTGACATTAGTGGAAGGAGCCGGGTGGAAAATTGCTTGCTGATCAGTGACTGCGGCCGGCGATTACTGTTCCGGTATTCTGACAGAGGCTGGCACCGGCTTTTAGAGTACAATAGCCGCAGCAGATTTGTCTATCTACACCGGATGGAGGAATCTACAAGATGTCTTTTATTTAGCCTCCACGCTGAATGAAAAAAAAATCGACAATTGTATGGCCATCTTTGGGGCTTAGAAGCACTTTAGGCTGTGAAATAATGTTCTTTGTTTTCTTACACTTCTGGCCACTACATTATGGCTAACACTGCCTCCACACGTGTGCTGCAAGAATTTATATAGGAACTCTTTCCTGGCATGGCAAGTAATAAGGGGGTAACAGTGCTGGGGATCCCAAGACTTCAGTCTACACAAATAGAGTCACCTCCCCCTCCTCATCCATACCCTGGAATTTCCGTCCTCTGCATCCTGCCCTAACCCGTGGAAATGTCTGGCTCCGTCTCCCCCTCCCTTCTTCTGAAATCTCTCAGTGACTACATGGTACTCCAAATGCTTCTCTCCTTCTCACCCTCCTAGAACCAATACATATTCTGCTCTCAGACCTTTGCAAGGCCACATCCAGACAGAAAAGGATTACATCAGCACAGCCCTGCAACCATTTCTCTGTACCATCAGTGATCGAAAGAAACTGGAGGGTTTCAGAGCACAACTTCCATACCAACAATCAGTTTGTAAAGCGTGTCCAAACCCAAGAACAAACATTTGTGGAACTTTGAACCTAATATAAAAAAACAAAAAATCCTTGTAGTGGGGCTCCTCCGCACTGCAAGGGTTAAACGCTCCTTGACACCTAAGATACCAGGATAAAAGACGGTTCCTTGCCTTATCCCTTGCTCCCCCACAGTTCACGTTCCTAGATATAGGTGAACCCTCGGCGTGCACGCTTACAATGCAGGACTTTTGGTCCTGCATTGTAAGTGATGAGGTCACAACTGCGACCGCCAGATAGAGTACCAAAAAGGCTTCAGGCCCGGTTCACACCTGGGCGTTTTGTAGCGCGTTCGTACGCTCTGCAAAACGCTCAAACACCGAAATCCCATTATTTCCTGGGTATGGTTCACACCTGGGAGTATTACAGGCCGTATGAACGCGCTACAAAACACCCTGCGCCCAAAGAAGTACAGGAGCTCCTTTGGGGCGTGTTTGCCGCGCGTATCCATTGGGATACAGCCAGGTAGCCCTCGCGAAACGCGCGTTTGTTGCACGTTTTTTACCGTGAAACGCGGCACAAAACGCGTGTCAAATGCGCATATTCGATACGCCTAGGTGTGAACCCAGCCTTAGGGGACCAGGCGCATGGAAGGAGGAGGATAAGGTAAGTAACTGTCCCTTTTTCCTGGTACCCTAGGTAAAGTTCTTTTAACTCATGCCCTAGGCCAGGGGTACGCAACCTTGGCTCTCCAGCTGTGCTGAAACTACAAATCCCATCATACTTCTGCCTCTGGGAATCATGCCTGTGGCTTGCAATGCCTTATGGGATTTGTAGTTTCAGCACAGCTGGAGAGCGAAGGTTGCCTACCCCCGCCCTAGGCAAAAACTATCATTTAACCCTTGGAATGCAGGGGGAGCCCCGCTGCAAAGGTATTCTATTTTTTTTTTAGTTCCCGAGTTCAGCTTGAAGATTTGGCAGCTTACAAGTTCTTACATGTGGTGGCTACGCATGACCTCGTTCTGGTCACCGAGGTGTGCTGCGAAGGTATACCAAGCTGGGCATACACAACCACGCTGACCAAGGAGAATCTCTTCTAAGACTTCACTCTTCCAGGACCGGATCCCAGGAGGAAGAAAAGAGATTCTTAGGGGTCAGCCATTCCAAGCATGATGCTGCTACAAAGCCTCTGGGCCATGCAGGAATGCATTACAGTTCCTGGACTTGTACACCGGTCAATTAGGGCGACGAGAGATGGGGACTATGGTAGCCAAACACATCGGGGCCTGTTGTCAGTTCACCTTTACATTTCTTTCATGAAAAGTTGAACTTCTCCTTAAATCATCGAGAAATAACTTAATTTTACACTGGCCAGCTCAGCACAGCGAGTATTCACAGACTTGTATAGAGCCATCTCCCAAAACTGGAGGCATTTTAACCTTCACAAAAATTACACTTGTACTTTAAACCTTCAGCTACATACAGGGAGCACAGCCCACTTGTCAGCAGTTCAGTTTTACATACGGACATGCACCAGTCTGCCCTACTCTCTCTTGCTCATGATCCGGGAACCCCTGCTTGTGTGCAAAAGATCTGATCCCAAACACACCCATTGCGCGCATCCTGCTGTCACTTCTTACATGGGCAGGAAATAGAAAAAGATGGAAGCTTGGGCAGTACAATTTAGCTGTAATTGGTTATAAAGAACGCAGATTAGTGCAAATCAAATGAAATATGAATGACATTTCTAACTTAAGCAGAGTAGCAGTGTTTGCTGGATAGCATTAGTAACTCACAAGAACTATAGATGCGAGTAGAAATGATCATCTCTAGCTGGCAGACGCATTGTTTGTGGACATTTTATTACAAAGTCCCATACAGGAGAGAGTATTAGATGTATAAGCAGTTCTTAAATCCCATCCCAGTTCCTTTACAGCTTTAAAACCTCTGTGGAAAAGTTTCAGGAGAAGTCATCTTCCCTCCTAACAAGCCAACCTAGCGATTATTCCACTCCGCTCTATAAGGCATCACTTAGCTGGTTAGAAAATAACAGTCATAAACCAAACACATAGTTACATGACCCTCCATGACCTCATTGAAGCACCAGCGTTTGTCTTCAGTCACCTTCTGCTTCCCCATCAAGAGAATCAGAACGTGTCTGGATCAGAGGTAATAGTACTATTATCCTTTCTCGTAAAGACACTTCTACATAGTTCAAGAACTGTAATCCTTCAAGCAACCAAAAAAAAAGGAAATCAGGAGGAGATTGTTTCGTTATAATTAGGGAGGCACGGATATTAGTATCAGCTGCCGATACCCAGTATTTGGGCGAGTACTGGTACTTGCCCAAATGCTCCGATACTTACCCTTGATACTGGAACTTGCGGTCAGAGGGGAGATTTTCTCTGACTGGCAGTGCCGCGAGGGAATATAGAGCCGGCTTCCCGGCCAATCAGGAAGCCGGACGGCGGGTAATGACTCGCTGCCCTTGGATGGTACATTGTGCTGACATGGAGCCGGCTTCCCAGGCAATCAAGAAGTCGGGCGGTGGGTAATGGCCCTCCTGACTGGCCGGGATGTCAGCTTCATGCTAGCGGAAGTACCGGTATCAGTACCCGGTATCGGCGCGTACCAAAACAAATATCGGCACTCGATACCGAAAAACTGGTATTAGTGCATCCCTTGTTAAACCCTACCAAACTGAGGAGCCATTTATCTGAAGTTGTGTAAAATGTCACCATCAGACATATCCAATACACGGGAGAGTTACCATCCATTCAATAATCTCACTACCCTTCTTTACTAAAGTCCAACTTGATTTTATGTTCCAAGATTCCAAAGTGAGCACATTCACGACAAAACAGGGAATGAGTTTGTGGAACGATAGACCCCAAAAGGTAAATGGACAGCAAAAGAAAGTCCTACTTTTAGCGGCAGCTTTTTGTCAAACAGGATCCCCCAGAAGGTCCCTGGAGTAGCTGAAGGTGCATTAAAAAGAATAAGAGCCCACAAGACTTGCATGAGTCCAGCAAGTATTTATTAATTGCAGAAAGTAGTCAAATAGCCAACTCGTTTCAGCGGCTCAACACACCCCCTTCATCAGGGCTTCAACCTGGACAATAATTAGACAAAGATGTAGACAATGGCTGCAGTGTGCAGTACAGAGTAGTGCAAGTAGCATTATTAACTACTGTTAAGTGGTGATTTGGGTCATCAGACTGACATCTTCTCCTCCTGCACAGTTTACATCCTGCCCAGTAAAAATCTAGTGCCAGTTCTACAGGAGAAATGTCCCATTTAAGTAACTGGGACATTAGTGCACAGACAGCCCAGCACTAGACTTATCAGAGGTCGTTAGTAATCACCTGATGGGTCAGCTTGGGCTAGTTTAGGTAGATATGGAGGAGGGTTAAATAATTAGTAAGCATGTCCTTTAAAGCACTCTTCCAAATCAGAACAAGCCACAATTTTCCTACAACACCACTTCCCCAAGGTGTTCAATGTGCAGCATATCATAAGTATATCATAAGCTCAAAATATTGGGAGAGGGGGTAGAAAAATATAAGGGCACTCTCCTGCACCAGAGCTGGACAAATGCCAGGAGCCAGGGAGCCAATGCTCCTCAAAAATACAGTTATGGGGTAGGCAAACTCTAGCCCTCCAGTTGTGGGTGAAACTACTAATCCCACGATGCATCTGTCTCTGGTAGTCATGTCTGCGCCTGGAAAAACCTTGCAATGCCTTATAATTTGATTTGTAGTTCCAGAACAGCTGGAGGGCTGGAGTCCCAACCCCACTGCTCTAGTGGATGTCAATGGATCTGGCTCCTGGACTGCTGAATTCCAAATTCATTTTTCCACCCCTGATATAATCAGCATACAATATTACTGTCCTGAGTGCACTTATCCGTATTATATTTCCCCCTCTCTACCTTGCAAACCACTTCAAGTTCAGAAATATTCTTAGATCAGCTTGCGTGTGCTGCACATTTGACACCTCCCTAGATTTAAAAAAAACTGATAATCAAACAAGATAAATAAATAGTATGCGCGTTAAAATCTGCAGTAACCCGTCATGTTAAATATGTTCCCTGCAGAGGTTGCATTTAACTTTTCACATATAAAGTCACCAAAACGTGTCATTTTCCTGGGCGCGCCCAAACTTTTGCATACGACTACTTGAATGCCTCGGAAAAAAGGCTCAGCGGAGGCTGCGTTGCCCTGAACAGACAGGATCCTTGTGCATGTAGGCACCTGTCATGCAGCAAGAGGCTGCCAAGCACTGCATGAAATAAGCCAGCGCCCGCTCCTTCCCTTTGGAAAGATGTTCTACAAAGCGCATTCACCCACGCACACACACAAACATATGTTGTTTAATTGAAGAAACCGCACAAACAGGAAAAATATTCTGCAGAAGCCATTAATAGATGCTCTGCAGGCAACATCATGATGGAAAAACATCGCCATGACCGGTCGCCCCTTACCTGCAATGTTCTGGCGTCGGCTTTCATCCAGGTGACTCGATATGACATCCCCCATGGCCTCGCAGAGAGCGCAGCAGGTCCTACCAGGGAGAGAAAGCTGAGATTTAGAGGCAGCACCGGGACTGATCGAAGGAGGAGGAGGGATCAGGACTGCGGTGAGAAGGGGTGTGAATCACACAGTACAGCGAGTTGTCATGGTACTGAAGACAAAAAGATGGCATGTGAACAGAACAAGAGGCTTTCAGTAGAAAAAAAAAAAAAAAAAAGTCAGGAAGTCCCTGATAGGAAAAACAGCTGGCATGAGGACATGCCAACAGGAAATAGCACAGCTTCAGTTAGAGTGCAACATAAACAGAAGAAAGGTATTAACCACAAATATGATCCAGCATCAGAGATAGAGAGGAATACAAGGAGAGGAATGGCTACACATTTCAAGTGGTTTGGAGAGCCTTCCTTTAGTTTGTTTTAAACTTGGTAGACTTCAGGCATATCTAAAATCAAAGAACAAAAATGTAATATATTGCGGCTTTCTAGTTCTTAGATGTGGTATCTGCATTAAACTGGCCATACACTACCCGTTGTTTTCTCTAAACAAGAAAAACTCTCAATTTCCCCATCCACACTCAACAGCATGGATAGGGGAATTCCCGGACCTTCCCCCGCCGGGCTATTGTATTCTGACAGTCGCCCCACCCCTCCGCTGTCAGAATACTTGCCAAGAATATTCGGACTGGCTCCTTCCATTGAAAAATCAACTTTTGTCAAAAGAGGAGTACCGAGTCAGTAGAATGCGGCCACAATTAGACCAATGTATGGCCAGCTTAAACCCCAAGTACAAAAATGTTGCAGCTTACCAGTCCTGAAGCTGACCATGCACCAATAGGTTTTTTTTTTAGTTCAGCCTGCAGACCAAAAAAAGAAAATCTGAAAGGTTTTGAGGAACTACCCGACCAGCGCGGTCAGCTCATTGGCTGCTGGCTCTGATCATACGAAGATTCTCCAGTGGGCTCCTTTGATCAGCTGATCATGGGATGCTGGCCGAAAAGGTGCACGCAGCAGCACACACTGTGCGAATTTCGGCCAGCATCCCTCGATCAGCTGATCAAAGGAGGCCGCCGGAAAATCTTCGTACGATCAGAGCGAGCAGCCAATGAGCTGCCCGCTCTGGTCAGGTATTCTGACAGGGGCCAGCGGCCGCTGTCAGAATACAATGTAAACAGCGGAGATTCCTCGATTGACACGCTGTTAGTGTTGATGGAGGAATCGGTTCTATTTTTTTTGTTCAACCCGCCGGTTGAACGGAAAAAATAGAGCAGTGTATGGCCACCTTAACAGATTCCTCTACCCACTCGGTAGAGGAATCGCTGTGTCTATTGTATTCTGACTGATTGGCTGCAATTCCTCTTTGGCCGAAAATTGTCGGCCCCTGCCTCTTCGACAAAAGCCGATTGAGTAGTAGACTCATCGAAGTGGCATGGCCGTGCGCTGTAACGCTGCTAATGAACTGTTCTTTCTTTTTTTTTCATTCAACCCAAGGGCTTAACGGAAAAACAAAAAAAATAGAACAGGTTCCTCCATCAAAGCTTAGGAGCGTTGATGGAGGAATCCCCTTTCTGCATTGGCTGCCAGCACCGGTCGCTCGAATATTTTCCAACCGGCTCCTTCAATCCCCTGATTGAGGGATGACAGCCAAAAGGGTGCCGATAGCGGCTCCTACTGTGCGAATTTCACCAGTTCATGAAGAACCTGCCAAAATTTGCATAGTGTATGGCCAGTTTAAGACTTTCGGCCAATTCCCTGAAATTCTAAACAGGGTATGGCAAGCCTTAAATGCTGTGGCTGCATTCATTTTTAGCCTGGTGATCCTGCTGGTAATGAAACGGGCTGCCGAAATCAACTGCTGGCAGACTCTGCTCCAACACTTGTCTGGTTTCAATATCGCACACTTTGTATTCCACAAAGTGTGTGGAATACAAAGTGTTATTTGTATATTGTATATATTTCTTATTCAGTTAAATCTCCAATTCCTGATGAAGGGGCATTCTCTGATCCCCAGAACACGTTGGCTTTGTGGTAAAATCTTTTATATTGGAATACATTTTTATCTGGACGTAAGGGTTAGGTCATTTTTTCCACAAAAATATCACCAGACCCCATTGCAGTTAGCTGCTTGGAATGGGGATTGTGGAGGTTTTGTAGCATCACAATGCTGGCAACAGCGAGTGGTCACTGGTCTTCATGGCAGAAGAGAGAATGTCTTCATTCTTCTAAGACGTCACCCGGAAGAGAGTGCTACGCTGACTAATGACTGCTCACCAGTGCCAGTATTATACTACTACACAGTTCCCGGGGCACCAACTGGCATGGGTGGGTGGCTGGAGGTGGGACATATACAGGTGAAACTCGAATAATTAGAATATCGTGCAAAGTTCATTTATTTCACTAATGCAACTTAAAAGGTGAAACTAATATATGAGATAGACTCATTACATGCAAAGCAAGATAGTTCAAGCCGTGATTTGTCATAATTGTGATGATTATGGCTTACAGCTCATGAAAACCCCAAGAACCCCAAATCCACAATCTCAGAAAATGAGAATATTACATGCAATCAATAAAATAAGGATTGTACATAGAGCAATATCGGACCTCTGAAAAGTACAAGCATGCATATGTACTCAGTACTTGGTTTGGGCCCCTTTTGCAGCAATTACTGCCATTACTTTTGCACCATATTCTAATTATTCGAGTTTCACCTGTAGGTGCAATGTGAACCCCCGTAATAGAAGATTCCTAACCCATACCCATCGGCTTACGAATCTTCAGGACCCGGAAGTGTGCCAGATACCTGGCCACCGGTATGGTTTCTCCTGCTGGCTGCTCCACCACACAGAAGTTGGTTGGATGCTAAAGATCCTTCACCCACTGCAGCTCTAAAAGAGGTCACCTCCTCAGAGGTTTTGAGTCTTCTTTTGCAGTAGGGTTTTTTTTGCCAAGTCAAGCATCACTAAAGCAGTTCTTTCCACCAATGGTGTCATACCACCTAGGTGCGAACCAACCCTAAAGTCTACAGATGACTAAAAATCAATGTCAAATGTCAGGCCAGGCTGGAAACTTCAAGTCAATTCCCCAATTGTTTTCCATTGTTTTCATAAAGATAAGGTCGGCGCCACAGTCTATGCAATGACCATACAATCTTTGTGTACATACCAAGAAACAAAAATCTTTTGATGGGTAAATTGTTAGCCAACTGCCTGCAGTTATCTCCGCTATTATGCTCCAATATTGTTGTCACTCTCCAACAACAACCTGAAAGGCTGCAAAGACTCTAAAGCAGTCAATCCCAAACGAGGACCCTGGGTTCCTTGAACTGTGGCTGATTGACCTCCCATCTGCGAGTTCCTGCATAGATCCAGGGCCAATGCTACTTTGCAGATCTTTTTAGCTGCCTGTAAGGGAGGACTTCTGACCCCCATTGCAAGGGGGGCATTCTTCCTACTGACCACCACTAGATGTGGCATTCTTCCCACTGAACTGGTTTTAGTAAGGGTTCCCCAAGAACGGAAAGGGTTCCTCTGGTGGAAGAAGGTTGAGAAACGCTGCTCTGCAGTATATTTGCATGCGATAGGATTCTTTAGTGTCAGACTGGCAAAGTGCATGCAACAGGCAATGGTGGCAATGTTTTAAAAATGATTTCCATGTGCCTGACGTTTTTAAGCTGGTCACTCCCAATGTTATCTTAGAGGACCAGGAAGCTGCTTAACCATTTACAACATGGACTATAAATACTTTTTTGCATCTTAAATATTACCTATGCACAGAAACAACATGTAACAGTGAACTTATGAGTTGTTAGTGGCACCATCGAAGCCTGTGGAGCACTGTGACTACCTTCAAAGTGTGACCAGGAGCCCCAAGCAGTCCCATGCCAGTTACAATCTTTTCATTGGTTAACACGGGTGCAACCCCATGTCATCCCTATGCAATGTGGGTGCCTCTCCATTGGTTACATTACACCCACAGTGTGTTAAGGTAGAAGGTCCAGTGGAAACCGGGAAGCTGCTTAGAAAAAGCTGCTTTGGGCAGTCTAATGCTAGTGGCAGTGACATGTCCATATTATATGGTGCTTATAACTAAGTGCAGGTGACTACACACAGACAACTCATTCTTTTTACGTCACAATTAACGTAAAGTGAACCTGTGGTGAGGAAAAAGCTCTGGCTGTTGAAAACTCTGGGATCCCTTAATTGCGGGTTCTAGCAAAATGTGACCAACTCCTATAGTTGCTGGCTCTGGACCACCGCCTGTCATTGGATGGGGAGGCTAGACATTAAAATGACACTAATGGCATGGCTCGGGAGTCTGCGGGCCAGAACCAGCACCCATGGGGATGACCAATGTTGGTGTAGAGAAGCATCCATCTAGCAAGGACAGCCGGTTGCTTGACGGAACACAGGCCTGGTTTGCAGGCACCTCCATAACCTTCAGATCAGCCTCACATTTTTCATTTTATAGAAGTTCAGTTCATCATTAAAGGGTTAGAAGAATTCGGAAATGCAGAAAGGAGATTTTGTGGTAACCTGGATCACTTCCAAAACTCTAGAGGCACTTGTGGACAAAAATCATCAAAACCTGAAGCAGTTCCCAGGAAAGAGGAACATACATGAAAGAAACATCTACAGGGTTAAAGCCAGCCAGCATTGCTTGGACTGAGTAATAGATTTGGGGAGAGAGGGGGGGCTGGTCTGGCTGCTTCCCAGAGAAGCAAACTAAGAGCAGAAAGTGTCTGACCTCCACACCCTGCCTGTCTCATTCACTGACTGTTTCCTTCTCTGCCCTGCCACAGTCTCCCTTCTGTCTCCTGCCCACAGTCACCCTCCTCTGTATTTTACCCCGATCGCAGCCTCCCTCCTCTGTTTCTTGCCCTCTCCACAGCATGCCTCTTCTGTCTCTGCCCTGTCCCCAAACGTTCTCCTTTCCCTAGCCTCCCTCTTGTCCGGTCCCCAGTCTTCCTCCTCTGTCTCCCTCTTGTCCTGTCCCCAGCCTCCCTTCTGTCTCTTCTCGTATCCACAGCCTCTCTTCTCTGTCACTTGTCCTGTCCTCATCCTTCCTTCTCTGTCCTATCCACAGTCTCCCTTCCACTGTTTCTTGCCCTGTCCTGAGTCTCCCTCTTCTGTCTCCATTCCCCTGTCTATATTCTTAATCTCTCTCAACTCTGTCTCCTGTCCCTAGCCTCCATCATCTATCTCTTGTCCCCAGCCTCCCTTCTCTGCCCCTTTCCCCAGACTCCCTTCTCTGCCCCCATCCTCCTGTCCCCAGCCTCCCTCGTCGTCTCTAATCCATCTCTGTGCTCACACTCTTCTTCCATTGTCCCGTGTGTATGGGCAGTGTGTAGCAGTGAGGTAATAATCTCTGTACCCCCGTGTCCCCTTTAGATGCCCCCCATGTGTCGGGCACTACCTTGTCCGGGCTCCAGAGTCTCCGGCGTGCTCAGTCAGTGTGACACACCCAGCAGAGTCGCCTCTATCGTCCTCCTCCCTCCCGCTCTCCTCCTCCTCTTCCTCCTCCCTGCTCCTCTCTACAAACACTTTGTATCGTTTTCTTTTCCTCCCCCGGCTCACCTTGGGAGTGGTCACGTGACCTGTGAAGAGGAGTCCGATATAGATGAACTG
>NW_017306384.1:207722-208897 GCF_000935625.1 Nanorana parkeri | reverse complement strand
AGTGACCCCTCCTTAAATGATCAGAATCCGGGCTCTGAAAGAGTTATATGAATATCATGTCAACCAGTCCTTCTGAGAACATTCCAGTGTGTGACCCCCATTGGGACCTCCTGTTCAACAATAGTTAATTTTTCAATAGACTTTAGTCCAAACAAATCTCTGCAGTTACTAGTCATATGAGACCAGCACACTCAGAACAATAGCCCAACGGGGAGGGATTCCCCCATCTATGCTATTAGAATGGATTGGGGAATCAAGAACAGAAACTTGCAGTGTATGGCCAGCCCTAGAATACATCACAGGTTTACGTTAAAGCTGAACTATGGGCACAAACACTTTCATTTCCATTTGTGTACTCCAAATGCCTTTGCAATCCCAGCTATTATCTTATAAGAGTAGAAGTGACATCGGTGGCGTCACATGGGGGGTGCGGGGGGAGCGTCCCACACCCAAATGACTGACAGTCATTTTGGTGTCACCCCTCTGAAAAGTCAGCACTCGGTCAAGGACAGTTGGTCGAGAGAGAGAGGGGGGGTGACGTCCCCTCCTCTCTCTGTCGGCGTCCATCACCAAGATGGCTGCCGGCAGGTAACGGCTGTACAGTGCACGACGTCATCAGGCGCATGCGCGATTATGCCACTGTGGGGTGTCATCCGGTATTCGCACAGGGTGTCACCCCGCCTCTGAGTGGCATTATCACTGAGCTCTACATAGCCTGCACTAAGAGCAGAGCCAGGAGATGGACCCAGCAGGCTCCACCCACTACAGGAGGGGGCGGAGACAGACCAGCCACCCTGCACAAGGAGAGATTGTGGCTGTGACCGGTCCTTATTACAGGAAGCTCCTGCACAGAGGTAGTTTTACACTGGATTACTGCACAGATCTGAAAGAAATACACAAAGCACACCGAGATTCAGCTAAGAATACACATGGATCTTGTATTTAGACAATGTTTTACAAGAGTTCAGCTTTGAGGTCCCTTTCACAATGGCGCTCAGTCAGTCTGTGTTTGACCTGTAATTAGACTGCAATGTATCCCTGTGGAATAGAGACAATTAGACAACCTCCCTAGCAGGGCCCCCTTCCCACTCTTGGGCCCCATAGCAGCTGCATGGGCTACTATGGCTTCCTCCCCGTTGTTGCCTCATCCCTTCCTTCCTACATCCCTTCCTTCC
>NW_017306384.1:204641-207692 GCF_000935625.1 Nanorana parkeri | reverse complement strand
AAATTTCAGAAAGTCTAAACTTGCATAGGGATTTTAGGGGGTCTCCAGATCTTCAGGACGGGGTGCTATATAGCAACATACTATATACGGCATACAAATGGGAGCTGCCAGAACTGTTCTTTGCTTGAGTCCTGCAGACATTTTCTATTAGTTTGTAACATTTATCCTGACCATGCCAGACTTGGTGAAAACCTTCTTTATCTAGTTTGTAAACTGCTGCATGTTCAAGTTCTTAGTCCCCTGACCCAACAATTCTAGAATGCTGCCTTTGAGGATACAAACTTTTCTAACTGCAGAACTGTAGTAGATTTCAGAAAATAAAACACACCCTCTAGTGGAAGCTCGCTGCAATTACAGTCATGCCAGGCAGCCTGTGGAATACCGGTTGTCGATGAACCAAAGTCTTCTCTCTAAAAATGATCAGACTTGTGAATAATAAACCTGATATGGAGATTTACTGCTATAGTGCATGCCAAGCCGACTGTCCTCTTTCTCCTCATCCCCTCTAAGTAGGACAAGTTGTTCTCTGAGCAGACAATACCTGGGTTCTAATGTTGTGGCCTAACTGGCCAGAAATAGTTTGTTCCGGGAGCCAGAAGAGACAAATAGGCAGAAAGATCAACTCCAGACAGAACTGATCACTTAGATTTAGATGGGCACTGGGGGTATACACACCCTGCTGTCTGTACTGTCATAGATCAGCTTTGCAGCTGATCTGTTAGTTGTAGTTCAACAAATATCTGTCACAGATCAGTTAAGCTGTTCTGTTACATGTAGTCCCACTAACATGTACTGTGTTCCTACCAAGCCCCCAGTATGCCTTACAGCTATCCAGCATGTATCCTCCATTGTTTCCTGTGTACCAACTCCTGAATTGTTTCTGGTTATCCATGTCAGCTGCCTGTCCTGACCTGCAGTTTATTTCTGGTTATCCATGTCTGCTGCCTGTCCTGACCTGAGGCTTGTTCCTGGTTATTCGTTCCTGCTGCTTGTCCTGACCTCTGGCCTGTTCCTGGTTATCCATGCCTGCTGCCTGTCCTGCAGCATGTTCCTGGTAATCCATGTCTGCTGCCTGTCCTGACCTCTGGCTTGTTCCCAATTATTCCCATTTGCTGCCAGCTCCGACTTCTGGCATGCTCCCAACCATCTGTGCCACAAGTGTAGGCTGTTGGCTTACACTTTTAGGGTAGTCATATTATACTTCTTTGGGGTGTCCCTTACTGTGTAGCTAGAGGGTCTACACATGTGTAGTTGGCATCCTGACAACAGCCAGCTTTTATATCTTTTGGGGACTCCGGTGGTGAGATTTCTCCATTGTAGTTTCTATAGCTGGCCATAAGCTAATAGATTTCTTATGTACAGCCCGCTGATTGCAGCTGATCAGACCCAAACAAAATGGACAATTGGGAAATAAGGGACAGAGGAATTTGGTTCCAAATAAGGAAATGTTGGGAGCTGTATTATGGGGGGGGGGGGGGGTGGTGTATATGTGACAATCTGCTTAGGACTTAAGCCATACACTGGGCGAATTTCAGTCCTGCTGACTTGGCCAGTGTGTGGCCTAGTTGGCACCCCTCCGTTTAACAAAAGTCAATATTTCAATCAACTTTTGTTAAAGGAGCCGGTCCTAAAATTCTCAGCCGAACAGTGACTGTCATCTGTAATACAAAAGCCCAGCCAGTGGGGATTCAGACATTAAGGCCCCCATTCACACCAGGGCGACAGCGTTTTTAGTGCGTTTTAGCGCGCGCTTCAGCACTGAAACGCCATTAAAGACACACAGAAAAAATGATCAGCCAGCCTTACTGGGCTCTTGGGGCACAGAATTTAGCAGCTCTGTAAGCACCACATGTTGTCTACTATAATACAAAAAGGATACATAGTTACATAGTATTTGAGGTTGAATAAAGACACAGGTCCATCAAGTTCAACCTGTGTGTGTCTGTATATACAGGACAGATAGGATAGATAGATAGATAGATAGATAGATAGATAGATAGATAGATAGTTAGATAGATAGATAGATAGATAGATAGATAGATAGATAGATAGATAGATAGATAGGATATCCTTGTGTGATCTTGTTTTCAAGAGTACCTGTACCCCGGTATATTATAGTCCAAATGATTTTTGAATGATTCAATACTCTCTGCTGATACCACGGTTTGTGGCAGCGAGTTACAAAATGTACCCGCTCTAACTGAAAAGAAGCCCCTACGCCCATCTGGTTAAATCTTTTTTCCACCTTCTCCACAAATTTTAGGCGGTGGCCTTTAGTCCTTGTTATTGAGTTTACTGTAAAAAGTTTTTTGCTGATGTTGCCATCACCAAGTATACAAGTAGGTTAAGTATGCCTGTTGTATCTTAGTACAAATTTGCAACAGTATTAGTTTTTGTGTTTTAATCATGTTACAGTCCTGCACTGTTTAATGACAGCAACCCTAACAAATGTATCGCGTTATGTCAGAGCAACAGGGTGGACATAGATATTTTAGGAGAGGCGCTGACATGTTGGTGACGCTCAGAGTGCACAGAAACAAACACTATGAGACGGAGGAAGGAGAATGTCAGGAATGAAGTTTGTCTTGGGATGAGTACCCAGGGCAAAGAAAATGACATCATAGTCTTGGCTAAACACTTGTAAGAATGTAATGTTACATTTCTACAGAGAGAGAGATAACCTGGAGACAAAGGAGGAGATTAGAAAGCGGCAGCACAGAGAGCTCAAAGCTAACACACTATACTGGTTACCCCAAATCAATCTAGGTATTATAGACAGCCTATAGAACCTTCAGCAAGCATTGTTTTACATTGTGCATTGTATCTGATAATATCTTGACACAATTTTCACATTATAAGAGAACCTTCAGGCAAATACTTTAAACCACCATTTAATCCAAATACGCACTCATTGACAGCATTGTAAAGGTGCCCATACACTGTACGATTCTCGTACGAGAATCCCGCGATCGTACGAGAATCGTACAGTGTATGGAAGGCGTGCGACCGTTTCTACTGTACGGTCGCACGTCTTCCATCGAACAAGCAGGC
>NW_017306384.1:190641-204618 GCF_000935625.1 Nanorana parkeri | reverse complement strand
TATGTGACAATCTGCTTAGGACTTAAGCCATACACTGGGCGAATTTCAGTCCTGCTGACTTGGCCAGTGTGTGGCCTAGTTGGCACCCCTCCGTTTAACAAAAGTCAATATTTCAATCAACTTTTGTTAAAGGAGCCGGTCCTAAAATTCTCAGCCGAACAGTGACTGTCATCTGTAATACAAAAGCCCAGCCAGTGGGGATTCAGACATTAAGGCCCCCATTCACACCAGGGCGACAGCGTTTTTAGTGCGTTTTAGCGCGCGCTTCAGCACTGAAACGCCATTAAAGACACACAGAAAAAATGATCAGCCAGCCTTACTGGGCTCTTGGGGCACAGAATTTAGCAGCTCTGTAAGCACCACATGTTGTCTACTATAATACAAAAAGGATACATAGTTACATAGTATTTGAGGTTGAATAAAGACACAGGTCCATCAAGTTCAACCTGTGTGTGTCTGTATATACAGGACAGATAGGATAGATAGATAGATAGATAGATAGATAGATAGATAGATAGATAGATAGATAGATAGATAGATAGATAGATAGATAGATAGATAGATAGATAGATAGATAGATAGGATATCCTTGTGTGATCTTGTTTTCAAGAGTACCTGTACCCCGGTATATTATAGTCCAAATGATTTTTGAATGATTCAATACTCTCTGCTGATACCACGGTTTGTGGCAGCGAGTTACAAAATGTACCCGCTCTAACTGAAAAGAAGCCCCTACGCCCATCTGGTTAAATCTTTTTTCCACCTTCTCCACAAATTTTAGGCGGTGGCCTTTAGTCCTTGTTATTGAGTTTACTGTAAAAAGTTTTTTGCTGATGTTGCCATCACCAAGTATACAAGTAGGTTAAGTATGCCTGTTGTATCTTAGTACAAATTTGCAACAGTATTAGTTTTTGTGTTTTAATCATGTTACAGTCCTGCACTGTTTAATGACAGCAACCCTAACAAATGTATCGCGTTATGTCAGAGCAACAGGGTGGACATAGATATTTTAGGAGAGGCGCTGACATGTTGGTGACGCTCAGAGTGCACAGAAACAAACACTATGAGACGGAGGAAGGAGAATGTCAGGAATGAAGTTTGTCTTGGGATGAGTACCCAGGGCAAAGAAAATGACATCATAGTCTTGGCTAAACACTTGTAAGAATGTAATGTTACATTTCTACAGAGAGAGAGATAACCTGGAGACAAAGGAGGAGATTAGAAAGCGGCAGCACAGAGAGCTCAAAGCTAACACACTATACTGGTTACCCCAAATCAATCTAGGTATTATAGACAGCCTATAGAACCTTCAGCAAGCATTGTTTTACATTGTGCATTGTATCTGATAATATCTTGACACAATTTTCACATTATAAGAGAACCTTCAGGCAAATACTTTAAACCACCATTTAATCCAAATACGCACTCATTGACAGCATTGTAAAGGTGCCCATACACTGTACGATTCTCGTACGAGAATCCCGCGATCGTACGAGAATCGTACAGTGTATGGAAGGCGTGCGACCGTTTCTACTGTACGGTCGCACGTCTTCCATCGAACAAGCAGGCTGGAAAACCCGCCGGGAAACGTACGATTCTCGGCGAGTGAGTGGCCTGCTTGTTCGACAACTGACGAACGGGCCGGTGTGCGCACGCGCACACTGCCCTTTTGCCGTGCTTGCAAGCCCGCCCCTCATTGCAGTCATCGCAAGCCCGCCCCTCAAGGGGGCGGGCTTGCGATGATCGCAAGTACGATCTGCCTGTCCAAGATGGGCAGATCGTACGTTTTTTTAAGTACTTTACAACCATCGCAAGACTAAGGTCTTGCGATGGTTGTAAAGTGTATGGCCACCTTTAAGATTTTTCTATGCACAAGTAGTATCAGTCTTTGACATTAGCCTCCTGTAAGCCCCTGTATAGCAGCATTCAGACTGGGAGTGGAAAGGACAGCACTAGGAGCCAATGAGGCTGTACTGCACAGTACTGATCATCTAAGGCAGTGGTGATTAACCTTTTCAGCCAAATCCCCAATTTTTTATGGGATACCATGTCGTAAATTGTATTTCTTCACAATAATTAAAAATGATAAAATAGAATTGTACTTTCATATAAAAGTACAGTTATGCTTCCTGTCTAGCCCCTTGAACAAAAGCAGCTGCCTGCTATAATATTCACATCCCACAGCCAAAACTTTAGCTTATGCCGCCCATGTCTGGACAGTTGATCCCCCAAAGATTGTTATGCGGCTAGCTCCTAAGTGCTAAGTGTCTCCTGCATTGGACAATGGCCCTATAGACGTCCACGGGGATCAGCCGCACAGGGGCAACTAGCATGAACTAAAGGGGTGAGATCATTATGCAGGCAGAGATTAAAGTAGAGTATACACGGGTCTATTTTTTTCATTCAACCTGAGGGCTGCACGAAAAAAAATAGGACAGCTTCCTCCATCCACGCTGGCTGAAGGCCGCAGGCCACTGTCAGAATACCTGATTGGAGCTTCCACCTGGCTGTCTGCAAGCTCCATTTGGCTGAAGATTTTCTAACATGCTCCTTCAGCAAACGTCTATCTAATTGACTTCTGCTGAAGGAATAGGGACTTCTGCTGAATCAGCCAAAATTCGCTGCGTGTGTACCCAGCTTTAAGGCTAGGTTCACACCAGATGTAGTGCATTCCAGTCCGATTCTTGCCAGAACGCACTGCATCGCATTGCGGCCGGCACCGGCGGAACTACCAGGGTCACAGCGGTCGCACTTGCGACCGGGCCCTGGCGTTCCGCCACTTAGGTGGGACCCAGCGAGGAAGAAGAGGGCCCCCCAAGATAGTGCCGCTCCTTCCCTGCAGCACAGCCACTCGCAGAATGTACGGGCGGCTGTGCGGCAGGGCAGGAGAGGCACCGCCGGGCATCACATTCTGCTGTGTAAGGACTCTCTCATCCTAGCCCCACCCCCTGGCCGCCAAGACGAGGAAGAGGGCCCTGCAGAAGAGGAAGTCTGGAGTGGGAATGGGGGTGGGGGGTTGCTGGTAATATTCTGCACTGCTGACTTTTATTATAATGTATTGCTGGTGGTATTCTGCATTGGTGTATGATGATTATACAGCAATGCAGCATAGCTCCAAATATGTAGGACTACAAGTCCCAGCAATGCATTATAGTGGGGGGTGCTGGTGGTATTCAGCATAGCTGACTTTTATTATAATGTATTGCTGGGACTTATAGTCCCGCATGGCTGGTGGTATTCTGCACTGCTGTATGATGATTATACAGCAATGCAGAATAGCAAGAATAGCACCAACTATGTAGGACTACAAGTCCCAGCAATGCATTATATTAAGTAGGGATGCACCACTGCCAATACTAGGCATTTTCACGAGTACTCATACTCATACATGAAAATGCCTCAATACTAGATCTAGAAAGGATTGTCACCAGCACACCAAAAGTTTTGACATTATAAATCTCAGAAGAGCCTGATGAAGGGGTACTGCTGAGACCCCGAAAGCGCTTGTATTGGATGGCGGTTTGTCAATAAAGGACTTTTTGCTTCAAAACTTTTGGTGTGCTGGTGACAATCCTTTCTAGATCTGCATTGTTCTCGGGGCCGTCCGTGGTCATTACAAGCACCAACCTGCTTGGCAGGTTTACTACTATTCCGGTAAGGAGTGCAGCTGGTTCTTGACTAAATGCCTCAATACTAAACGCAGATACCGGTGTTCTGTCGAGAATGCCGACGTAGTCGAATTTGCTGACCTCAGCATCTGCGCTTGCGCACAGACCAGTATTCTGGAGGAAACCGGGATTTATTACAAAGTATTTTGTTTAAATTGTTAATTGTGACCGTTAATAATATTCTATCCATCATCCACTGCCATCCGTCATTTACTGCCATGGACGGCATATTATTAACGGTCACAATTAACAATTACAAACTAATACTTTGTAAATAAATGCCGGTTTCCTCGTTAATCCCGTCTGTACGCAAGCGCAGATACTAGGTCAGCGTTCTCGACAGAACACCGGCACTAAAATTTTAAACAAGTGGCTGCCTGAGGTTCTGCGCTTGCTGGGGACCTTGGTAGCCTTCATGTAAACCATGCAGTGCCATGGCAGTTGGGGGGGGGCCTTCATGGTTTCTTGCACCGGGGCCTTGAAGGATTTAGTTACACCTCCGGCGGCCAGCTCCCTTTTTTGTGGGGCAGGAGGGGGCGTGGCGGACCATTGAGTTGAATGGCACCGTAGCCACGCCCTCCGGTAGCAATGCGATCGGCTGCACGGGATCGCAAGGTACATTATGCCTGCGGTCCGGTGCGATCAAAATAGTGCTTGCAGCATTTTGATCGCACCGGACCGGACCGCAGGCATATACAGCTATTTTTCTGGAGGATTTTAAAAGGTAAATCTTCTAGGATACAGCTTAGGAACGATAAAAGTGTGCGTGGAACCAAAGCTTTTTTTTTGCATTGGATAGAGTAGAGGTAAAACCCTTTTCGCATTATGGTTCTGCTTGGGGAACACAACAGGAAGGGAGAGGAAATCTCCCCAAAGCATGGGGAATTCCTTTTTTAGACAGTAGTCACCAGACCAATTGTCTCTGTTAGAAGACTTGTCCTCACTGCTCGCTTGGTCTCATGACATCTTTAAAATGTAGGATTTCCACTTACATTCTGCCTTGGTGATGAAGGTCATCAGTACAAAAAGACAGGGCAGCCATCAGAACTTTTTGGGCCCCTTACACAGCTTTAAGCCTGGGCCCCCCAACCAACACCAACACTGCACAGGCCTGTCCACTGGCTGTCCAATTGAGTCTGCCCACAGGCCATCCCTCCGGGTCCTTCAGTGCACCCACTTTTATTGTAACACTATTACAATTTAATGTATGAAATTGAAATGAGTATTCCAACGCACAGGAAACACTGACTCTGCTGGGGTGACAACGCACAGGTGACACCGACCCGGCTGGTGTGACAACGCACAGGTGACACTGACCCTGCTGGTGTGACAACGCACAGGTGACACCGACCCTGCTGGTGTGACAACGCACAGGTGACACCGACCCTGCTGGTGTGACAATGCACAGGTGACACTGACTCTGCTGGGGTGACAACAAACAGGTGACACCGACCCTGCTTAGGTGACAACGCACAGGTGACACTGACAGTTCTGGAATTACACCACATCCACCAAATCAACATTTTAAAAGTCCCCACGTAATGCCTCCTCCTTCCCTCTAAGCTCCCCCTCCCCCTCAAAGGGCCCCAGACTGTACCTGCTGGCTGTTGCTGTCTTCTTCAAACTCCAACGGTGGGCATTGGCGGCTGCTGTTTTCTGCCAACCCCCCACCCAAGCATTGGGCACCAGACTGCTGTTGTCCCCCCCTGACATCTGCTTACCTTACCACTCCAGCAGCTCTGCTCCACTCTTGCCTTGCTGTTCAGTGCAGCTCGGTAAAAAGCAAGCCCCGCCCCCTAAAAAAAATAACCCTTCCAACAAGTGAACATGAAGGTACCAACTTTTACAGGGGGGTGGCGGGACCGTACCAAGAGCTGTGCTGCACTATTAGTCTACCGCAGGGGTCTCAAACTCCTTTGATTCAGGGGCCAGTGGAGACATTTTCTTCTCCCATGGGGGCCGCTTGTCAAATTTCTTACTTCAAAATAAAATGTAAATATATACAGTACCAGTGTTAATGTCTGCATGTGCTTCTAATGTCGGGATGTATTTGTGATGGTTTCTTTGTATGCAATGTCAGTATATTTTTGTGATAGTTTGTGTATTGTCAGGATTTCTGTCAGTGATGTCGGTATGTGTGTTGATGTTTCTCTGTGTGTCCTATCAATATGTATCAATATGTATACATGTGTATGTGTGTGCAGTGTCAGTATGTGTGTGGTTTTTCCTACAGGTTTGAATTTCAATCATAGGGGACCAACAGATTCACACATTCACTCACACATAAACAGAAATACACACACACACACACACTAATACACACACAATCATACACCAACAACCAGAAATACCCACACTAATATACACACAATAAAGCCCCATTTACACTAGTATGTTTAGGTGCAATTAGGGATTCCTGCATCAGGAACTTGCATTTACAAGCAGCAGCTGTCACCCGTTCAAATTAATGATCAGGTGTCACTCGCTACAGGTAAACGCCTGCACTCCGCATGTAATGGTATGTGATATGATTACATGTGGTCTGGAACCTACCTACAGTGTGCAGGCGTTTACATGCAGTGCCTCTTACCTGATCATTAAGGCCTGGTACACACCTGTACGTTTTGTAGCGCGTTCAACGCTCTACGAACGCTCTACAAAACGCTCAAACATGAAAATCCCATTGTTTTCTATGGGTATGGTTCACACCTTGCCGTATTTCAGCCCGTCTGAGCGCGCTACAAAACGGCCTACGCCTGAAAAGGTACATGAGCTTCTTTGCGGCGTTTTTGTTGCGCGTTTCCATTGGGATACAGCCAAGTAGCCCTCAGAAACGCGCGTTTGTGGCGCGTTTTTTTACCGCGAATTCGATACGCCTAGGTGTGAACAGAGCCTAACTTGAACACGTGACAGCTGCCAATTGTAAACGCCAGATTAGGGATTCCTGCTGCAGGAAAGCGCAAGTTCCTGATGCAGAAATCCCTAATCACAACTAAACTTACAGGTGTGAATGGGGCCTAATACACGCGTACATACATAAATACATACACACAGGAATACAGTTTCACACGCACATACACACAAATCCACAATAATACTCTCCCCTATACACCTATATATAACAAAACAATGAGCCCCCTCACATGTTGTTTCTGCAGGGAGAAGGCGCCGAGGCACATTCCCTGGTGATCCATGGTTTGATGAATCCATCCTTTTGGCCGGTGTTCAGTGAAGACGCTGGCCAAAAGGATCTGAGTGCCATCAGGAGCAGCTCTGTGGTCAGCATCCGACAGAGATGCAGACCGTGTAGCTGCTCCCACAAATCAGTTATGCGGTCTATGACGGTGTGACTGACTTGTCAGGTGGCTGCAGGCCACATAGTACCAGTTCGCTGGCCACAAGTGGCCCGCGGGCCTGTACCTTGAGACCCCTGGTCTACAGCAAAAAGTACTTGGTGGACGCCTGGGCCTAGCAATCAGTGACACACCCACACCTTGCCTCATTCATCTGCCAGCCGCAAGATTCCTGGGCAACAGCTGAATATAAAATAAATGCGTGGGATTCTGGCTGACGTCATTGACTAAATAGGCCATCCCCAAAGTATGATATTTGAGGGAATTTTGCATTTTTTTATTGTTTTATTATAAGAACTGCTCCCCACTGAATTGCTTTGCTTTGGTTCATGTCCCCCTGGCAGTGCCCAGCTCCTCATGCCTTTTGTTTTACAATCTCTTGCCTATTAGCCTTGAAAATGGAGAGAATTGATTTGAAAGATTTAGCTTTCCCATTGACTTTAATGGGGGTTCAGATTAACATTCGAAATTCAGCGCAGTTTGGCAAATGTCTCACAAACCAAACCCAGTTGCATTCAGCTCTTCGGCCTAGTGCTTGATCACAATGTGATCAAGCACTATTTTGATCGCACCGGACTGGACCACGGTCATAATGTGCCTTGCGATCCCACGCGGCCGATTGCATTGCGGCCGGAGGGCGTGGCTATGGTGCCATTCACTTCAATGGACCATCACGTCCCCTCCTGCCCCACAAAAAAGTGAGCCGGGCCGCAATGTGAGGCAGTGCGTTCTGGCCAGAATCGGGCCGGAACGCACTGCATCTGGTGTGAACGAGGCCGAAGAGCTCTTCATTGTCAAGTACTCCAAAACCTGCACATGGGAATGTAGGCGGTACCCCTTCCAAACTAACATAATTGTAATTTATAACATAAATAACTAATGCACAATGACACCCAATGGATTAAAAACTGTCTGCGGACCCTTTTTTGGTTACCATATTAATTTATTATATTTAAAATAATTTCAACTTCATTAAACTCAAACTGATAACTGTAATTACTAACACTTAAAACCAACCGTAAAATTGCCCAGCCACTATGACTCGAGCAATACTATAAATAACCATTCACCAATAAGTCCTCTCACAGAGTGACAAACCACATAAAGGAGCACGCGACAAATATAGCTGTTGGGCGGGAGCTCTCTGTGAAAGAGTCCAGCCGAGTGACAGCTCTCCCTTGGGAATTCCTTTATATAGGCTCCTGGGAATGGTGAAAAACATTCCAGAAGGACACGAGCCAGGAGTTTTCCCGCCGAAACCGGTCAGGTAAATTTCTTAAAGGGGCAGTATTAAAATTAAAGAAAGAAAAAAAACAGGGAGAAAACAGGGACAAAACACAGGGACCGCCACAATCCCATGTTAGTGGGCCAAATAAATTGTTCCCACTTTGCCAAGAGTGCCCTAATCCAATAAGGCATTTCCCAGGGGCACGGTGGCTTGATCATAGTGGTGCTTTAACTCTGTTTTCACTTTGTTTGAAATCTTAATCCAAAACTACATTACATTTGTCTTAAAGGAAAACTCCACTTTCATTAAAAAAATAATATAAAAGTGCAACACAAGTCATTTTGTAATTTAATGTTATTAAAAGGACCTTTCCATTTCAATCTCAAGTTGCTGTAATTTTCTAAAACTGTTCAAAAACTTCAATGCAATCTGGAGGCGTTCTGTACACCAATGGCATATGAAACCCCCTCAGAAATGTAACTTCCTGCTTCTCTAATTGACTCACAAATTTTTCCCGAAGTTCACACTAAGATACAAATAACATTTTAGGCATCCCCTGTAACATAAATGTCATGTGATGCTCCTTAAGCCCTCATTCCCACGAGTAACAGCCGGCCCGTACAGATCAGTGCTGCGTGCACAGCCGTAACGGGCCGCTCCCGGGAAGGACAGGTGCTGCATGTGATTACACGCAGCATCCTGTCCTTCTCTATGGGAGTACGCGGCCGTACGCCGCCCTACGGCTCACCCGAACTGCAAGTTCGTTCGGGTGCCCGTGTCCCTGCTCGGACGCAGATAGGATCCATCCGTCACCGTTCACGCAGCACAGATCTGTACGGGCCGTCCATTACTCGTGTGAATGAGGGCTAAGGCTTAATTACTTCTAAAGGGATGCCGACACTGCACTTTTCCTCATTAAAACACTGAAATTTCACCAGGTGGTTATAATGAATCTGACCCTCCCATTTAGAAATCAGTCTGGAAATGACATGGCAAGACAAACAGATAATTCGTCAGAACAGAACAAGGTGGAATCTGCTACAAAGTTTGTTAAAATCCTTGCAATGTTCCTTGATTAACCAGAGGGGATTGTTTGGTTTTTTTCTGAAAAAAAAGTGGAATTACACTTTAAAGTACAAACAGCTTCTACTGGAAAAAAATGTCTTGGTCACGCCATCCGCTCCTTTTACCAACAGAGAGAACTGGATCACCTCCAGATAAAATACATTGGGGCCTGTGTGTTGCACAGATGACACCCATTGGACTGCAGACAAACTATGTGCTGATGAAGAAATGTTAGTGCTTATGCTGAAAAACAGGGTCAACTACTTGAGCTGTGCTGCAGTGGTTACTGAGCATGTGATACAGAAGGAACTCGGAATACATAGTGAATCAGGTGAATAAGAATAGCCTGGCCCTGAAAAAAATTATTTCTTGTATGTTCTCATAGTAAAATGACAGCTGTAGTATGATTGCAGGTTATCGGCAACACTGTGCTCACACGTTTCTTTAAGGCAGGAAGTCCCCTGTTAATTATTTATATTTGATGATCAAACTATACCCCATGATAAAACTGGGTATATGCAGATTCTTCCATTCACGCTAAACAGCATGAACAGAGGAATCTCCTGCTGCAGGTATTGTATTTTAACAGTAGGCACTGCCGACTGTCAAAATGCCTGAACAGTACCTACATCTGATTTGGATGCAGGCACTGTTTAGCCAACAATTTTCCAACCGGAACCTTTGATCTTTCAATTGAAGGATGACGGCAGACAGGGATACCCACTGAGCGAATTATAGTCAGTTCATGAAGAACAAGTTAAATTTTACTTAGTGTATGGCCAGCTTACGTAGCAAAGTTTGGCTGGTTCACAAAGAAATGTGCTCAGTGTATGATCAGCTTTCAGATGAAATTTGCTCCGTGGGTTGATCGGAGAAATTGAAGGAGCCGGGCACAGAATTCTCAACCAAACATTGTTTGGGTACTATGACAGCTGCACACCTGTCACTGTTGGAATACAATAGCCATGGTGGGATTTGTCTATTCATGCTAATAAGCAATGATGGAGTAATCTGAGTTTTTTTTGCCAGCCTACAGTGTATGACCACCAGCTTTACTTAATTTACAGGAGTGGCGGTGGTGGTGACCAATTGGATTTTAGGAACCTTCCATAAGCCATTTAAAGGGATACCATAAGGTAAATAATTATTAATATGTTGTTAAAATCAGAAGCTGACTTCAGGTCAGATTGCCCTGCAGGGTGCCTACTATCTGCAAAGTGTAATAAGAGCACCCAAATACTTTCCTGTCATTAAAATTGGTCTCCCTGTAGTGTCAACAAAGTTATTTTCCTGCTACTTCTGGTTCATCGTTGAGGTTGTGGGTGTTAGGCAAAGGCATTGAGTGGCTGCTATTGGAGAGGATGCCTGGCATGTCTTAGCTTCACTCAAAACCTGACCTCAGCAGCGCTGATTCAGAATCAGCAGGCCATCAGTGTGACAGGTAGATGGAGACTTGCAGCATGTCTGCATTTATCTGCACCTTTCTGCTTCACACCTCTCCACTCCGTTGTGGTGAGAACGAGGCGCATAGAAAACAATTGTTTTCTTTTTGCCCTTGTGGAGTCCTGCATTACTCAGGTGCAGAGGAGGAACGCAGGTCTCCGCACATAGTGTGAACAAGCCCTTAATTAATTCGTATTACAACAGTTGTCAGTGGCACGGGTAGTGGGAGAAATCAGTAGTTGCAGGGGCATCTTTCTTGGGGGTAACAAAGCGGTAACCCCGAGCCACACTCGGGAATACAGCGTAGGTCTTACCTTGTCCGCGATCCCCGCTGTGTCCTCCGGCCGCTGCCGTCTTCCGGGTTTCGTCCCTTGCGAGCGTCCGCGTCGCAGGGGGGGCGAAACTGGCGGGAAGTTTGAAAGTTAAAAAAGTAAAAAACACGAAAAAAAAATAGACAAAATAAAGGAAAAATGTAAAAAAATCATACCGCCAGGGAGGTATAAAAACGAGCGTGGAACTCGCGTTTCACTGAACTAAAAACGTGCTAAAGAACACGCTAAAAACGTGCTGAAAAACTAGCTGAAAAAATGCGCCTATAGTACGCCCAGATGTGAACCCAGCCTTAGTTTAGGGCTAGTTCACACCAAGCGCGTTCCAGAAACAGAGCAGTTACCAAACGGATCAAATCTGCATCCAATGTATTTCAATGGTATTTTGGGCTCTAGTTCACAACGCAGCGCTCAGTTGCAGAGCATGTAAAAAAAACTGCAGCAAGCCCTATTTTACCTGCTCTGGAACTCTCTGGAAAGCATGCAAACGCATCAAAAATGCATGCAAACGCCCTGGAACACACTGAAAGCCCGTTTACAAAAACGGCCTGGAACGCGGCAAAAAACACTGCACTGCGTGTGCAGAAACTCATGCAGATCTGGTCCGCATTTGGTGTGAACAAGCCCTTAATATTTGTTTAAAAAAAAGGAGGTCCTGATCTGTGTTTCATAACTCCTTTCAGGAGCTATTTACTGTATCTGTAAATGCCAATAAGGCCCCATTCACACCAGGGCGCGTTCGTCGCGCTGAAACGCAAACATTTATTCCTATGGGTCCCGTTCAGGCAAACACGTGCAATCGCGCTTTTCAATCCACCTGTCGCTCGAACTGCTCCCTGAGCTACTTTACAGCGCTGACCAGAGCGCATACCATATAGACTTAATTGGAAACGTGCTGATCAGCACATATTCGGATGTTTTGAATTGTGTTTCAGTGCTGAAACGCACATAAAAACGCCCTTCCAAAAATCGCATGAAAAACGCACTGAAACGCTGTCGCCCTGGTGTGAATGGTGCCTAATAGCCGTCCCCTCAAATGGAAACCAATACTGATACAATGTTTCAATCAAGGACCCAAAGCAGAAGTGAAGTCAGATAAATAAAAACCACTTGGTGGTCAGGATTTTTGGCAGAAGAATCATGCAAAGTCTCTTTTGGCCACAAAATGTTCTTCTTCTCCCCCAGCAAATTTATTTTTTTTTTTTTTTTTCCTGTGTACACACTTGCACATGCATTGTATACCCTAAGCCCATTCATGGCATCTCTAAGATGTCTTGAACGGGCCTGATGCCAGGGAGGGTGTAAATCCTGTGAGCCTGTGCAGGAGCTACACCATGAACTGGTCACCTAATGCCTGGGAACCCAGAAGTGTCAGCACTGGGGATGGCAGCAGTGGGGGACAGAGCGGGGAATGAAGTTCGATCGAACAGCGCTGGAGAAACAAAAGTCTTTCCTATTTAACCCTTTATTAACCTTTAGTAACTGGGTAAGCATAACAAACCATATGCAAAATTTAGTTTGCAGGTAACTTTGCAAAGTTTTAAGTTAACCCTTTCACTGCCATGGAACCAGTACTAACCCGCCCTTGTAAACTGACTCCCAGCTACGTTTAAGGCTGTAAAGTCGCCCGATCACTTCCGGAAGCCCTGCAGCATGACCTTTCCATTTCAATCTGAAGTTGCTCTCATTTTCTAAAACTGTTAAAAAAATAATGAATGCAACCTGGAGGCGTTTTGTACACAACTGATGTACAGAACGCCCTCAAAATATAATTTCCTGCTTCTGTGATTGTCCCACTGATTTTTCCTAGACATCTGCACAAGATACATGTAGATTTTAGCCATCCAATGCAATAGAAATGTCATTTTTGGTGAGCTCGCTAAGGGTTAACTACTTCTAAAGGGGTGCAGATATTACAACTTAGCTCATTAGAACACTGAGGGAGTTATTCACTAAGCTGCCGTAGGCAGCCGAGTCAATAACTGAGCCAAAGTGAGCGAGCCAAACGCCATTCGGCTATTTACTTCAGCCATGTAGGGCTGATTTCAGCCGCACATCGGCTAAAATCAGGTGTACATCAGCTAGTTTCGGTTCAGCCGAACATGCTCAGCATGCTTGGCTGAGCCTAAGTAAAGGAGCCGTTCGATTAAGTGGATCCAACATTTGGATCGGCTGAGTCGAACCTCCGGCAATTCACTCGCTGCCGTTCCCCCTAATCTCATAGAGCCTGAACGGGAGTGAGTGAATAGCTGAATGTCGCCGAGCGGCATTCGGCTCGGCTATTCTGCTCGCTACCTCCGATGCGAGCAGAAGAAAAAAAAATTTAAAAGGGAATAAAAGAAAAAAAAAAACAGTGTTGGGACCCCCTCCCGATCCATACCAGACCCTTTAGGTCTGGTAGGAATGTTAGGAGGGACCCCAAGTTCAAAAAAAAAAATGCATAGTCTTCCCCCCAAAAGTCATACCAGGCCCTTTAGGTCTGGTAGGAATTTTAAGGAGGAACCCCACCCCCAAAAATGGGGAAAAAAAGACGTGGGGTCCCCCCTAAAACCCTCAACCAGACCCTTAATCTGAGCATAGGCCTGGCAGGGCAGAAGAGGGGGGGACGAGCAAGCGCGCCCCCCCCCCTTCGTGGCATACCAGTCCACATCCCCTCAGCACTGGGAGGTTGCTTAACCAGGCAAAGCACCTAGTCCCCGTGCCGATGGGGACAAGGGCTACTTCCCCACAAGCCCTAGGGCGTTGGTTGTGGGGGCCTGCTGGCAGAGGGGCTTATTTGCATCGGGGTACCCATTTAATAAAATGCAGCCCCCTCTTGTGAATGAGTAAGGGATAATTGTACACCTTACTTTAGTGAATACTAAAGGGTTAAATAAAAATATACATATACT
>NW_017306384.1:189595-190528 GCF_000935625.1 Nanorana parkeri | reverse complement strand
ATATATATAAAGAGACCAGGAGACCAGGCTTTTGAAAAAAATCTTTTAATTGAAAAAAAAGACCACAAAGAGTTTTGACATTTCCTTTATAAAAAAAAATCCCCAAAATTGATCCAACTACATGATCCTAAGGTCAATAATGACGTCCAACGTTGTCCACGACGACTCACTTCAGATTATATATTTGAAACTGTCCTCCTGCCTGGAGTTTGGCTTTAAAGGTAGAAATTCTGGTAGTGTCATACAAAACCTTGATTTACTGCTTAGCGAGTCATAGACCAGGAAGAAGTATGTAAATATCAGATGCCTCAACACCTCTTACTGCGTGCTTGTACTGAGGCGGTGACTCACTAAAAAGTCAAACAAGGATCCGGACCACAACCCTATACCCTTTATAAACAAGTCAGTAATGGCGACCTCCATATTTATAGCCTGATAGACTTTATAGTAAAATTTAAAGTGGATGCAACAGCTTTGTTGCTGTTTCTATCATACGTCTCCATTACATAAAGCTTCCTTGTAGATGACTTGTTAGTACACAGATATAAAAGCACACCCTAAATGAGTGTGCACACTTGCTCAGCAGCCCCACAAACATAGAACTACCACTGAATGTCAATATGTAATGTTTTATACTTTTTATGTTTTTTTATACTCTAAATACATTTTTTTAAATGTATTATGATCCTTCTCTTTGCCGGATAAATAAGAAACAGAGCATCTGCACACGCAGCAGGGGGGAGCTCTGGTATCCTTACCTCCTTTTGTAAAAATCTTGTTGTTTATAGAGTTTTATAGCTCTAGCTGAAATTTACACACAACCAATTATCAGAATACTCCACCTCTGTGAACTTGTTTTAAGTTACACCCATATTTAGGGTGTAACATGAAGCCTGGTCACATTCTGCAACCCCCCGTCCTCAAACGCCCCCC
>NW_017306384.1:188312-189463 GCF_000935625.1 Nanorana parkeri | reverse complement strand
CCCATGTACTTGAATTGTGGGGTGCATCTCCCTGGTGTGAACTGTGTATATTTGAATGTAGGATCTGTGAAAGACAACAAGTCCCAACTGCCGCCAAGGCAGTGTGCTGGCTCAGGTTGCAAGCCTACACACAGACACCATGTATCCATTCCAGAGACAAGGCAGTCTGCTGCAAAACAGAAGTTCTGCCCAGCATGAGAACAGATACAGATTTAAAAGGAAGAGCAGCAAAGAGAAGGGAAACAACCATGGATTACAGTAAGGCACACAGTACAGTATTGTTTTATGTAAAAAATCTGAGGGTTTAATGTCACTTTAAGTAGGGTACACAGGGGGCAGATTTTTGCATGAATGTTCATACAAAAAATCCCGTTGGAACTAGGGATGCACCGATACCAAGTACTTTTCGAGCTCCAAGACTAGACTAGAGAAAAACTCAAAAGTTAGGAGGCAGCTGTCATTTTCAAGGAGCTCCTGGGATTTGTACATCTCTGTTTTAATGTATGATTTTGTTTTTATAAATATATATTAGGGATGCACCGATACCATTTTTGCAAGTACAAGTACTGATACATTTTTGTTTATTGTCACGTGACAGTTTTTCTAAAACAATACAGACTAATGATTTCAGGACAATGGTGGAGTGCCAGAGCAAGGTCCCAGCTGCAACCGCTGCAACCCTGGTAGTTCTCATGAAAATGCCAAGTATCGGCACTGGTATCTGAAAAGTATCGGTGCATCCCTAGTTGGAACATTTGATAATGCCATCATAAAATTTTGTTGATCGTCGTTTGAAATTTCCTCTAATTTTGTCTTTATTTCTACCCACATTCACTGTTAGAAATTTATTTGATCGAGAAAAATTTTCCAACATGCTCCTTCGTATTTTTTCGTCATTGCGGTCGAAACCGTTTGTCAATTTGACCCTGTCAACTATTAGAAAGTCAAATGAAATCGATTTCGGTCATTTGAAATTCTAACTGTGTATACCCTACTTTAGAGGTCTCAATCGGGAGCAAGTGTAGTGACATTGTCGCACTTGTAATCCATTGGTTGCTTCCTCCAGCCCCATAACCAAAAGAGGAAGAGTCTGTAGAAGTCTATGCATTGCACACACCATTCGCTGGTCATAGATGCAGTGGTTTGCACAA
>NW_017306384.1:137785-188252 GCF_000935625.1 Nanorana parkeri | reverse complement strand
TTATGATGTAGCACAGTGATCCGTGACTAGAGGGCTCTGTCAGGTTTTCTTTTCTGCTGTCTGCGACCTGGAGACTCAGAATTTACCCAAAGTACGGTCAGATCAACTTTTAGACCGACCTTTTTCAATCTTTTACCCCGGAGGAACCCTTGAAATAATTTTTAGGTCTCACTGAACCTCTGCTAAAAATGTATAGCATGAATAGTAAGTTGTAGATATAATGATAAATAAAAAACAAAGAATATGGCGTTCCTAGACCTGACACAAAGGCGGATCATTCTTTTAACCCTCTCCCCACTCTATACAGGAGAATTGTTTTCTGTTACAATCATGAAATTATTGGGGAATAATAAAACCCGAAAAAGAAAAGTAGACAGTAAAACAAAGTTTAAAAAAAAGTGTTCCCTCACACTGAAAGTGGAAATGCCATCCACTTACACTAGTGGACAACGGAGAAGGGGTCCCTTACACTGGTGGCCACTGGGAGAAGGACGTTTTTGTTGGTCGTCAGGGTAGTGCTCCCTTACATTGGTGGTCAGTGGATAAGGGCCCCTTACATTGGTGGTCAGTGGAGAAGGGGATCCCATACATTGGTGGCCAGTGGGAAAAGGACCCCCTAAAAAAAATAAAGACATTAAGGGGTCCTTCTCCCACTAGCCAAAAATGTATGGGAGCCCTTCTCCACTGAGATTGACCCCTTATTGTTGGTGGTCAGTGTACTGCTCCCTTACATTGGTGGTTAGTGGATAAGGGTCCCTTACATTGGTGGTCAGTGGAGAAGGAAACCCTTACATTAGTGGCCAATGGGAGAAGGATCCCTTATTGTTGATGGTCAGGGTTAGTGCTCCCTTACATTGGTGGTCAATGGATAAGTGTCCCTTACATGGGTGGTCAGTGGGAGAAGGACTCCTTATTGTTGGTGGTAAGGGTAGTGTTCCTTACATTGGTGGTCAGTGGATTAGGGCCTTTTACATTGGTGGTCCTTGAAAAGAATGTCACCCCTACAGACAGCTAAAACAATTATTTGTGTCAGTGGTTACATATCAGGGGGAAGAGGGGAGAGACGCCACTGGTCCAATACCATTGGCTCTGCCCGGTGACATTGGCCCCAGAACTATACAGGCTCCATAAGCCAGGAGGTCAATGTGCCAGGAACCACTAGAAACCTGAGGAGGAGCCCTAGGGTTCTCCACAGAACTGTGTAAGGGGGATGTACAGGGGTTCAGACGGTGCCACATCCCATCTATTTGCACAGAACTGTGGTTGAGAATGGCTGTCTTAGACAATGGCCAGAGGAAGAGGTGTCCACATTGGAAACTTTCCCCTCACCTCCTGTTAACAACTGTTACATTTTGTATCTCCCATCATTTTCTGTCCTAAGGACAAGTATGGAGGGTGAACCTCCACTGCATGGTCACAGGAAGCAATAAAAACTTGACAGAATTCTAAAATCTTCGTACTCTATCTCAACTAAAAAAGGTTTTGGCTGAAGATAACTATTACATATTTATAAAATAGAGATTATATACATCTAGTAAAAAAACACAAAACAAATATAAATCATCTGTTTACCAATGTTTAAAAACTACAAATCAGTGATGTGCAGTGGAGTCTGTTCTCGATGAGGCATTTCCCCCTACCCGCCCCTGCCCCGCCCCCAGCCTGCCTAAACTCTGTCCATGCCCCGCCTCCAGCCCACCTCCACCCCGTGCCAACCCAGTCACCAAGCTGTGTGGAGGAGGGCGGGAGGACGGAGAAGGGAGGAGACAGGGCAGAGTCTCCCTGTCCCTCACTTGCTCGTCACCGGTGAGACATCGAGATCGATGTTCTCACCATTTTTTTCTTCTTTTTTTTGATTGGACAACTTGGACCAATGGCGCTATGCCATTGATTCAAGCCATCCACAGAACTCAAGCCTCTAACAGCAAGTAGAGGCTGTTGCAGCTCTTGCCTCACTAGTTAGGCTACAAAAGCAAGTGGGAAAGCCCTCTGCTGTGTAACCTAACCTAGCTGTCAAAACCGGATGCAGCGTCGCCTGTATTTATCAGACAGCGCTCCGTCCATGACAGGTTACACAGCGGGGAGGCTTTCCCTGCTGTGTAACCTGCTAGAAGACAATGGAGAAAAACCTGTCAGCTACAGATTTGAAGCTGACAGCTTTTTCCTCCATAATACTAGGTGAGGCTCTGCCTCACCGTCCTTCCCTGACCGCACGTTCCTGCTACAAATAAGTCGATTTTAAAAACAAGAGAACTTCACTTTAAAGCTTAACTTAAAGGAGAACAATGGGGTCAGTGCTTTTCCCCCATAGTTCTCCTTAGGGTAACGGGAGGACACAAACTAGCTTCCTCCCATGACCCAAAGCTCAGTATACCGCGAGCTACAGCTCGCAGTATACGGAGACAGCCGCAGCCGGGGCGGATCCCGACATTACTGTCGAGATCCACCCAGCTGCGTGATTGACAGCTAGCTCTGCCTATCTAAGGGCAGAGCCAGCTGTACCCGCCCCTTCCCCGTCCATTCCTCCAGTCAGTGCTGGAGGATCAGAGCGGGGAGGGGGGGAATCCCTGCAGGGAGCCATGAGTAACAGTCACGGCTCTCTGCAGGGACAGGATCGAGAAGTGAGCGAGCGACGGTATGTGTTCGCTCACTTCCCGATCTTTTGAGCCGATGTGTGACAGTTTCATTGTCACATGTCGGCTCGAACTATGAGGATGAGTGAAAATCACTCACCTCATAGTTCTCCTTTAAGAAAAATATACTGTTGAATGAATTCTAAAAGAGCTGTCTTACGTACCTTGTATTTCAGTCCATCCAGTCCCCAGATTTACAGAACTCTGCCACACATCACAGCCCTGTCTGGCGGGGCAGGAGATCAGATTTTTCTCTGTTGCAATAAAATAAAACTTTACCCACCCCCACCCTGTTAGTAGATAAAAAGAGAAGCAGCAGATTGCTGAGCTCATCATCTTTCTGTCACTCTACTCTCTCCTCCTATTAGCATGCTGTATGTTAACACTGGAGCTGACTGACTGATTGACTGCTTATGCTGCTTCTCCCTTTCCCAGTCTGAGCCCTGCATTATAGGAACTGCAATAGGCTGATACCAAGTCAAGCTCCAGTATGTACACTATTTGTGATGACAAAAATCCATATAATGATTTATTAATATGTACAGAGTTGCATTAAATCGTCTTTGATATCTGTATCCCATTTAGCATTATAATAATTAGTTTTAGTCTGCTAGTGCAAATTTGAAAACATTAAGAAGTGAGAGGGTGGCATTTTGATTACAAAGCTGTGAAGTGCAAATCATCGAAAAGGGGTCAAATCGGCTCATTAAATTTGGATTTTCCAGACACCCCCTTTAATGGTAATCTTCAGCACAGCTTCCCAACCAAATTCTTAATATGTGTTATGAGAAGAGCGAGGCAAGGGCAGAATGTTTTTGAACAAAGGGAAATGCTAATATTACAAAACATTATTCTAAATAAGGGAAATTGGCAGAAGCCTGAGCCTACATCATAAGAGCAATTTATTTTTACTGAAAGCAGCTCCCTAGCCGCATGTTTTCTAGTGACAGCAAGGCAACAACGCAGGCGGTCAGGATTGATGAGGCTTTGGGCGCATTGCATGGAAATACCACTGTATTATGCCTTGCAGGTTACAAAATAAAAAAACGACAACATTGCAGATTATGGTCCATGCTTTCGTATATCCTGGGGATCATTTTCAGGAACGATTGGTCTTCGTTTGTTAAAGGAGAACTATGAGGTGAGTGCTTTTCACTCACCTCATAGTTCTAGCCGACCTGTGACAATGAGACTGTCACAGGTCGGCTCAGTAGATCAGGAGGTGAGCGAACACATATCGGCGTTCGCTCACCTCTCGATCTGGAGAGGGGCTGGATTCCCCCGCTCCGATCCGCCAGCGCTGACTGGTGGAACGGACGGGGGAGGGGGCGGGTACAGCTGACTCTGCCTTTAGATAGGCAGAGCCAGCTGTCAGTCACGCAGCTAAGCAGATCCAGGCACAATTGTCGCGATCCGCTTCAGCTGTGGCGTCTCAGTATACCGCGAGCAGCAGCGCGCGGTATACTGCGGCGTCTCAGTATACCGCGAGCTACAGCTCGTGGTATACTGAGCCTAGGGTGACGGGAGAACGCTAGTTTGTTTCCTCCCGTTACCCTAAGGAGAACTATGGGGGAAAGACTTAACCCCATAGTTCTCCTTTAAATTGCCGAGAACAGTCTTCATCACAGATCTCACAGCTGTGCATAATTTGAAGGGGAGGTTCCTGTTATTTCAACAATCACTGCAATCAACAATCACTGCAAGTTACTTAAAGTGATATTAAAGTCAAAAGCTATTTCAAGAGCTGATGAAATCACTTACAATGGATGGTACTCCTTGATGCTTAAAAGTTTTAGGGGGTTATTCACTAAAGGGTGAAGAGTTTGGAGAAGGCTGGAGTGTAATATCTAAAAGTGGACAATCTAGGACAACATAGTTGATTTGGAAAAGTTCTCCAATTCAGTTTACTTTCTAATTCAGCTATGTTGTCCTAGATTGTTCACTTCTCCAAACTCTTCACCCTTTTGTGAATAACCCCCTTAGTTTCTTGCAGAATTAGCTGGTCCCCTGAGCCCTGACCCTGATTCCCTGTTTTAGGGTGGCTCCTTTCCCTTCCAGGGTACTATGGAGCCACCCCTGTGTGTGCTAGTAAGCTGTGTGCGTCTCCACAAAGACACAGACATGGCAAGAGAAGCTGCTCCCTGCTCCTCCCTTCTTCTTTCTCTAAGGCACACTTGACACCTAAACATTTTGAAACCGCAAAACACATAAGGCAATGCATTCTAATGGGGCTCGTTCACACCTGCGCCGTACACGCGGATGAAAATGCGCAACGCGAAAAAAGTACATGCGCGATCTTCTGGGCAGTTGCAGCACGTTCTGATTGTGGTTGTAGCCGCGAACGCGTGGAAAAACGAGCGTCTATTAAAATTTGCACATTTTTATCTGCACCAGATAAAATATAAGATTATGGGGGCCCCTTGTGCTCCACCTATATACAAGCCCCACCTGCATAAAAATTCTTGTGTTACAGAAAATATTTCTCAACACTATTTTTAAAATAGTGGGCCAATTCATTAAACAATGACTTGCCGGGGAACTGGTAGGATAATTTCAAAATCTAGACCAATATAGGCAATTTGGAAAGTGAGCTAAATGGCAACATGCACGGCAGATCTCAGACCAGGACCAAGACACAGCAGACCTCAGGCCAGAACCAATACACAGCAAACCTCAGACCAGAACTAATACACTGTAGACCTCAGAACCAGAACCAATACACGGCAGACCTCAGACCAGAACCAATGCATAACAGACCACAAACCAGAACTAATGCAATGCTGACCTGCTGAGGGTCTAAGCAGAGGCAGATGCAGAGGTCTCAACAGGGGCAGTTGCGAAGGTCTCACCAGGGGCAGATGCAGAGGTCTGGCCAGGACCCCCAAGTGTCAGTGTATCATTGTCCTGGGATCCCAAGTGTCAGTGTGTCATTTTTCTGCACCCCCCAGGGTCAGTGTGTCATTGTTCTTGACCCCCCAGGGTCAGTGTGTCATTGTTTTGGACCCCCCAGGGTCATTGTGCCATTGTTCTGGACCCTCCGGGGTCAGTGTGTCATTGTTCTGGACCTCCCAGGGTCAGTGTGTCATTATTCTGGACCCCCCGGTGTCAGTGTATAATTGTTCTGGGACCCCCAAGTGTCAGTGTGTCATTGTTCTGGACCCCCCAGTGTCAGTGTATCATTGTTCTTGACCCCCCAGAGTCAGTGTGTCATTGTTCTGGACCCCCCAGGGTCATTGTGTCATTGTTCTGGACCCCCAGGGTCAGTGTGTCATTGTTCTGGACCCCCCAGTGTCAGTGTATAATTGTTCTGGGACCCCCAAGTGTCAGTGTGTCATTGTTCTGGACCCCCCAGTGTCAGTGTATCATTGTTCTTGACCCCCCAGAGTCAGTGTGTCATTGTTCTGGACCCCCAGGTGTCAGTGTATCATTGTCCTGGGATCCCATGTGTCAGTGTGTAATTGTTCTGGACCCCCCAGTGTCAGTGTGTCATTGTCCAAGTGTCCAAGAACCCCCAAATTCCAATACCTCCGATAGGGGTGTTTGGTAAAATATGTAAAGCACATCCAAATATATAATGCACCTAAAATGCACTGTATCTAAAACAGAGGAGTGAATGTGAAAAAGGAGTGAATGTGACTTTATATTAGAGCTCTTTAAAGTGACTATAATAAAGGAGGGCTTTCAATATTAAAGATTTTCAGCCTCGTTCTGCTTTAGGTATCATTCACACTGGGGCGGCTGTTCGTGCGTATTCGGATGTACAAATATATGCGTGGAGCCATTTTAAACAGAAAAAACAATGCACTTTAATGTGCGAATGAAACATACGAAACCGTGCGGTCCCCAAAATAGTCCAAGCGCGATAATCTGGCGGATTCCACACGTTCGCAGCTTTATAATGGCCGCAAATGAGCAGAATCCGTGCAGTTGTTTCAAATATAGCATTTGCGTCTCGTGTGGTCTACCATGCGGGCTAAAAAGGGCACGGTGGGTCAGTAATGGGCCCCCTCTTGGCCGCGGGCCCTCGGACAGTGCCCGACTGCCCATATGGTCAGTCCGCCCCTGATTCGCACGAAAAAACATGCTGAATTGCAAACGCTCAGGTGTAAATGGAGTCTTAGCTGGTAGATGGATGGTTGCTAGAGACTGCTCTGTCCCTTGTGATCTTATACTGGACAGGGAGTTAAGGGAAGTGGAGCTGAAAGAGTTGGAGCTGTTCGAAACATGATGACTGTAAGCATTTGGGAAAAAATATAAAGAAATATTTTACTAAGCAATGCATATTTCTTTGATCTGGATTCATTATTGAAAAAAAGTTTGAGAGTTTAATACTAATGTAAGGATTTGAGAAAGTCCACACAATTAAATGTGTGAGATTCACTTCAACTATCCAATCACATGTAAAGAAAATCCCTGCACGTGTTTGGATAATTGAAGTGAATATTCACCAATGTATTGTGTGAACATTCTCAAATCTGAAAATCAGTAAATCAGCCTCTAAAGCCGGCTCCTTAAAGAAAAAAATAAACTTGTTACAATGGGGATCCCAATAGAGCCACACATTGGTTGAATTTCGTCAGGACTCAGCTGAAATTCGACCAGTATATGCCCAGCTTTATTCTCGAGTGCCCCCAATGAGCGTCTCTATCTCGTGGATCCTAAAGCTGGTCATAAATGTATAGATTTATTTTTGTGGATTTGATTTATAGGGCCCAATGGTTTGGACCTAAGTGTCAGAGTTCAGGAAGCCCAGGCAACTGCTATGGGGCCTGGGGAAGGGAGTAAGTCCCATTGGTAAACCTGTGAATTCTGAAGTCTAAAGCTGACATCATATGCACAGAAGAAGTCTTCAGGGTCATCACCACACAGTAGTCACAGATCCCCCTAACTTAATTTAATTTTGTAGCAAGGAGCATTTGTTTAGCTGTCTTAACAGTGTAGATGTATTGCCCTCAGAATGTCTACTACTGAAGTAAACCCTGTATGCCTAATGCAGTCTTTTTGAGGCTGTTCCCAGAGTGTCTTCTCAGCTAACACCTGATAAGACAGCTGAAATATGTAGCTCTGCAGAGTTTTAGGCCTCATTCACATGAGAAAAGGCCGGCACGTACAGCTCCGTGCTGCATGCACGGCCGTATCGGGCAGCTCCAGGGAAGGACAGCACGCAGCCCCTGTCTTTCTCTATGGGACTACGCGGCCATACGCCGCCCTACGCTTACCCCAAGTGCTGGTCCGTACGGGTGCGGGTGTCCCGGCTCGGACACAGACAGGATCCATCCTCTCAGCGTACACCAGCACAGAAGTGCAGGTCGGATGAGCGTAGGGGGGCGTACGGCCGTGTAGTCCCATAGAGAAAGACAGGGGCTGCGTACTAATCACACGCAGCACCTGTCCTTTTTGGGAGCTGCCCAATATGGCCGTGCACGCAGCATGGAGCTGTACGTGCCGGCCGTTTCTCATTGAATGAGGACTAAAGAAGATCGTATTCTGGTTACACCTTTCTTGGAAAAAAATTAACATTGTTGGGATTTTTACATTTGAGTTACATAAAACAGTTAACATATACAAGGTGCAAAATATTTTGTACTGTGACACTTAAGTTAATAAAACAAAACAACAGACATTTGGTGACTATATAAGCATTAACCCCCTTTCCATACTTTAGCCCTCGTTCACACCTGAACGTTTTGTAGCGCGTTCTACGCTCGACGAACGCTCTACAAAACGCTCAAAAATATAAATCCCATTGTATTCAATGCTCTCGTTCCCACCTTGGCGTATTTCCGCCCGTCCCTAACGCGCTACAAAACGGCCCACGCCTGAAAAGGTACAGGTACTACTTTGGGCCGTTTTGTTGCGCGTTTCCATTGGGATACAGCCAAGTAGCCTTCGGAAACGTGCGACGGTCTCGCAACTTTTTTTACCGCGAATCACGGTAAAAAAACGCGCAACGGTCGCACGACAGTCGCGCATATGCAATACGCCTAGGTGTGAACGAGACCTTAGTCATTAACACTGCTTTAGGAAATGTTCAATGTTTTTAATATTTTTGGATTGTTACTAATTGTTACCACTCTGTCCCAAACAGGTTTGATAATTAATCTCAGTCTTTGCGATGTTGCTTATTTAAATGTTATTTGGTATATTTATTTAATTACCATGCAAAACAAATTGCATACACTCAATTTCATTATCTGAATTATGAAGGCAGTTGGCTCCACAAGAGGGGTTTTAAAGCAAAATGGGTGTGAATACTTATGCAATAATTTCTTTTCATTCTAGGTTTTACTTCCACTATATCATTATGGCTTATTTTAAAATTCCAGGAAACACTCCAAAAAAGCCAGTTAATTTTAAATAGAAAACGGATCAAGTTATTTTTTGCGGCCTGTGTCCCATTTGGGAGATATTTTTCCCTTCCAGACCTTGAGATCCAACAGGATATCTCCAAAGGGAACCGAACTCACAACTGAGAGAGTTGTTACAGGACTAGGACCTATTAGATAATTTTTCCCTCATCCCTTTCTTTGAGGTCAACTCAAAATGTAAGGATTTCCTATCACTTTCTGTCTCAGTGACAATGGTCACCAGAACAAACAGAAAGGTGAATCTCCCCAGCAGAGGCGCAGCCTCCAATAAAAAGTGAACCAAGGGTCCAACCTTCCACATGCTATACAAAAAAAGAATAGCAAGTACATCCACTTACAATCTATCTATCTATCTATCTATCTATCTATCTATCTATCTATCTATCTATCTATCTATCTATCTATCTATCTATCAAATTTTAAGTCATCCTGACTTTGTGCTTGCTGACAGAGTCCAGCAATCAGCAATGTCTGTTAGTACTGTTCGGCATTTGTTTTTCACAGGGAAGCCATTCTAGTTGCCGCTGTTCCAATATTTTTCTTGGAGAGATTTTACAAAACATGTCATGTCATATAATAAAAAAAAAGCTAATGTCATATAATAAAAAAAAAAATAAAAAGCTATGAGAATGCGTTTTTATGTAGGCTTTCCATGTCAACTTTGCTCGAGTTTTGTACAAAACTGTGTATGGAGGAAAATATATTTGTTTAAAGTGGACCTATGAATACATTTCATAGTCTGGAAATAAAAACCTGACAGTATCAGAATCAGTTTAAGAAACGTAGAAGAGTAAAGGCAGGAGAAGACCCAGTGGTCCATCGAGTCTGCCCCTTTATTTTTTTTGTCTTTCTTTTTTAATCTTTGTTGCCTGAGTAAATCTATGTATATTCACTTACTATTGACTGACTCACTTCCTCTTCTGGAAAGTCTGTTCCAAACATTAGCTACTCTTTTGGTAAAATAATACTTTCTAAGGTCAGATTTGAACTTTCCTCCCACTAGTTTGAGGCCATATTCCCGTCTTCATATCAAAAAATACTGCCCTCCAGACCTTTATTTACAACCTTAAAGTATTTAAATGTGGTTATAATATCCCCTATTTACCCTTCTTTCATTGAGGCTGTGCACTAAAGTGACACTAAACTAATCAGTTAAATCTTAACAATTCATTTAAGTGCCAAAAATGTATCTTATTTGTGTATCACTCGGCTGTAGATCCTCAAATCATCTCTGAATTGGTGCTGACACTGTCCTTCCTTCTGGAGGGGGACTACTTTTGTTCCATGGTCCCCACCCATGGTCTCTGTGTGTGTTGTAAAGTAGCCCCCGCTCCAAGCTTGCTCCGATGATAGACTACAATCTCATGTTAAGTTTACTAATTTGTAAACTTGGGGGTTGGAACAATGCTAGTTTACTATTGGCTATTGCAAATTGAAATAGCCAATAGTAATGTCCCAATGCTTTTCAATGGGATTTTTTTTTTTTTTTTCCTATTCTGACATCGATCATGTCAGAATAAAGAAACAAAAAAGACACATCAGTGCTTCTCTCCTGGGCGGCCGTTTTTTTTTTACAGCACCAGAGCCGCCGGACAATAGGAAACTATTGGGCGGAGCTAGCTGTCACTGCTAGCTCTGCACACTTGTTTGCTATTTACTTTTTAAACTTTTTTCACTGTTTTTCTGTTCTGCTCGGTACCTCTGAGGGACTGAGCAGAACAGCCGAGCCGAATGCCGCTCGGCGGCATTCGGCTATTCACTCCCTGCTGTTCTGGATCTTTAAGAATAGCCCGAACAGCACTGATTAGCCTGCCGGAGGTTCGGCTCAGCCGATCCAGATGTTGGATCGGCTGAGTCGAACTAATTCTGCACTTCCGAAGCCACACGAAGCAAGCCGATGTACGGCTGATTTCAGCCGATGTACGGCTGAAATTAGCTGTACCAGTCTGAAGTGAATAGCCGAACAGTGTTCGGCTCACTTCACTTCAGATCGGTCATTCACTCGGCTGCCCTCGGCAGCTTCGTGAATAGACCCCTTAGTCTAAAAACGACCACACCAAACTGTTATTAGCGCCAGTATATATCAAGCAATGACTACAACAAATAGTTATTAGTGTAGTATTAGTTGTAGCTTCCCTGGCTCTAATAACAGTCATTATACCATGGGATTGTAAGAAAACTTTTTGCTGGCCATTTCTCATTGTAAAAAGCTTTGCTATAATTGCATGACATTATTTTGGCTTCTGCTTTATTGATAAAAATGACAATGATCTTACTTTCCTTCTGCAGATGTCCCATTATATTATTTTACAATGGCATTTTCACCAGAAAATGGTTGCTCAGCTTATTCATAGTCCACTGATTCTTTATTAGTCCTCTGGAACTAATAACTGTTTGGTTGCTACGTGGGATAAACTGTCTAATCTTCCGGGTACAACTCAGTACAACTCCACAAATTGCAGGTCCTCGGTTGAATACTGGAAGCTGCCTTATTTGTATGCTGGAATAGATTCCTTGATTAAAACAGAAGAAAAAGATACTATGGAATGGTTTAGAGACTTTTTGGTGGCTATATGTCATATTTTAAAAAGTCAATATTTTCATTAATGTCTTGGGCCAGTCTGTCTAAAGGTGCCCATGCACCCTGCGATTATCATTCGAAAAACAAACAAGATCGGGTTTTCGTACAATAATCAGCCAGTTGATGGGAAGTGAATGATCACAATTACTGTACAACTGGCCGAAATTCAACTATCGGGCAGGCTAGAAAGCTTGTTTTGAATCGTATGAAAATCGATGGATCAGTGGCGTTTTCGTACGAAAAAAATCACTAGAACACTGCACATGCGCCAACGATAATCCGTTCTGTCGATCCATGAAATGTGTTCAGTTTGTATTGCTAATGAATGATAATTGAAATCCACATGGTCTGTGCATGATGGGGCAGTCATGTGGAAATCGAACGACGGGTCAATGACGGGACGAAAGAAATTAAACAATAATTGTAAGGTGTATGGCCACCTTAAGGATTAAATGGCTTGGATACTATCATGAGATCATGAGACCTTAGAATCAACCCAACAGTTGGGTAGGTTAAACACCTAAATTGCAAAATGGTCTTGCTGCCCATACACCTTGCGATCATCGGACTAAACTTTTCGTCCGATGATCGAACCGTCGTCCGATTTTCGTACGGCGGCCCCATCCTGCCCAGATTATCGCAAGGTTTAATCAGCTGTAGTTAAAAAAAAACACCTGGAAAAATTGCAATAATCGACCGCACATATTTTCGTTTGCACATGAGTAGTGTTAATCGTACGAATTTTGACGTACGGAAACGCCATCAACCTTGCGAAAATCGTACGATCGGCCGAAGTTTTCTAACCTGCTGGATAAGTAAAAGTCGATCGATTGTACAGTATTTGCGTTTGTACACTGCCTATCAACCGTACGAATATCAGACGAAAACGTGATCGCATAAGAAAATCGGTCGATAAATGTAAGGTGTATGGGCACCTTAACTTTTTCATTTCAGTCCCTAGACCAAAACAAGCAGTTAACCCTTGCAGTGTGGGAGTTGCCCCACTGCAAGGTTCAATAAAATGTTTTGCCTGGAGCTCTGCTTTAAGTGAACAAACTGAAGATAGAAACTGATTTGTTACTATGGGCAACTGCTCCAGATTCTGTCTGCTCCCGTTTTGATATATTGCCCCCATTGTTTCTAATGTCCACCTTCTTGCCTGTTCTGGGATGGGCACACTTTTTGCTAGATTCATTGAAAGAACAATTTCCTGTCTTTTTCTGTTCTGCTTATTAACTTGGGCTAGTATTCAGGCCAGCTCTGAAGAAGGGGATCGTCCCCGAAAACGTGTTCAGCTGTGTTTGGCTTGTTCCTGCTGGCTCAAGCAGTGATTTTTGGATTGCATTCTGACTGCTCTTTAGAGTTTCCCATTTGGAATATCATCTAGGATTTATGTCCAATGCGTTTTTTAACCTGCCTCTTTTGTGAGTACAATTCAGTTGTATAATTCTTTGTGCACATTAAAAGGATTATTTGCACCAGGAAAGGCGCCCGGTGTTTTTTGTTTTATGCAGTGATATCGCTCGTCTGTTGCGGGGCAGGCAGCCTGAATTGCTGAAGGCATTTTTGGGCGAGAGGAGGTTTTAACTTGGCGCTGGTCTGTTTTTTTAATAGTATTCAGACCAACCTGAGTTCAGATGAAATTAGGTAAAACTCTATTAGTAGACCATACCTATGACAAACTGCCAAATTTAAAAGGGAGAGTATATAGTAATGTATAAATAACTTTCAATGCTTTGCTAATCTACCAATTTCTAAAGGAAAGCTGTGCCAATGGATTTATGTAGGCTGTACACAAAAATGGCGTATTTATCTGATTGTTAATTATCTTCAGTGGTGCTTATAGCAGCCTCAAAAGGAAACCAGAAAAACACCCCCAAATCAGAGAGGTGAGCCAGGCCAGACAGAATCAGGCAGCCTTGGAGCAGCACATGCATGCAGGAAAAGGGAACCTGCACAGCCCACTTGAAGCCTTGCAGAGCCCACCATAGACCCCACACAGCCCATCTAAGAGTCCCAATTGGGCTGTGCAGGATCTATGGTGGACTGTATGGGGTCTGTTGCGGGCTGTGCCGGGCCTGCGGTGGGCTCTGCAGGATCTTAGTTGGGATGTGCATGATCTATGGTGGGATGTGTGGAGTCTGTGGTGGGCTGTCCAGGGTTTATGTTGGGCTGTGCAGGGTCTGTGGTGGGCTGTGCAGGGTCTATAGTCTATAGGGGGGTGTGCAGGGTCTGTGGTAGGGTGTACAGGGTCTGTAGTGGGGTCTGCAGAATCTATAGTGGGCTGTGCTGTGCTGGCCGAGACCCTGCAGAGACCATCAGAAATCCTTCACAGCCCATCCGAGAGCCCACTACAGACCCCACACAGCCCATCATAGATCCTGCACAGGCCACCTGAGATCCTGGCTTCCCCACTAAGCTAATAAGAGCAACCTGTCATAAGCTGGATACAAAGTGTGTACTGAATCCAGTGACTGACAGGTTACGCAAAATGTCTTAAACAGGAAGGGGTGGGGCAAATTTAGATTAGGAGTGCATGAGTTTAGTCTTGCCTAGGGCAGCACAAAACCTAAATACACCACTGGCAATCTCTACACAGCACCATAGAAGTCTGTCCAGATCGACAGATCATGTGGCCTGGGGAAAGAAAGATTTCTGAAGTTTGTGGCCATCCAACTCATGTGGTGTAGAAAGGGTAAGGTGGGGGGAATTACTCTAGGTTAAGGAGGTTAGGCAAAAAAGATAATTAATATGTGCCACTTTGGTGGATGTTGACTCTGTTGACTCTGAGTATAGCCAGTTAAGAATATATCTGACATACTTCAGGGAGTGTCAGAAACCTGCTCCCCAACTGTTACTACTGTTGGTGGATGGAACCACAGCATGTAGCGGAGGGGCACGGGCATCTGATATTCCTAAAAGGAAGTATGGCAACATGGTCGTGTTAATACTAAACGTACCCTTTCTGCACCATATTTACCTTATTTTGCGAAGAAGTTACTGCACATAATTCCCCCAGTACTGTACTGAAAGATGCCAGCACCAGGAACATACTGATACAGTTCCTATATCCATGCTATATTTATCTTGCTAGCCCATGTAAAGAATTATGTCACAGATTCCACTACAGTTGTTTTTTTCTAAAAACAGTCCATGGCTATCCTGCAAAAAACTAAAATTTTCCACAATTATTAGTCATTGTACTAAGGCAGCTGACACTGCTCTTACATGGCCTCGGGCCACAGGCATGCTATCTTTCATTACATTGCATTCAGTGCATGCTTTCTTTATGTGTGTTGCTGCTGTTCAGGTGGTAAGGTATTAAATGGCTCCTCCTAATATTACATCAGCAGAGGATTACATGAATACCTGAACTGTGTGTCTGTCATTGGTAAACACTGATACTGAGTATATAGTAATATAATCCAATACAGGTATCAGTTCACAAGAATGGCATTAAGCCTATCACATATTATTTATTTAGTCATGATCCTCCCTTTTTAATGAAGCAGACTTTCAAATATTTTTGGGATACATGAATTACAGCACAGAAATTAGCAGTGCTGTTACTGAGCCTCTGTGCTATTCACAAACTAACTAAAGTAGATCTACACCCAGTTACTTGAATCACGTATAATCTTTCACATATTGATGTAATTACTAAAGTAATTTTTAGTCTTTGCAGCTTTCATTAAAATACTGCCTTGTAATGTCATAATGAACCTTGTTCGCAGGGCAGTCCCTATAATGAGGCCGCCTGAGGTTGGTGCCTCAGACGGCATCTCTTTAGGTCACATGGGGGGCGGCAGGCAGAGAGGCATGCCCGTTCTACTGCACAATGTTTGCAGTGTGCCTGCCGCCCCCTTTCCAGGCAGAGCGTCCCAGGTGGCTAAGAGCTGGGTGGGGAGATGTGAAAGGGCCATACACATCTCCCCACCCATCTCTTAGCAACCTGGGAAGTTCTTGCCGGCATCCTGCCGAGCACCTGGAAACCAGTGACGTCACTGGTTGCCAGGAGTTTGGCTGAACGCCTGCAAGAGCATCCTGGTTTTGAAGAGCTGGGCATGGAGATGCAGAGCCTTTAGGCCTTGTTCATACCGAAAGCGTGTGCGTTCCAGAGCGGTAGCTGCTGGAACGCACCGCAATCGCTGAGAAACTTCCCCCCTGCGTTTTGGGGAGGGAGGGGGCGTGGCGGTGCATTTCATTCAATTTTTTTGCGTTTGCAGTGAAACGCAACGCTGGCAAAGTTTTGCTTCCTTGTTCAAGTACTTCCTGTTATGGGCTGACAATGGTCTGTCCTGTTTCCCAATTACTGTTTTGCATTGGTCACCCTGTCACATATGCCTCCAGTAGAAGCTACACGCGGCTATGCCAGCGCTCATTGTGAAAGCATATTTTCTGCTGTTAAAACCATGAGGAAGCCCATCCTGGGCAATGGCATACAGGAGGTGGCTGTAAAGAGGCATCAGGGGGTCAGCAGCACTAAGATGTAACAAGGAATAAAAAAAAAAAGGTTAATCTTTTTATAAAAGAGAAAAAAAAGTAATCCCCTTACCCATTTTGTTTCACATTTCAATCATGGTACCCAGAGGTGACCATGGTCTTTCAGGACCCAAGCAAATTCCTTGCCTTATTCATGTCTGTATTCTATTCTGTAGGAAAAAAATGATCGTTTGAAATTAGATTCAGATGAAGTTGGCACCTTTGATTGGCCTTAACGTCAATGACCACATGAATAACTTATTGTGATAAGGCTAACAAAATTAACTGTGGAAAAAGATAACTTTGTCCTTTACATGAAAGACATAAAAGACATCACACAGCACAAAAATGCCCCATGGCACAAAAAAACCATGCACTGTACTCTCTGTCTCATTGAGGTTTCCTCATCAGATGAGTCATACGCCCATTCTTTATGTTTACATTGTTGCTATGCTGACAAGAGATTGCACTGAGTTTCCTTGAGGATGCGATCTAAAAATGTGACCAGACAAGACATGAGTTAGTTGTTGTAGATGTTCTTTGAACATTTGCGAAACAGTATGTAAAGAAACACTGGCATTAGGATACATGTATGCTAACAGCATCATCTCTGCAAATTACATATCTAAGTGTCATTGGGAACTTCAGCATCCAAAACTTCTAGGTGAATTGGATGTCTGTGTCTCATTCTTTATATACTATTAGACCCCGTTCACACTGAGCGGTTTGTCGTGCGATTTCCGCTCTAAAATAAAGCATATTTCCGCGCAATGTCGCTCAATGTAGCTTGTCCAATGCATTTCAATGGAGCCGCTCACATCTCAATGTCGCCTGTAACTTGTCGCTCAAGCTTGTAGCTCGAACATGACCTATTTTTCGGCGGATGTCGCGCGGTTTGGCCCCAGTAGACTCAATGGTGTCGCGCAAAGTTGCGCATTACCGGCGATATTGCACGACCTTGTCGCTCGATATCGCACTACAGAAGGGTCACTTTTGCACAGCAGGAAAGAATGATGTCACATCAAGACCGCTGTTGATTGGTTACAGCCCAATGTAGCAGCGACAAAGTCCCTCCCAAAAGTCGTGCTACGTAGAGTGACAAATGTCAATGTAGCTCAATGCCGCTCAGAACGAAATCGCGCAGAAAAATTCTGCATGTCGCTCAGTGTGAATGGGGTCTTATATCTACAATTTCCTGATCACGCAAACCAGCCATGAGCTGTAGATACAAACTTTTTTTTAGCAGGGGGTTCCTGAAAATGATTTTATGGTTTCCTCCACGGTAAAAGGGTTGAGAATAGCTTTTTACATAGAGCAGAATATGGGGAGAACTAAGTGCTGTATGGGGACTTACCATTTCTTGCCTAGTCCATCCTCAGATAAAGGAAAGTCTGCACAGAGATTTATAGTACTTTTTTCATTCTACCGCTTGACCTGGCTAATAGAACCACAAGGCTGAGTAAGTAAATGAGTCATTGTTACCCTATCCTGTGTTCATTTTAAACATCCTCTCAGATTCAGAGAATATCTCTGTTTTGTTTGTTTCAAAGTTTTTATTAAATGTTTAACAGTATAAGTCATTCAAAATATAGTAAACAATACTGTGTTGCATAAAAAAGAAGGGACGTGGGAATGGTGGGTACCATCAGGTATTGCGGTTTAGCAATATTGTTATCGCTGGGCGTCTCAAAGTAGGAGAGTAGCGAGAGGGGGAGGAATGGAACGGATAAGGGGATCCAAAGTACTAAAGTCTAGAAAGTGGGGCAGAAAGGAAGAAGGAAGAGGGGGAGGGGAGGCACTGGGGTTGTCCAAGCTTTTGTGCATTAGGTGGAAAGATTCTATAGGGCTGAAAGGCTATCCGGGGACAAGGAGGGATAGGCATAGTCTATCCATGGTTGTCAGATTTTTGTGAAGGTTTTATTGGTATCTAAAAGGATTCTGGTCAGTTTTTCATTCAGACAAATGAAGTCCATCCGCCTTGTAACCTCACTGATCGGTACAAACTGTTTTTTCCAGGCCAAGGGAATAGTTTGGCTGCCAGCAGGACATGCGTGGTTAGACAGTGTTGGCTTTTAGTGAGGAGCGGGGATTTGAGATGTAGTAAGGCCAGCCATGGGTCCTTACGAAGAGTTACAGAAAACAATCTGTCTAGCAAATGAAAAACTCTCGACCAAAATCTGGCAAGCATAGGACAGGTCCACCACGTGTGGAGGACGTCGCCCTGTGATAGGCAACCTCTGAAACAGGATGATGAGTGGGATGGATGGAGAAGGGCTAGTCTGGACGGCACCAGGTACCACCTCGTGAGAGATTTAAAAGAGGTTTCTAGTGAAGATACTTTGATTGTGCAGGTGGCCATGGAGGTCCAGATTTATTGCCAAATTTCTAGAGGTTGTGAGGTTCCAAGGTCCCGCTCCCATCTGACAACATATGAATGTCTGGAGGGGGAGGTCAGCGTGTTCAGGTGGGAATAAATTAGTGAGACTAGTTTGGGACTATAGGGGTTGCGTTTACACGTATGTTCGAACATGGTTAGGCCCGTCCAGGGTGAGGACTGTGTGAGGGAGAAAGCGAACCAGTGTCTGAGTTATATATACCTAAAGTATTCAGAGGGTGGGGCTCCAATCTTGTCTTTGTAATAGTCCCAAGGGTGAGCTGATCCCTCTTCCAACAGGTCACAGAGGTATACCAGACCTTGGGAGGACCGCCATGTGAACGTAAGGGGGGAGTCAAGGCCCGGGGGAACAGAGGGTTGCCCAGTATGGTAAGTAACAGGAGATGTGGAAACTGAAGGTTACTAGAATATCTGGTGGAGTCCCATAAGGTGAAGGTGTGGGTCAATATGGGGCTCATAGAGGGGGGGGGGGCGGAGGCTGGGGGTAACCAGGGTAAGGAGCATAGGGAGTATGGTGCACAAGACAGTGCTTCCAGATCCACCCATAGTGGCCTACAAGGGGACTGGAATAGATTAAAGCGGACCTTTACACTCAAAAATCAAATTCTACCAATGCATCCTTCTATGTATGATGATTAATAATCACATAGCCATGTGATTCTATGATTATACAAGCCTGAAGTGAATAGTCGAACAGCGTTCGGATCACTTCCCTTCGTGTCGGTTCCTCACTCGGCTGCCTTCAGCAGCTTTGTGAATAACCCTCTAAGTGTCATCCGGTCAGGGTTTACATATGCTTTAACTTCGGTCTGAACTTGCGTTTGTCCACACCTGGAAGGAAGCTCTCGGTGCCAGCCCAATCAGCTGCGGTTGGGGCATTCTCTATCCGCACAGCTGCACCTAAAAAATAGGCTAGATACTGGTGACATCATTGACCTTATATCTAAAAAAAGATTGCCTTCTCCTGGCAACCAGTGACGCCACTGGTTGCCAGGAGCTGGGCAGGACTCTGGCCAGAACATCCTAGGTTGCTAAGAGCCAGGTGGGGAGATGTGTAGGGCCCTTACACATCTCCACACCCAGCTCTTAGCAACCTCGGATGCTCTGGCATAATTGGTTGCCAGGAGCTGGGCAGAGCATTGGTGATTGTTAAGAGCCAGGCAGGGAGATGTGTATAGAAGGGGTGGGAGAAAAAAAAGTAAGCTATCTTCTTGGGTCAGTGAAATTTCAAGCGGCGCCCAGGGCATGTGCCATATGTGCCATACCCTGGATATGCCACTGCCATATATGGCAACATGGCCATATTTGGTCAATGACATTGATCTAATATGGCAAAAAAGTTAAATTCTAGCAGATCGACAGGTGCTTTTCTGCACTTGCAGGGATTTTAAAAGGATACGTTAAAATATTTTTTTATTTTGCCCACACATACACTTTAAAACTGAAGTTTACTATGTTTGTATGGGAGATACATAAATATGCAAAAACAATGCAACAGGTTCTGTGAGTGGAGGAGGAAATTCTGTCATTCATGTGTTTCTCCTCCATTCACAGATCTCAATGCATTGTGGGATCATAGTAATAGGAGCTCTGTGAATGGCGGGGAGAGAGCAGAATAGCTGCTCACAGGCTCCTCATGCTGCAGGTTGAGCTTTAAGAAATATAGCCCACTAAGATTTGGTTTTAGATGGTTATTAATGTTGCATGTATATTTTGTTTTGGTTTTTTTTAATTCCGAATGTTGCACTTTCAATAACATCAATGGCAATATGTCCCATACAATCTACAAAGACATGGGGGTTATTCGGCTGATCCTTCGGCCCCAGGACCCCTTTGGTTCATTAGAACCGAAGGGCTGCTGTACGGCTATTCACTATAGCCCGTACAGCTCCCGAAGTTGGCCGAGGGGCTCAGTCGAGCTTCGGCTTGACTGAGCCCAGGGGAAATGCGAAGCTGGCCGAACGGCTGGCCATTGGCCGGCCGAGAGCCTGCTACTGACAGCTAGGCGGAACCAGCCGTGATCTCACTTGCAAATTCAGATCAGCGTCTCTGGTTACCAGGTAACCAGGGATGCCACTGGTTGCCAGGAGCTGGGCAGGATAGAAGCAGGAAAACTCACTACGAGAACATTTAGAAAGGAAACTGCGGCTAATACACTGCTCCATGCGAATAGCCACCATCCCCTATCATTGAAACAGGGCAGTTCCTGAGGATTAAAAGGAACTGCACTGAACAGTTTTAGAAGAATGTGACCCTCATTAACACTCGATCATTGAACACGCACTTCGGATGTAATTATTTAGCAGGTGTGAAAGGGTTATTTAAGGTAATCATCCACCAGCCATCCGTATGGTTCTGACGAAGCTCCGGTGGGCGGAGCGAAACGCGTCTACCCGTTAATGTGTGTTATGTGACCCACACAGACGACTGCTTCCCTGAGAAACTGCTGACTGCAACCCGAAAAAAACAACGATGGAGAGACACACACTATTTCCTCTAAACCACGAGTTTAACCCCCTACAAAATCCTCCCTCTACAACTGAGATTACAGGACTTCCATCTGGACATCTGGACCCGTGAAAGAGGGGAAGGAGACGACCAACTGTGAGTACGGCTGACTATAAAACAAGCTTCAAATAGTCTATCACAGGTCTCCCCCTTGAAGAAGAAAAAATATCACAGGCTCCTCATGCTGCAGGTTGAGCTTTAAGAAATATAGCCCACTAAGATTTGGTTTTAGATGGTTATTAATGTTGCATGTATATTTTGTTTTGGTTTTTTTTAATTCCGAATGTTGCACTTTCAATAACATCAATGGCAATATGTCCCATACAATCTACAAAGACATGGGGGTTATTCGGCTGATCCTTCGGCCCCAGGACCCCTTTGGTTCATTAGAACCGAAGGGCTGCTGTACGGCTATTCACTATAGCCCGTACACCTCCCGAAGTTGGCCGAGGGGCTCAGTCGAGCTTCGGCTTGACTGAGCCCAGGGGAAATGCGAAGCTGGCCGAATGGCTGGCCATTGGCCGGCCGAGAGCCTGCTACTGACAGCTAGGCGGAGCCAGCCGTGATCTCACTTGCAAATTCAGATCAGCGTCTCTGGTTACCAGGTAACCAGGGATGCCGTTCCAGCATTACACTGAGAACCCGACAGGAACCGCTGTGATATGACAGCGGCCTCGCCACATTCTCAGTGTGTAATGACAGATGTAACCAGGTAACCAGGGACGCCCATCTGTCATTACGACAAGAGCAACAGCGTTCGGCTCACTTCACTTCGGGTCGGTTTTCACTCGGCTGCCTACGGCAGCTTTGTGAATAACCGCCATAATCTTATATGAGAACTGTAATAATATTTTATTCAACTATGGAGGGATGGAGGGAAGCCGGTAGATGTGGTATACCTGGATTTCTCAAAGGCATTTGATACGGTACCACACAAGCGCTTACTTCACAAGCTGAGGGCTATGGGCATAGATGAGGTGGTGTGTACGTGGATAGAGAACTGGCTACGGGAACCTGTCCAGAGAGTATCTGTAAATGGCACCTTTTCGAACTGGGCTAGTGTAATGAGCGATGTGCCTCAAGGATCTGTGCTGGGTCCGATACTGTTCAACCTATTCATTAATGACATCGGGGAGGGAATAAATAGCCATGTTTCCGTGTTTGCAGACGATACAAAAATAGGGAGGGTACTAGAAACGGATCGTGACAATATAACATTGCAGGAGGACCTGGATAAAATAGGGGAGTGGGCAATACTATGGCAGATGAGGTTTAATGTCGATAAATGCAAAGTAATGCACTTTGGACATAAAAATAAACAAATAGGCTATACAATCATGGGTATGCCGCTAGGGAAGTCAGAAATAGAAAAAGATTTGGGGGTCATTGTAGACCACAAACTGAATGGTAGCTTGCAGTGCCAAGCTGCAGTAAACAAAGATAGCAGGGTCTTGTCCTGTATTAAGAAGGGGATGTATTGCAGGGACAAGTCTATAATTGTGCCTCTATATAGATCGTTGGTTCGGCCACATCTGGAGTACGCGGTCCAGTTTTGGTCGCCGGTACTGAGAAGGGATGTCCTTGAACTGGAGAGAGTCCAGCGGAGGGCAACAAAACTAATTAGGGGAATGGAGGACCAGAGCTATGAGACAAGGCTTCTGACCTTAAACATGTTTACGCTGGAATTAAGGAGATTAAGGGGGGATATGATTTTCATGTACAAGATGTTCAATGGTGACAGCAACATTGGCAACAAACTGTTTGAGATTAACTCCATTACAAAGACTAGAGGCCACCACCTAAAGTTGGTGGAGAAAAAATTCCAGCACAATGGGCGAAGAGGGTTCTTTACAGTAAGAGCGGTTAAGGTCTGGAACTCACTGCCATCGGCAGTGATTTCAGCCAAGAGTGTAGATTTGTTCAAGAAACGTTTGGACAATTTCTTGAGGGACCGTAATATCCAGGGAAACCAGTATCCCTAAGAATGAGATGATGCATGGACCTATATGGGTTGGACTTGATGGACGTATGTCTTTATTCAACCCCAAATACTATGTAACTATGTAACTATGTAACTATTCACAGGACAATCCATATAATTGTGTAACCCGATACTTGTCTTATCATTCATGACCTAGATTGATGATGAGTGGACTGCATTCATGATCTATATTTAACATGAAATATTTTAACATTTGCTCACCCATATTTAGTTGCAGTTTCAGTTATTGTTTCAAACTTGAAGCACACTTTTCAGTTACAGTTCAGTTTCAGAATACACAGGGCTCAAGGTCTCTGACTTCTAACTAAATCTCCGCCACCGGAGATGGGTCCAACAAATGTGAGAGTGAAGGAAGCTTCATTGTAACAATAATCTCTGTACAAAGAATAGAGCAATTATTGTTTCTTCATCTTACTCAATTTTAGGGCGTTGTGCACACCACATTGCCAGTTATTGCTGAATGTGATGTGGTATGTCGCCATTGATTATCAATTGCAGTCCAATTCACATCTATAGTGTGTCTCAACCAGTGGCGGACCTAAGGAACAATGGGCCCTGGTGCAAGATTTTGTTTTTGCCACCCCCCCCCCCCCCCGCCTCTTACAATGCCCGTACTGCCTACCCATAGGCGTTACCATTCTGCATTTCTGTATAGAGGACTACAACTCCCAGCAATGCTTTATACAGAAATGCAGAATGGTAACGGCTATAGAGAACTACAACTCCCAACAATCCTTTAGACAGAAATGCAGAATGGTAATGGCTATAGAGGACTACAACTCCCAGCAATAATCTACAGAAATGCAGAATGGTTACGGCTATAGAGAACTACAACTCCCAGCAATACTCTCTACAGAAATGCAGAATGGTAAGGCTATAGAGAACTACAACTCTCAGTAATACTCTATACAGAAATGCAGATTAATTCCATCAGTTGTAGAGGACTACAAACATGTCACAGAACTTAGGCACATACAGAAGATAAAAGCATCACCTAGTCTCCTCCTCCTCACGGCGGGAACATCATGTAGCAGGGAGAGGCGGCGGGCTGTGTAATTAGGAAGCTGCTCGCTGGGTCCTCCCAGCTGAGGCCCCAGCGCTGCCTCACCGTGTGCCTAAAGGCTGCTCTGCCTCACTCCGGCTTCACTTTGGGGTGGTTGGCCTGACGGTTGGCAGCCCCCCCCCCCCCTCCATCTCTTGCCCTATCCTGCCACTGGTCTGGTGCCTAGGTCTGCTGGGCCCACCCGGGCTCAGGTCCCAGTGGTAGTTCCGCCCCAGGTCTCAACACATTTACGATATAGTGCGACACAAAGCACAAACGCAAATGCTCTGCTGTGCAGCGCACTGCTTTTAAATACTTGTGCAGGATATCTTTTATTTTTGTGTGTTCAGATATGAATATGAATGGACTGCCTAATGCAGGTAACCTCAATGCAGGTAACCCTGTGTGTTGCAGTATACTCTGTGGTGGTGTCAATGGACACTTAACCTAAAGCTGGTCATACGCTAATTCAATCATTCTTGATCCCTCCATCTACACTAACAGTGTGAATGGGGCATTCCCACGCAGGAATATTGTATTCTGACAGCAGTGGTTGTGCCACTGTCAGAATACCCATACAGTGACTGCAGCTTTTAAAGAGAGAGTCAAACCTTTTTTTGGCTATACTTTTGGGTTACAATCAGGAGTACAATCGCTAATGACCGATAGTCAACAGATATCAGGTTTTTGACCGTGCAGAGTCAAGCTGCAGCTGAGAAGGATCCTGGCATTTTCCAGATCCACCACAGCTGCCTCATTGACAGCTGCCCCCTTCCCTTACCTCTAGCTCTGGCCAGTGCTGGAGGAACAGAGAGGGGACGGGGAATCCCTGCAGGGGGATGGCTGTAAATGCTAGTGTAGCTCTCCACTGAAAGTAGAGGCTGAGAGCTGACTGATCAGTAGCCATGGGATTGCTCAGCTCTTGGTGTTAGAGCCGGAGCGTGACAGCTGCAGCATCCCACACCAGCTAAAAGTATTGGGAAGGGTATATTTTACTGCCTCTGTGCTTCTCTTTTAAAGCAGAACTCCTGTCTAGGTCCTAAAAAAAAAGTTAAGCTCCCCTGATTCTCGGAGGAGGCTTGCTCTTAGGCCGATCCCTTGAGCCTCTCTCCCCCTCCACTGCAGTGGTCTAAGGTCCTTCGAGTCGTAACATCCTATACACGGTGTATAGTTTTTTTTTGGGGAACATTTTGTTTGTCAAAGCGGGGGGGGGGGGGGCAGGCTGGAGAGAGCGGCGTGACAGCCAGCTGGCTCCGGGGTCCGGGTAAATATAACTTTTTTATTTTAGCACCTAGACAAAAAGGAGCACTTAACCTTTGCCCCACTACAAGAGTTAAAGGAGAACTATGGGTTCAGTGCTTTTCTCCATAGTTCTCCTAAGGGTAACGGGAGGATACAAACTAGCGTCCTCCCGTCACCCAAAGCTCAGTATACCACGAGCTACAGCTCGCGGTATAGTGAGATACTGCAGCTGGAACGGAACCCGACAATGCTGTCTGGATCCACCCAGCAGCGTGAGTGACAGCTGGCTCTGCCTATCTAGAGGCAGAGCCAGCTGTATCTGCCCCCTCCCCCATCCGTTCTGCCAGTCAGCACTGGAGGATCGGACAGGGAAGGGGGGAATCCCTGCAGGAAGTTGTGAGTGACAATCACGGCTCCCTGCGCGGATAGATCGAGAAGTGAGCGAGCGACGGTATGTGTTCACTCACTTCCCGATCTACTGAGCCGACAGTTTCATTGTCACAGGTCGGCTCAGATTATGAGGCTGAGTGAAAATCACTCGCCTCATAATTCTCCTTTAAGAACAGTTTTGTCCAGAGATCTGCTTTAAGAAAAGGTTAAAACTATCTCCTTTATTTGTATCTTCTGCATTTACAGACACTTAAATCAACAAATGATACTACCACCAGGAAATACCAATTCTGGTTCTTTTTGAATATTATTTTCCTTTACAATAGCATTTGACAATATGCAATAGTTCTGAGCCAGATGGACATTTTGGGTAGCTAAACAGTATAATTTATCGATGCAGATCTATACATCGGACATAAGAGACAAAATGTGGTGAAGGGAAGAGGGGCAAGGATTTGGTTCTAAAAGAAGGACGTAAGAAGAAAGCAAGAAAGAAGACGCAAGAAAGATAATTGTGAGCTCCTGGGCTTGATTTACTAAAGAAAAACAGGCTGTTCACTTTGCCGGGGAAATCTTTCCCTTAGCTTAGAGGATTAGGTGAAGTTCTGTTGACTTTCATCATCCAACCATTTCACCACATTCACTAAGCTAAGTGAATATTCCCTTGCAAAGTGAACAGCCTGTAAATGAATCTCATATTATGTGTTAAAACCTGTTTTCCGCCACAACAAAAGAGGTTTCCATGCACCACCTAACGTACAGCTGTAGAGGCAAAAGAGATGAATGATTTGAAACTGTAGTAAGACAAGAAAATTCTATGAAGGATAATGGAAATATTTATTGTACATATCATCAAAAGAAATTAATTAAACCACAAAATAGCACTTCTCAGAAAAATCACTCCTCATCACTAAAAGAAGTCCAATATTAGGCAATGAATCTCCTTCTGAGGATCCATGTAACTATTTCTATGAGACATAGAACAATAAGTTCCCTTTTCCCAAAGGACTTGGGTTCTATTGCAACTGTCCCTGAAATACCATTGTCCTAGTGTTCTGTGCCAATAGAAAACCTCCCGATATTTAATGTGTTGCAAAGGCTCCCTGCCCCACTCAGCTACAGATTTAAAGCATGTAGAGTCAAAGTTGGTTTTCTTTGTAAAGCACTAGCAACCTGTTTCTTGAAATGCTAATTGGGCATACATGGGGGTCTATTCACTAAGCTGCCGAGGGCAGCCGAGTGCACAACCGACCCCAAGTGTAGTGAGCCGAACACTGTTCGGCTATTCACTTCAGGCTTGTACGGCTGATTTCAGCCGTATATCGGCTTAAATCAGCCGTACATCGGCTGAAATCAGCCGTACATCGGCTTTCTTCGCATGGCTTCGGGTCGGCCGAACATGCTCAGCATGTTCAGCTGACCCGAAGTGCAGAAGGAGTTCGACTCAGCCGATCCAACATCTGGATCGGCTGAGCCGAACCTCCGGCAGGCTACTCGCTGCTGTTCTGCCTATTCTTATAGATGCCGAACAGCAGTGAGTGAATAGCCGAATGCCGCTGAGCGGCATTTGGCTCGGCTGTTCTGCTCGGTCCCTCAGAGGGACCGAGCAGAACAGAAAAATTGTTTAAAAAGTACAAAAAGTAAATAGAAAACGATTGTGCGGAGCTAGCAATGACAGCTAGCTCCGCCCAACAGTTTTCTATTGGCCGGCGGAAAAAAAGAAGAAAAACAAACTCTCCCGGGCGCTCTGGGAGTCTCCCCCTCCCGGCCACCCAGGAGAGAAACACTGCTTTTTCTTTTTTTCTTTATTCTGACACGGAGCAGTGTCAGAATAGAAAAAAATTAAAAAACAATTTTGCCCATAGATATGCATTGCTAGATTCCTATTGGCTATTTCAATTTGCAATAGCCAATAGTAAACTAACATTGTACCCGCCCTCTGCTGATGGACCTGATGGAGAACTGCAGCAGAGGGCGGGTGCAATGCTAGTTTACTATTGGCTATTGCAAATTGAAATAACCAATAGGAATCTAGCAATGCATTCCTATGGGCAAATTTTTTTTTTTTCTATTCTGACACGGCTCCGTGTCAGAATAAAACAAAAAAAGAAAAAGCAGTGTTTCTCTCCTGGGCTGCCGGGAGGGGGAGAGTTTGCTGTCTGGAGATCAGTGTCCCTGGTTAGCTGGTAACAAGGGACGCTGATCTTTCTGCAACTCGACTGAGCCGCTCGGCTAAGTTCGGGAGCTGTACGGGCTACGGGAGCTTGTGAATAGCCCGTACAGCAGTAGCTGTAGAACCGAAGGGGTCCTGGGGCCGAAGCTAGCCGAAGGATCGGCCAAAGCTACGGCTAGATCCTTTGGCTGCTTCGTGAATAGACCCCATGGTGTTTTATGTGGCACGTTCAGTGTTTTATTATACTGTTTTTAGTAAGGCTTCAGTACCATGGGCCAAATATTATTACAGAGCTCTGTACTCACATCCCAGTACACACAAAAAAAAGGAAAAAATAAAACTTTAACAGTACATATCAGTTATATACTCCTACAAAAAAAAATTAATTACATTTTTTTTAATTAGGGATGCACTGATACCATTTTTTCCAGACCGAGTAGGAGTACCAATATTTTCCTAAAGGACTCAGTAGTGAACAGCTGCGACCTCTGCGACACCAGTAGTTCTGCTAATGACTCCAAGCTGTAGTGGGACTACAAATTTCAGCCATACATTTTATAGCAATGGAGAATACCACTAGCTACAGAGGAGTACAAATCTCAGCAATACATTATGTAGCAATGCAGAATACCATCAGCTACAGAGAACTACAAATCCCAGCAATACAATATACAGCAGTGCAGAATACCATCAGCTATAGAACAGTAAAATCCAAGCAATAATTTTACAGCAATGTGGAATGGCACCGGCTATAGAGGAATAAAAATCTCAGCAATAGGCTATACAGCAATGCAGAATAATACCATCAGCTATACAGGACTTCAAATCCCAGCAATACATTATACAGCAATGCAGAATAAATGCCAGGATAGAAACAGCAGGCAATATTTCTAAAGTAGCTGTGGCGTTAAGGTGCAGGTTTGCTGCACAATACCTGTACATAGTGCCGTCTGTGCTACGGCTCTGCTTCAGGGTGCCGGCCTGATGTCTCGGGCGGAGGATCTCAGGAGGGAGAGATGTGTGGAGGGTTTCAGGAGGGGTAGATGTGCTGGGGGTCTCAAAAGGGGGAGATGTGTGGGCTGGCAGAAGCGCTGTAAACAGAAGCATTGCATGGTTCCCAAGAAGGCTGCTGTGAGGTCCCCATCAAGAGCGGGACCTAAGGCAATCGCTTTAATTTGAATAATTAAAGCATCAGTGTCGGGTTTTGGTATCGGAGCCTTTGCATGAGTAGTTGTGCACGTGCTCAGTATCGGCACCGATACGGATACTGGTATTGGTATCTGTGCATCACTAATCTTTATTACAGAAAATAATAAAATCAAGATATCCATATTATACATATGCTAAAAATAGAACATACAGTATACATCCAAAATTCTGGGTAAATGTTCTCATTTTAGCATATGTATATATATTATACATCCATATGACTGTATTTGACCTGACGCCATCTTCCTACAATCCTGTACAAGTTGTTAATGCATTGTGTGACCTGTGTTAATAGCCTTCGTATTTACTAAATGTCACCATGCTGTTAAAGTGGCCTCGCATCAAAAACATTTCTTCATGTTGAAGCCCATCTCTGGGCTTTAGATTTCTGCCCCCTTCCCCCAGAGGACCCTCACTGAACCCCCTCCTCATGTGTATTTTATGTGCATTTTTAATGTGACATGGTCATACATTGATAAAGCAGTTTCGGATGCATGTCAAACATAGGAAAACAATGCCCATTGGCATGATCCCTAGAGGCTCATTCCCATAGACTCAAATATAGGTGTATGGGCATACAGCATAAAATATGTCTGTATTTGCAGTGCCTGGGAGCCCCAGTAGATGCGTTTAGGAGCCATTCAGATTGAAGGACACCGAAAGGCACATAATTGCAAGAGTTACTGAGTTACTGTGTTATCTATCAAATAATGTGTTGTTCTTTCCAGCCACTTTTGTGGTTCATACAATTCTGCCAGACAGAATAATGACCAGAGTGATACCACATTCTGTGTAATGTTGTATTATGTGGTTTATTTCATCAGTCTACCCATGGGATGCCAGTATTTAGATTTCATGGGCACATTTATTTATTGTTCTGTTCGATGTAGCAACTTGCTCCTTATGTAAACCAGAATGTTATGTAAGTTTGCTTGGTATGAAGATGATGTAATAAGAAACATATGGTGAAGTGTTTAAAAGAACTGAATACATCATGTCCTGTATACATTAAAAGTATAATTAAATCCTCAGAAAAATCTTCTTGCCTGGGGTGTGATACTGATCAGATAGTAACCTACTTTTTTCTTGCTCTTCTGCTGTTTGCTCATGTACTCCTCATCATATGTGCAGGTGCGGGTTCCCTACTGATGACATGGGGCCAGGTCCTCCTAGGGCAGTAATGGTGAAGGTTGTTTTGCTCTCAGGAGGGGAGGGGGAAAGGCTGTGCTGCTCTCACGGGGGATCAGAACGTCCCGGATCGCCTCTGTAGTCGGGCCGGTCACAATCAGGCAGCAGCGGTGACCTCTAAACAGGCAGATTAGACGGCTGCTCGCGGGGGCCTCCCAGGGTCCTAGCGAGGAGGAAGCGGCCGTCTAATCTGCCTGTTTAAAGGTCACCGCCGCTGCCTGATTGTGACTGGCCCGGTTCGCGTACTGAAGCGATCTGGGTCGGTCGGATCTATTTCCATTGGTGGTCCATGAACCTGGGCTCGTGTGCCACCAGAGAGGGCTCATTCATTCCTCATTTAGGTCCACTAAACATCCATCGTTGGTACCACGCACACAACGATGGATATTTAGTGGACCTAAACTCATGGAGGGGAATTTATCAAAACCGGAGCAGACAAAATCTGGATCAGCTTCTCTCTTTCGTGTTCAAAGCTTAACTGAACAAATAGCAGAGAGAAGCTGATTGGTTACTATGGGCACCACGTGATAGATGTGAACCATCTGGGGGTTGTAGTAGACGGGTCCCAGAAGCTGGACTCCAGACAAAAATAACAAGATGAGATTGAATATCCTATTAAAATATAAAATAAAAGGCTGCTTTGGTTGTAGTATTCCCTTTCAATGCAGAGAACGCCTCCCAGTACTTCTTTTCTGACACAAGATAACTAAGTCTCATTGGCCAGCATATTTTAACCCACTTCCAGACTGTCTTGGACGCGGCCCAGCCTGTGACAGTGAAAGGAGAAACGGCAAAGTGCTGAGCTCATCTCTCTGTCACTCTGCTTTCTCCCCATATCAGCATGCTTCTTGTCAGCACATGAACTGATTGGCTCACTGGACTGCTTCTTCCTCTCACACCGCAGCCCTGCTGTAGCGGAACTACCGGCGACCGACACCAGGTCACTTTCAGGTACTTACACTGTTTGCATTTAAAAATACATTTAATGTTGTAATAATGATTATAGAGCTGCAATAATCTGTGCCTTGTATATCTGCCTAAAGAAACTCATTTATACTAAATAGGTTGCCATTCCATAATGCACTTAGAGCATTTAAAGCGTATGCATTAACACAGCATTCTGATTGCAACCATAATTGCAATAAATTGAGGTAAAGTGATGTAATATACAACTGACTCAACCGATTTAAAGGAAACCTGTTCTAAGAGCAATGTGTAGGCTGCTATTGCTGACCTCTGAACAAAATGTTGATTTCCTGGTTGTCACTCCCGTACTTTTACTGAGCTGGAACAAGCATGCAGCAAGTAACAGCAGAATTTATGGGTCATTGATTCAGAAAATATTAAAGCGGTTTCATCGCAGTCAGTAAACTAACATAATCAAACTTAGAGGCCAGCAAAGTAATTCTCAAATCACAGACGTCCTTTAAATACTAAGCCTAATAAAAGTTTTGTTTTTTTTGGACATGCAAACTCTCTGATATCATCTTCACTTTTACTGGTTTGCTAGATAGCTGATAAAGTCAATTGTGCTATCTGGAGAAAACATAAACATTCTGGGGATTCCTATGTCTGTCCTGAATAGTACTTCAATACACTACCTATCTGTTGGTATGTCAGTAAATCAAAGGAGGTTTTGTGTTATCATTGTATCTTGTTTCTCTTCTACTAAACCATGTGAGCTAAGCTCAGGAAGAGCTTGTTTGTGGCTTATATCATTTTTTTCTTGCAAAGCAGCTTAATAAGCTAAATATAGGGCAGCCTGGCAACCATGGCATGAAGCCAGTATTTGGTGGCTGTATAATAGTAGAATAAATACGTAAACTCCGGCTCCCTCTAGTGTCACAATTTATGACTGCATGTACACTAAGGCCTGGAAATAAACATGTCAATAGGATCACATTTGTACCTCTGGCAGTCAGTTTGTGCAGAAATATACAATACTGTGCAAAGGTTTTAGGCATGTGTGAAGAAATACTGTAAAGTATGAGTGCTTTCAGAAAAAGTGGTAATAGTTTTTGTTTTTTTTTATAAATGAACAAAAAGGAAGGTAACTGAACAGAAGAGAAATCAAAAATAAATCACTATTTGGTGTGACCACCCTTTGCCTTCAAAACAGTATCAATTCTTCTAGGTACACACAGTTTTTGAAGGAACTCGGCAGGTAGGTTGTTCCAAACATCTTGGAGAACTAACCACAGATCTTCTGTGGATGTCGGCTGCCTCAAATCCTTTTGTCTCTTCATGTATTCTTATACAGACTTGATGATGTTGAGATCAGGGCACTGTGGGGGACAAACCATGACTTCCAGGTCTCCTTGTTCTTCTTTACGCTGAACATAGTTCTTAATGACATTGGCTGCATGTTTGGGGTCGTCATTCTGCTGCAGAATACATTTGGGGCCAATCACATGCCTCCCTGATGGTATGGCATAATGGATAAGTACCTGCTTGTATTTCTCAGCATTGAGGACACCATTGATCCTCACCAAATCCCCAACTCCATTTGTAGAAATGCAGCTCCAGACTTGCAAGGAACCCCCACCATACTTCACTGTTGCTGCCGACACTCATTATACCGCTCTCCAGCCCTTCGACGAACAAACTGCCTCCTGCTAAAGGCAAATCTTTCAAATTTTGGCTCATCAGTCCACAGCACCTGCTGCCATTTTTCTGCAACCCAGTTCCTATGTTTTCGTGCATAGTTGAGTCACTAAGGCTATTGGGCTGTATGCAATCAGGAGCAAAATCGCTCTAAATCCGCAGAAAAAAGGGTCGTGTAGGAGAGACAAGCTACAGCGACGAGCTACAAGCGATATTGAGCGGCGAGATGTGAACAGCTCCATTGAAATGGATTGGAGAAGCTACATAGAGCGATATCGCTGCAAAAATCGCACGATAAATCGCTCGGTGTGAATGGGGCCTTAGACTTGTTTCCATGTCGGAGGTATGGCTTTTTGGGCGCAATTCTTCAATGAAGACCACTTCTGGCCAGACTTCTCCATACAGTAGATGGGTGTACCTGGGTCCCACCAGTTTGGTGGCACTGCTGGACATCTTCTGATATACTCATAAATATGGTATTTATATGGCTCTTAGTGTGAACCTATGCTTGGCCCATGAACAGGTTGACGGAAATGCTAGACCCCCGCAGTATCTTATACATATTTTCTCTTTGCTAAGCTGCCTCTCCGCTCACCCAGAGGAGCAGGCAAATTCCCACTATAGTACAGTCATGTAAAAAAGAACGTACACCCTCTTTGAATTCTATGGTTTTACATATTAAGACAAAATAAAGGCCATCTGTCCCTTAGCAGGTCTTATAATTAGGTAAATACAACTTCAGATGAACAACAACACAAGACATATTACACCGTGTCTTTATTCATTTTACAAACATAAAACCAAAATGGAGGAGTTATTTGTAAAAAAACTAAGTACTAAAAAAAGAATAGAATCAAGACTTTGAAATGGCCCAGTCAAAGCCCAGACCTCAACCTAAATGAAATGCTGTGGTAGGAACTTAAGAGAGCTGTGCATAAACAAATGCCTACAAACCTCATTGAACTGAAGCAACATTGTAAAGAAGAGTGGGCTGAAATTCCTCCATCCAACGATGAGTCATACAAATAATGATTACTTCAAGTTATTGCTTCTGAAGGTGGTTCCACAAGCTACTGAATCAGTAGCTTGTGTACTTAGTTTTCCACACATGGCTCCTCCATTTTGGTCTTATGTTTGTAAAATAAATAAGGGCACACAGTATAATATGTCATGTGTTGTTGCTCATCTGAGGTTGTAGTCAGGCCCGTAAGAGAGCTGTGCATAAACAGTGCCGTATGCGGCTGCTGCCATAACGTATGTTACTATGTGATCCGTTCGGCAAGTTTCTGCGGGCTCAAGGGGCAGCTGCTTTGGGCCCCACAGCCATGACTGGGCCCCGGGCAACTGCCCCCTTTGCCCCACGTTAAAGACGGCCCTGGTTGTAGTTACCTAATTTTAAGACCAACTTAGGACCAGAGGATTTTTATTATATTCTGATACTTAAAACCGTAGAATCCAAAGAGGGTGTACTTTCTTTTTCACATGACTGTATATTGGTGGTTAGCCCCGGCACTACATCAGGAAGTGAAAAAAGCTGGATGTTACCCCAAAATGAAGATTCCTCATATGTGTTGGCTTTTTCGTATGATTCTTAATATATACGGCCTGTTCAGTTTTTATTTCATTTGTTAGGGCTAAACACCTGGTGATCCTGCCAGTTCCCCTTGGTTCCTTTTTCAAGCTGACCATGTCAAGTAAGGAAGCAGATGCCTGATGGCATGGTCAGTTTGCGTCTCTGGGATCCCTGCTGGGAGTGTGCACAGCATGCCTGTATCTCCCCTAGTCAGTCGTTGGCCAGCTGTTTTCCCACCAAAAATCTGGCACCAATCCTGTGCTCAGTTTATTAAAGATCTGCCCAGCAACTGAGGTAAATCTTCCTAGCAACAGCAGGGAGCTTATAACCTTCACCAGGGTCACTGTGTTCCTTGAAGCCACTATAATACATGTTTCTGCTTAAGTTTAATGCTACTCTAAAGTCAACATGGTGAATAGTTAGAGTATGAGGTATTGCCTTAAAGGGATAAGTGTAATCCTGAGGTAACTATCCTTTGAACAATGATTAGCACACCAATTCCTGTATGGGTTTGGTCCCTAGGATATCCAGAGAAGCTTTCCCCAATTGGTGATAATAGTACATACGGTGATATCCACTTTTGGCTTAAACATACTACAAGTTCTACATTCTAAGATTAAAACACAGGAGTAAAAATGTTAAGCCCTGTATATGCACAAGTTATAACTTGGAGTTTACAGAGGCCTGAGGACTCTCTTCCCACCCCAAACCGACAGTGCTAGATGGCCAGTTGCCAGACACCAGCACTGTCATGTAGGTAACTGGTGCAGGTCCTGGCAGTAAAGTGAGCCTCTTGCTTTGCCCTGCATGGGCATACATAAGTTCACTTTAGAGCCTTGGTTCTCAACTGGTGGGTCGTGACCCAAAAGTGGGTCGCGACCCCATGTTCCATGGGTCGCTGCATGCCTTTCACTGCACTAGGTGAGAGGCTCCTCAGCCTACCACTAGCACAGCACTGTCAGTTCTCGTGCCGAGCAGCCATTCAGCTTGAGGTGGGGTGGGCCACGAGGGAGCTCCAACCTTATGTGCATTGCTTACCGTTCCCTCATGTGACCGGAGTCTCCCGGTACCTCTACAGGGAGTGCAAAGGAGCTGTACAAGCAATGCACATATGAATGGAGTTCTGTTACAGCACAGCAGCCCACACTGAACCCCTAAAAATATTTTTTGGGAGTGTGTATGTGTGTGTGTGCGATTGTGTCTGTGGTTGCGTGTGTCTGTCAGTGGCTTAGTTACAAACTACCACGCAATTGCACCTACTGTTCATTCTGGTTCGGGAAGGGCGGGAGGTGCATTGTGTTGCAATTAATTTGAATTGCACCTCCGAACACACCTCCCGCCCACAGTTTAATCGCTTGCACTGGAACATGCAGTACTGCAATGCTGTGTGTTCCATTGTGGTGAGACATGGGTCGCGACTTAATGACCAAGGACAAATGTGGGTCCTGAGGTTTTACAGGTTGAGAACCACTGCTTTAGAAGATATGTCAAGAAAAAGACCCAGCAAATCTAGATAAATTCCTATTTGTTTAACAAAATACCTATTTATCTGTCAGAAATGAACTCGGCTTCGAATTTCCTGTTGTGGCCCGACATCGCACAGCATTGTTGTGGACTAAGTGGCGTTAGTCCTGCACAATTTTCTTTTGCTGAATGACTCAAAAACTCCCATCTCCAGTATAGGCATGAATTGACTTGCAGCCCCAAGATAAGAACAGGGAGGGCTAAACAGACTCCTTGTGACAGGAAGTGTGCACAACACACTGAAAAGCTCTGAATTTCTGACACAATCAACAGGTTTTTTTGCATTCATAAAACAGATGTCAGCTTGTCATTGATTTGTACAGGCTGCTGGCCGTGGCTGTAAGCAAACACCTAAGCTTTTGGGGCAAATAAATAGGCTGCTTTGTGATGGTGTACGGCTCTCAGGCCAAATGACCCCCCTTGCCCCCTTATATTTACTTTTCCCCTGCCGCTCCTGTTCTACCATAGCCCTCGAAAATACCTAGGTATGGCGACCTCCTGTAATGTGACAGTGCCAATCTCTAAGCCCGAGTGCTGTCACAAGACACAGGGATTAAAGCCCATGACACACTGCATGCAAAGCCATGCAGAGCAAAGCAAAGCTGTCTGGCCCGGAGCTTTGCGTGCAGTGTGTGAGCTGAGCGCGGGCAGATGATTGACTGCACCTTCAGCCAATTGGCTCGTGCGTAACAACCATCCTGCATCCTGGCGCCTGGGTTTATACGCACGAGCCGAACTTTTCATCTCGCCACGCTCAGCTATGCGAGCTCTCGCAAGCTGACGTGCCAGGAAGAAAATGACATGACACACTGCTCGCAAAGGCAGTGGCCACCGCTCCGCGCTGCTTAGTGTGCAGTGTGTCACAGCCTTTATGTCACTGCTCCCCCTAGGCATGATTTTTTGCTGGGCAAGTGATCTGCAGCCAGGTGAGAGGCCCTCCACTGTCAGAACACTGTCAGTGACAACCACGTTCCAGCACTAAAGCCTGGGAGCTGAATCAATCATCACTTCTGCTCCTGCTTTCCTGTGCTCAGTAGGAGCACTTGCAGCAGGCAATCTTCATGACATCTCTCAACCCTGGGCAAGCCCCTTCCACCCCGGCTCTCCAGGCAAGCCCCTCCCACTCCAGCTCTCCAGGCAAGCCATTCCCACTCCTGGCTTTTAAATGACAGCTGAGCAAATCATGATGGGGTATGGGGTGACCTGTGTAGGCTCAGAGCAGCTTTTAGACATGGTCCACAGTCAGTGCAAGCTTCTTGCTACTGATGGTCTGACAGAGGTCCGTGTAGTAACAATGTAAATAGTTTATTTTGTTAGTTACATAACCCTCAAAGTGATCATTTATATTTATCTGTTATTATTTGGGTGTGTAAAAAGTGTGTAATAGAGCCAACTAAAAAAAAAATTTGAAACATGCTTACAACAACCCATATGCAGTAGACCCTTGGTGCCCAACAGGCGACCCACCAACACTCAGCATACCAGCCTACTGTGCCTTAGACCTCTAATCAGATCTGGAGCAGAGCTAACTGCATGCTGAAAGGCAGTGGCCCCAGTGGGCTTTAGTGGACTCAAGCTGTCCTTGAGTGAAAAGATGTCCTTGAGTTGGAAAAAGTCCAGCGAAGGGCAACCAAACTAATTAGGGGTATGGAGGACCAGAGCTACGAGACGAGGCTACTAAATTTAAACATGTTCACATTAGAGGTGAGGAGATTAAGGGGGGATATGATTTCCATGTACAAAATGTTTAATGGTGGTAGCAACATTAGCGATAAACTGTTTAAAATTAACTCCGTTACAAAAACTAGAGGCCACTACCTAAAATTGGTGGGAAAAAAATTCCAGCACAAGGGGCGAAGGGGGTTCTTCACAGTAAGATCAGTTAGGGTCTGGAACTCACTGCCACAGGCGGTGATTTCAGCAAATAATGTGGAATTGTTCAAGAAACTTTTGGACAATTTCTTAAGGGACCGTAATATACAGGGGTACGGGTACTCCTAGAATGAGATCCTAATAGGTTGGACTTGATGGACTAATGTCTTTATTCAACCTCAAATACTATGTAATACTATGTAACTATGTAACCTCTGGCTATCCATGACAGCCGTGGTCCAGCATTAGGGGAAAATTCACATCAGATGCATTGGGCCTGCACTGGCCATTTTTTCAAGCATAGTCCAAATGCTGGAAAAAGAGAAGGCCTTGTCACAGATGGAGACCATAATGCGATGGAAGCGCACTGGTGTGCGCAGGAAAAAAGTATGGCATGCAGTACTTTTTTCATTGCAGCAAGATCTGACGCGGTACAACCTCCTCGCACCCCTTTGTGCCCGTAGAACAGAATAAAATGTCACATTTCAATATAGTTCTAAAAAAATGTCCACAGTGAGAAGTGTTGGGATCAGCCGCTGTGCATTTAGTGTGAATGGGTCCTAAGCCTGGAACCTAAATGGCACTGCTGCACACCTATAGGTTACGATGCATTGCTGTACCGCATAGTAAGACATATATTTTTTGGTGCATTAACAGAACACAAAGTTTAGTTAAACTAAACTGTAGTTCAGCCTTCTGGAGCTTCACTCATGGCCCCCTTTAGTCACTTACCGTAATTGACGATAACTCTTATAGAGTCTTAGGCCTCATTCACAATGCATTGACTTGGCAGGGGTGTGGAAATGAAAAAAAAAAAACTACTGTCCAAGGGCTAAAGCGGGGGCCAAATCTACTTGTCCTTCATGACAATCTACTTGTCCCAATACAAAAAAATATATTTTAATCAATATATATATTTAATGCAAAGGAGTAGTGTGTGCAGACTATGAATTCTGGTACAGGTTGCAGCAGTAGAGGTAGGTAATGCGTGTATGCTTAATATAGGCAAGGCAAGCAGTATGGCAGTTAGTCAGCAGGGTATATTGATATATAACTCCTCTCCTCCAATTATAATTCAGGTTGTAGCGATAGGCATAGGCAATCCCTGTAACTTAGTAGTTATAATGCAAGCAGTATGGCAGTCAGCAGGTCATAGTAAGATGTAACTCCTCTCCTCCAATTATAATTCAGGTTGTAGCAATAAGCATAAGCAATCCCTGTAAGCTTAGTATTTATAATGCAAGCAGTTATCTATATGTCCTCCACCAGTATGCTAGATCTGGTATGCGATACACAGTTCCTTTCAACTATAACGTTAGGTTCAGGGTCAGTGCCCAGGGTACTTGCGCTTAGTTGAATCAGCCAAACGAGTTGTATGTCAGAGCCTCCGATCCGTTAGACTGCAGGTGCTTCAGAGGGGGTGAAAGAGGGAACTGCTGCATACGATGAGTCTCCAGACTGTGGACTGCACTGGGCGAGAGGGTAAGATACCGAGGTTCACCGTTCGTCACTCGACGCTCCAAAACGAGAGAACGCCGAGTGACGAAAACAGCTGAGCCTTTCACTGCGGGGCCGCGCCCCGTGGGCGGAGCCTGCGTGACGTCATCGGCGGAGTGAGACGTCGCTGGATCGCAGGGAAGCGCCGGGTGAGTCTATGACAGTACCCCCTTCTTAAAGAAACCCCACCGGGGTTCGTTCTAGCAGCTGGCTTAGACGGGTATCTGGCATGGAATCTCCTCTGTAACGTGGGAGCGTGTACGTCCCTACTGAGTTCCCAGGAGTCCTCCTGAGGACCGTACCCCTTCCATCTAATGAGGTACTGCAATTTATTCCTACGGATCCGGGAATCCAGGATCTGTTCTACCTCAAATTCCAGCTCCCCCTGAACAGAGGTAGGCAGAGGGGCAGGAGCGGACATGTATGGGAAGGTGTTGGCTCGATGAGGCTTCAAGAGTGATACGTGAAAAGTGGGATGTACTCTGAGAGAATTAGGCAGTGTGAGCCGGACTGCCACTGGATTGATGATCCTCTCGATAGGGTAAGGACCGATAAACAAGCGACTAAGCTTTTTACATGGAGTTTTGAGCGCAAGATTTTTGGTGGACAACCAGACGAGGTCACCGACTTGATAATTAGGAGGTTCCCGCCTCCTGAGGTCATAATACTTTTTATGACGGACGTGGGCCTGGGTCAAGTTGGTTTTGATTTGGTCGTTGTTTTGTTGGATTTGTTGGAGATAGTCATTGGCAGCAGGAAGGTTAGTAGGTAGAAAGGATGAAGGTAATGGTTTGGGGTGAAAACCGTAGTTGGCGAAGAAGGGAGTAACTTGTGTGGAGGGACTAGTGGCATTGTTATAGGCAAATTCTGCGAGAGGTAGCCAATCTACCCAATCATCCTGGAGGTATGAGCAATGACAGCGAAGGTATTGTTCCAAGCATTGGTTAATCCTCTCTGTTTGTCCATTTGTTTGAGGATGGTGAGAACTGGATAAAGATTGGTCAATGTCCAATCTGTTACATATTGCCTTCCAGAATCTGGAAATGAATTGGGCCCCACGATCGGAGATAACCACGGCAGGCACCCCATGTAACTTCACTATGTTGTTTATGAATGCTTCCGCAGTTTCTCTGGCGTTAGGCAGTAATTGTAATGCTATGAAATGGCTCATCTTGGTGAATAAGTCTACAACCACCAGGATGGTATTATGGTCCCTAGATGGAGGAAGCTCAACGATGAAATCTAGAGAAACCATGTCCCAAGGTTTGCTTGGAATTGGGAGGTTCACTAATAGTCCATAAGGCCGACCTTTGGAGGATTTGCAGGTAGTGCAGATTTCACAAGTGGACACGAATCGTCGGATATCGTTGGCCATGTGGGGCCACCAAAAGTAACGCCTGATGAGCTCTATGGATTTGTTCATGCCAGGATGACCCGCAAGGGGCGCATCATGGAATAGTTTGAGTATTGTCAACTGCATAGAAGGAGGGATGTAGATCTTGCTGTTTTTGTACAATAACCCTTCCTGGCCCATTTTCAGGTCTGCGGGAGTAGTGCCTTCTGATGCCAATAGGGCTTCCTTGATTTGTGCCTTTAGATTGATTGAGGTGGCTATTATTCGGTTTGAGGGTATTACAGTTCCCCATTCCACGGGGGTGGCAGGAGGATCATCTCGTCTAGAGAGAGCATCTGCCTTGCCATTTCTTGCCCCAGGCCTGTAGGTTATGACGAAGTCAAACCTGTTGAGAAAGAAACTCCATCTTACTTGTCTGGCTGAGAGGGTTCTATTAGTCTGCAGGTACTGCAGGTTCCTGTGGTCTGTGTAGATAGTGAAAGGAACTTTTGTCCCTTCAAGAAGATGCCTCCAATGTTCCAGGGCGGCCTTTATGGCAAGTAGTTCCTTCTCGCCAATGGAATAATTCTTCTCTGCAGGATTTAAGGAACGAGAAAAGAAGGCCACAGGATGCAGAGGGGATGAAAGGGTCTCTCTTTGAGACAATATAGCCCCGATAGCCACGTCAGAGGCGTCAACCTCCAGTATGTAGGGTAGTTCAGGTACTGGAAGACGCAGTATAGGGGCGGAAGTGAAATGATGCTTCAGTTGCTCGAAAGCGGTCTGTGCCTCTGGTGTCCAGTTATATGTTGATTTGATACTGGTAAGTTGTGACAGTGGTTTAACCACGTCTGAAAAACCTTTTATAAATTTGCGGTAAAAATTTGAGAATCCCAGGAACCTCTGTAAGGCCCTCCTGGATCGGGGGACTGGCCAATTGATGATGCAGTCTACCTTTGACTTATCCATTTCAATGCCCTGTGGAGAGATGATGTATCCGAGAAATGGAATGGTATGGGTTTCGAACTTACATTTCTCTAACTTTGCATATAGATTGTGGGCTCTGAGACGTGCTAATACCCACCTAACGTGCTTCCGATGTTCATCCATATTGTCAGAGAAGATGAGAATGTCGTCCAGGTAGACCACTACGCACACATCAAGAAGGTCTCTGAAAATATCATTAATGAACGCTTGAAAAGTGGCGGGCGCGTTGCACAGGCCGAAAGGCATGACATTATATTCAAATAACCCGTATCTGGTGCGGAAAGCTGTTTTCCACTCATCTCCTTGACGAATTCTTATTAAATTGTATGCCCCTTTGAGGTCGAGCTTGGTAAAGATCTTTGATGTCCTCAATCTTTCTATGAGTTGCGGGATGAGTGGTAGGGGGTACCGGTTCTTCACGGTGATCTTATTCAACTCCCTGTAATCAATGATCGGTCTTAGGCTTTGATCCTTGTTTTTTACAAAAAACATTCCAGAGGCAGCAGGGGAGGAGGAGGGACTGATGAAACCCTTTTTGAGGTTGTCGTCAAGATATTCTTTTAGATGTTTTAACTCAGGTTCGGAGAGAGGGTAGATCCTTCCCACGGGTATGGTACTACCCGGGAGCAGGTTAATAGGACAGTCGTAGGACCTATGTGGAGGAAGTGCCTGTGCTGCCTTTACACTGAAGATGTCTGCAAATTCCCCATATTGCGGGGGAATAGCTGCGGCCACAACCTGTAGAACAGGAATGTGGGAGAAACAGGTCTCCCTGCAATAGGGAGAATCAAGTCTAATCGAGTTTTGTGACCAAAGGAAGGATGGTTGATGCCTCATCAACCAAGGTAATCCTAAGATAATGGGGAAGTTTGGGGATGGTTCTGGGGAGTAGTAACCCGAATGGGTTGCGTTTCCCTGGAAATGGGCCCGGTGGATAGTGTGGTACCATCAATAAAACTAACCACAAGAGGCGTACTTTTTGCAAGGGTGGGGATTTTATTTTGAATTAGCCTGCGTGACGTCATCGGCAGAGTGAGTCGTCGCTGGATCGCAGGGAAGCGCCGGGTAAGTCTATGACACCGACACTGAATTCTAATACCGGTGCTTCCGCTGGCATGCAGCAGGCTTCCCTAGTAATCAGGAAGCCGGACAGCGGGTAATGACCTGATTGACTGGGAAACTGGCTCGATGCTGATTGGTCAGAAAGCCGGCTTTCCAGCCAATCAGCAAGGAGCCGGCTTCCCGGCCAATCAGAAAACCAGGAGGCGTGTCATTACTTGCCACACGGTTTCCTGGTTGCACGGGAAGCTGGCTCCATGTTCCCCTACGGCACTGCCAGTCAGAGGAAATTTTCATCTGGCCGTAAGTTCCAATATCGGGGAAGGTATCGGAGCATTTGGGTGAGTAAGAGTATTCGCCCAAATACTCTGTATCGTCACTGATGCTAGTATCAGTGCACCCCTAATCAAAACATATTTGACTGTGCTAAATAGCGCTTCTCACTGGTCAGCGCAGTCATCTGACCACGTTGACCAATGAGTGCTTGCAATTTGCGAGCAAAATTCAAAATGCATAGGGGAGGACTGCGCTGGACAGCAGTACGGGGGACAGATAGTACACCCATACTGGCGGAGGGGAGGGATTGTTCGCTGAAAGGTAAGTATAGCCAGGGGGGTGGTGGTTTGGGAGAGACGGGGACAGATTTAATCGGGTCATTTTTATTTATCCATATTACCTGGGAAAATGCACAATGTGTGTGTGTAAGAGAATTCTGGCTAACACCATGAAAAGGCGGCTGCAATCTCAAAGCACATGCAGAATGTCCTACACATGTGTTTATTTGCATGCAGATGGCGGGGGCAGCATGGTTTCATTTTTTTTTTATTTTTTACTTTTTAATTTTTAAAATATTTATATATTTTTTTAACTTTTTAAATTTTCTTTAAAATTTTCTTTATTTACTTTTTCCACTTAATGTTCTTCCTATCACATAGGGGAGTAAGATCCCTTATGTGATAGTTTATGTGATAGCCCTCCAACACAGAACAGCTGTTCTGTGTAGTTCCTGACAGCCGAGACAGGTGGCACAGTGATTATAGCGCCACAGTCTCAGAGAACACACAGAGAGCCCGTAGAGCAGACATTCTTCGTCTCCTCTATGGGCTCTATGGCTGAGCCGTTGTGCCGTAGTTTTCGGGATCCCCCAGGAGAGCAGGGGACCCCGAAAACTACGGCAGGGAGTGCGGGCAGAAGCGGCGGCAGCTCCACAATGTACATTCAGCTCTGCTTGTCCGGAAGCCGGGCTAAATGTACATAAAAACTACTCGCTCGGCGACCCGAAACTGCATGTCCCGGGCGTCGGTCCATAGGAATTCCACACCCCTGCTTGGGCTGTACATGTCCGTGCATCGCGCACGCCCATATTGGGCCGCTCCCAGGAGGGACAGGTGCACAACTGAACTGCACATCTGTGCGGGTCAGGGTGTCCGTTCTCGGACACAGACGAGATGGGTCCTGTCTGCGTCCGAGCACGGACACCTAGACCCGCACGGATGTGCAGTTCGGGCATGCATACGCCCGCATCCTTCCATAGGGTAGAGCAGGCTATTACACGCAGCACCTCTCCCTCCTGGGAACGGCCCAATTCGGGCGTGCACGCCGCACGGACATGCATGGCCTGAGTAAACGCAGTGTGAATAAGGCCATACGGAGACTAGGCCATGCAGCTACATCACACATGGCCTAGTCTCCGTATGGCCCAATGGCAGACTAGCTATTGCACCCGCCCACTGCTGCTGTCAATCAGCAGAGATGGACCTAAAGTTCTCCATCAGGTCCTCCTCTGCTGACTGACAGCAGCAGAGGGTGGGTACAATAGCCAAGTTGCTATTGGGTATTGCAAATTCAAATAGCCAATAACAATCCAGCTATTCATTCCAATGCTGTTTTGGCGTCTCCCTGAAATAAGAAGGGCACCTCCCTGAAATTACTTATTTCAGGTTGGGATCCCTGCTACATGTTATCCTGATTAAGTCACAGAGACATTGCTGTGAAGAGTCCATGTTTGTACAGCTTTCCTAAACTGTTTGTATTATTCTGCACTGTACTGTATGCTCTTTGTCATCCTGAACATTTTATGCATCGTTTCTCCTAAATTGGCACCTGTTTAGTAAACTGCAAGCTACAGTTAAGATGGCCGTACACAGTTAGACCATACACGTGTCCTGCTGAACTGGCTAAAATTCGATCTATGATTGGTATGGGTGGACTCATCACTGTGTACTGTGGGGGAAACTTCTGAATTGATCGTGAATATTGCAGTAAGAGCTGGTGTTAGCTGAGGTCTGCTTTAAGGTACCATACGTTTAAGTAAAAAATAACATCATAGTTAAATGTACGGTTTTATTGCCTTGTTTGCTTCGTGGCAGATACGCCCCTGACTGTAGGAGATCAGCGAGGAACCAACACCAAAAAACCACCACAAGGTATTGAAACCATTCCTCAGAAATATAGCCTTCTAGTTTGAAGAGCATTAAAAATCCCATAAGATATAATTATTTACAATATGCAAAGTCGTCGTGTGTTGGCAAAAAATTTGGTTAGGGTTGTTTCCTTTCTAATTTTTCATTATTTAGTTTTTCAGGATTTGTGTCCAAAAGTCAATTTATTTTGAGATTCAAACAAATCCAAAATTTTAGTTAATTTTGTATTAGTTAAAAGATATTTACAAACTCATTTTCATTGCAGCAAAGTGACATTAGAAAAAAAGTGACATTTTTCTTTTTAACTTTTGACAGTCCACAGAAACAATAATAAAAAAAATAAACAATGTGTGGCTCCCCAATTCATACCAGACCCTTTAGGTCTAGTAGAAATTTTAGGGGGAGGTTTGAATAGAAGAAAGAAATTCTGTGGACAGGTGTCTTTTATATACATACAGCCCTATTTTGTTAGTGACCAATGTCAACTGCCCTCTTTAACCTGAAGGTCAATGGTAAATGTTCCCTTTAACCTGGAGGCCAATGATAAGTGTCCACTTTTACCTGGTGCTTATTGTTGGGAGCCCCCTTTTGTTGATGATCAGTGGGAGGGCAGTAATTGTTAATGTGTTCATTGGTGTCCTAGAAGGACATTGCACAGGTCTTGTGCTGCTGCCTCCCACTTCCTGGCTCTGCAGAGTGACACCAGTACTGGACCTATGGGCCCTTGGCAGAAAACATGGTAGAGAACATGTAAGGGACATTCTCAGAAACTCTGCAACAAGGATCCAGAGAACAAACTTTTGGACAATTTCTTGAGGGACCGTAATATTCAGGGATACAAGTATCCCTAAGAATGAGATGATGCGTGGACCTATATGGGTTGGACTTGATGGACGTATGTCTTTATTCAATCCCAAATACTATGTAACAAAAAAATCTGACAGGGGTTATAGAGTCCCACTCTACTGAAAAAACCCCCCACCTGTCTGTGCTTTCCCTTTCTGTGCGGCAAAACTAACAGGAAGTAAAGGTAAGTCTCATTAAACGGAGCCCAAGACAGCAGTAACAACCTGAAAAGGGTTCTAACAATTACCCACTGTATGTATATCACAGAAAAAAGGTTTTGACTTAGCAAACACTTTAAAGCACAAGTTCAGCGTTTTAAAAAAAAATTCCTTCGCTCCTAGCCCTCCTGGGGACATTAGTGCCCAGGCATGGGCAGGCAAGCACTAAAGTTTTCCTGGCTGGGCTGCACAGTGCGGGAGGCCAAAACCACCAGAAGAGAGAAAAGGAGACGGACCTGTGGAGGAGGTATGAACCTGTGGGAGGAGAATGAACTCTGAAGCATTCCAACCAGTACAAGAGGGATTGTAATTGGCCGCTGTGTGTTATTGTGTAAAGGCAAACTTTTTTTTCTTATAGTTTTGGATAAATTAATTAGTTTGCTGTTAGTATTTATTGCTGCCTGATGAGATCCACTCTTTCAATTTGTCTGGTGACCTCTGTACCGAAGTGGAGGAAGTCATCAATGTGCTACAAATGTGGTGATGTCACCATACTTGTGTTCCACTAAAATCTATGAGGCCCTCAGACAAGGTGGCAGATGGGACTTGTAGTCTTTCATTCCCAAAACCCTGTGAATGGATAATGCAGATATGTGGGTGGAACCACGCATAGCCACATTGAATTTAAATCAAAGCAGATGGCTGCAGGGAGAATCACCCAGCAATTCAGGTAACTGTGGGGAGGCAATTTGAGGGTGGGGGCTGGGCATGACATGAAACATGGTTAGAAAGTAAGAAAGCTGGACTATGCTTTCATGCTTTTTTTTTTTCACACCCGAGCATTTTGTTGTGCATTTCCCGAAGTGCGACAACACATAAAGAATCTCATTATGTTCAATGGTGTCCGTTCACACATGAACATTGTTTCGTTTGTTATTTGTGGTTCAGAAAAGTACATGAGGCAGAACTACATGTTTTTGGCCCCATAGACTGCATTTTACGTGTGTTTTTTTTGCTAAATTTCCTCCTCCTAGTAACTAGCTTTCCATTGGCTAAAACAAAAGCGATCCAGCCTAAAAATAAACAAAAAAGCAAAAAAGAAACTGCTTCAAAATCACCTGAAAATGCTGACACTCGAGTGCGAATGGGGGCTTAGGAGCGTTCAGAACGCTGAGCTTCCATTTACTTGGATGGAGGCATTTGGCAAGCTTTGCAAGTTGTGATGCTGCCAAACGGTGCAGGTAAAACCAAAATTATCAGGCAGCATTAGAAACGCGCCTTAAAAACACGCCGTGCACACTAGACAAGTCCCTGTTTGTGTAGAGAACCAGCATTCGCTTTGTGAGGCGTTGGAAAGCTTATTAATACAAAGCCAACATGTGGCCTAATGGTGAATGTATCTATGCAGAGACTCTGGAAGATGACAGGGTATCTATTTTTAATGGAATGCTGGATTCATATTTATAAATATGCACATTATACATATATACAGTATGTGTGAGAATGAAGAGTGGGAGATAGATTGGACAGTAGGACATAGCAGCACATAGGGGTCCTGGTGACACCTCATCCAATATGTCACCCCACCCTTTTGCTCTCTCCTGCAGCATTCCCTCCCTTCTGCTCCATGATGCTCCTTCCTCCTGTATCTCCTCTATGGTCAGCTGATATGTGCTCCATCCTCTCCCTCCTCCTCTTCACCATCATCAGCAGCATCAGCATCATCATCCTCCCTCCTCCTCCTCCAGGGTCTCTCCACCTCTCTCTCCCCTGCAGTCAGCTGACAGCAGCCCTCTCCTCTTTGCACAGCTCCGGGTCGGATTCAGCGCTTGGACCGGATCAGGATGGCACCCAGCGGGCTCAAGGCGGTGGTGGGAGAAAGTAAGGCGAACATTGGGGGTAGAGGGGAGGGTGGCACGGGTGCCTGGTGCTTGTGATGTGCATGTCTGTGTATCAGACCCCTCCCTGGCTGCTGCGGATATGTGGCTGCATCATGCACCATCTCCATCACTGTCTTCTATGCTATCAGTCCCCTTGTATTGCCCGTCCTATTATCAGAGCCCTGCGCCATGGTTGGTACCCCATCCACTCTGCATGCACCCCGAATTGAGGCCAGATCGCTCCGTATGGCGTACTGCAACATCAATCATCTTCTCTGTTCCTCCTCCCTTCCTCTCCTCCCTCCTACAATCACCCCATCCTTCCTTCTCCCCCCCTCTGTCCATACCTCCATCTTCCTCCGCAGTCCACCTGTCTACTGGGGCCGGAGCTGATTTATACCATTAGAGGATGGAGCTGCTGGAATAGTATTTCTCTATAGTGGCAGCATCAATCATAACTCCCATCTCTACCTCTACATCTGATCGTGTCTCCCCTCCTCCTAACAGTATCGATAGCTTCCCATTCTTCTTATCTGTCTTCACACATCACCCTATTAACCCTCTCCCTGCCCCTCACCCAAATCTCCTGGGGGCAATTCCTTCTGTCACAGTCACTGGACTGGGGGGTCACAATTGTCCTTTATTGACCTGCTGTAATTTAACCTCTGCAGGGGCAAGACACCTAATGTGGGATATAGGATCATTTATACCCGTATGTGTCATATATAGGACACAGGATCATACAGGACACAGGATAATTTATACCAGTACACTTCATATACAGGACACAGGATCATTTATGCCAGTACATGTCATATATAGGAAACAGGATCATACAGAACACAGAATTATTTTTACCAGTATACATCATATATAGGACGCATTATCATTTTTACCAGGGCACATTATATATAGGATGCAGGATAATTTATGCCTGTATGTGTCATATATAGGATCATGCATGTGTTAATCTGCATACATTTCTATAATTGATTTATGGAGCTATAGTAGGCAGTATATGTAAATGGTTGTAAATATATATATTTAACCATTGCATACAGTACACTTACATAAATATATATGGATTCACTAAACAGCAAATTCTTCTTAAAGAATATTATAACATATATATATATACGAGTATATACATACACAGAGACACTAAACAGCAAAACATTCCAAAAATAATTAGACAATACAATGCTTTTGCATTGATTTATCTCTGCTGCACAATCTGTTTGTGCCTCTATACCTATTTTGGATTTGTATGTTTATACACATGGATACATTTAACTGCAAAATATTCATAGAAAAATAATATCTATCTATCTATCTATCTATCTATCTATCTATCTATCTATCTATCTATCTATCTATCTATCTATCTGAGTGTGTGTGTGTGCTGTATAGTTTACATTGTGTTACATATGATGCCTCCTGCTAGTGAACAGATGTTCCAGTACATAATTTATTAGGTAGTGAAGGCGGGTTACGTAGGCAGTCATGTGAACATCATAGGTAGAGGTCATAAGGACCAACTATAGGAGACTAGCTGTGGTGTGCCTATGACCTATAATACAGCAGACACTAACCCATAGGTTTACTACTATCAGGATTTCTTCATTGGTGGAATAGTGGAGTCAATTTTTAGATGAGCATATTCTGAAAAATCCAAAAACGATAGCAGCACAATAATAGACATTTTGTGTATAATAGGGATGAACACAGTTCAGCAGGTGCTATTGTTTATCCCGGGCGCAGATGCGGTTTTTCTTGTTTTTTATTTTCTAAAAGCACCTAAAACGATGTGTTTGTAAAGTTTACATTTTTTTACAAAATTATTTGTAATGTGTTTTTCAAATGTTAGTGTATTTAATTTTCATAATATTGCAGAACTGGTATTGAGTATGCAGCGAAGGAGATGTAAACACATTATGAAAAAAAAATATATAAGTAGAAGAGGCAGTCCTAACTTACAAAATGATTTGGACTTGCAAGAAAACAAATTATAAACTTTCTTTGAGATTTGGATAGCATTCACGTGACTGTTTTTTTCACTGTCTCGATCAGAGCTGTTCTGAGCTGTGAACAGGGAGAACCCAGCACTTCCAGTGACATTACCATCATGTCCCAAAGTATAACCCCCCTCCCTCCCATTAGCTGAATAGGTTTTTAAGCATGTCATGCGTCTGCATGGAAGCCACACATTGGCATCTACTCCAACACTGAATTTTAAGGCAGTGGTTGAATGTTGCCATCCTGAAAAAGGAAAAAAAGAAAGTGACAGCAATACAATTTGAAGCAGTTCTATGACGCTAAAGATAAAAGGAAACATTTCACTATTTGGGTTACAGGATGCATCTCTTGCTATATATACGTTTATAGCTTTTGGGGTGTGCATGAATTTTAATTCTGTTAATATTGTATTATATATGTATATATACACTGTATATAACTATATATATATATACACACACACACATATATATATATATATA
>NW_017306384.1:121662-137751 GCF_000935625.1 Nanorana parkeri | reverse complement strand
TAAACTACAGTGATTTATTTATACTTCAAATATATTTAAATAGCCTATAGGCACTACATTTGCACCACACTACAATGACCAAATAGGGCCTATTTAATAGGCACTTGTGTTTATTTATTAGTGCAGAATACAAATACAGTATATATATATATACAGTATATATATTTACTGTATATATTTACTGTATATATTTCTTTAATTTACACTATCATTTCTATCATCTTATTCTGCGTGTGGCAAATAATAATGTGTTTTTAATTAATTCTATAAAGGCCACTTGAATCTCTGTAAACGTTTCATAATATAAAAAATGCATTATGCAGCAAATCCAGATGTTTAGAATTTCTGATGCATAAAATAGCAGTCTGTCTGGAAAGCTGAAGGCAGACTTCTAGTAAAAGCATATGAAGCACAGTGGCTGAAATTTGTGTATTATGTGTATTATACCAAGCTTTAGAAAAATATTATATCATGTTACATGTTTCAAAGATTTTTAAGGGTGGTCACACTAACTAGCTGGTCTCAGGTAGCACCATTAATGTCTATAAACATGAACATAAGGCTCAGTCGATTTCTCATGCCAATGTAGATGGAAGAGGGAGACAAGTGGCACTTACAGGTGCTACTGGCGCCACTTACATCAAGGAAGAAAAAGAGTATTTGGGAAAGTTTTTTGGCTGATCCGTCAGACAGAAGTCCACATAGACACAAGAATCAGCACTGGGTTGGATCAGACCAGGCTATATCTGTGAGTAGCTAAGCCACATTCACAATATGGGGACCAAATTCTTTATAGTTACTGTTTTATTAGTACAGGTAGCCCACAGTAGCTTAAATCATCCAATCAATTTGGTTGTCTCTTCTGGCAAATCTGTAAAGAATAAGCCAAGGCAACTGGACTTGCTGTATTTTTTCTTGAAGACGTTTCACTGGTCATCCAACCAGCTTTCTCAATTCAGAATAACTTGTGAATTGAGATAGCTGGAGCCAGCTTCCCGGCCAATCAGCAAGCCGGGAGGCCGGTCAATACCCACCACCCGGCTTCCTGATTGGCCAGGAAGGCATCTACATGCTGTTTGGCCAACTCGATGCTATTTGGCTGGGAAGCCGGCTTCCCGGCCAATCAGCATCAAACCGGCCACACAGCATATCATTACCCACCGCCCGGCTTTCTGATTGGCTCTGAAGCCATCTCCATGGCCCCTCGTGCCACTGCCGGTCAGAGGAATTATTCCTCTGACCGGAAGTTCTTGTATCAGGGGTAAGTATTGGAGCATTTGGGCGAGTACGAGTACTCGCCAAATACTCGGTATCGGCACCGATACCGCTACTAGTATTGGTGCATCCCTACTTGTAAAAATATTTGCCAAGAAAATTTGAAGGAAAAGGTTCTCAGGGGTATCAGACATGGTACCCAGAATGCTGGTTCATAAAATATGATTCAACGGCTATAGCACACTCACACATAAGTACTACTAGTAGACTAACACAAAGCAATTATCCACCTGACAATAGATACCATAGATATAGTATGGTAGGTAAGATTGTCACCCTAGGGCAGGAAGTGTGTTATTGGCAGGATAACCACGTGAAAATAAAGGGAAATAGACTGAACAAAAAGAAAACAAGTGCAGCCACCACATGTAAGAACTGGAAAGCTGCAGTATGTTACATTTTTGTTCTTGGGTTTAGATACACATTACCATTTTCCAGTGAAGATAGGTACTGTATGCACATACATGCAGTAGACCTCCTGATGACTAGCACATTTTATATCGCTTATAGATTCCAGATAGTTTCCAGATTTGCCTGCCAGTTGTAAATGTCTGATCTCTGGAAGTATTGATTTAGTCACTTGGCTAGTGTCCATTTATACAAGTCAAGGCAATTCTGCAACTGAGTTAAATGTGAACTAGTCTGAGCATGACCTTGCTATCTGTGTGCCCTTGTTATCTGAGGGCAGACAGAGCCATTGTAATAAGAGTCCAAGTCAACATAAAGCTGATATTTCAGTAGACCTCCCACTTTCTCCTTTAATTCTGAGGGAGTTTGATGGAACATATCATTGGCTACAGAATGTAGAAGTGCGTCACATGTCCATCAAGGTTGAGAAAGACACATGTCCATCAAGTTAAAGCAAAAGATGAAAATAAAGTTTGGGGACCTTGCATTCTCTTAACCCTATTCCTGCAGCTGATCCAGAGGAAGGAAAAAAAAACCCTTATAAGGAAAGGTCCAATTTTCCAATTTGTTTGAACAGGGAAAAAATGAATTCCTGAACCGCTAAGGTAATCGGATACTCCCTGGATTAACAATTTATAGTGTTATGTCCTGAAAATATTAATAGTCAATTATATTATGTGCATTTACAAACGCATTCAGACCTTTTTTGAAGCAATCTCCTGAGTTAGCCTAAAGTTAAATCAGTTCCTTTGAAAGTCTATTCCATATTTTCACATCTCATAAAAAACCTTTTCTGTTTGAGGAGATTAAACCTCTTTTTCTTTGGGTGCAAGGAATGCCCTGTTGTCCTTTTCAATGTCCTCAAAATGAACAACTTTGCATCAAGTGTACAAAATGGGCTATTTATTTATTTATACAAGAACTACTATACAAGAACCTGCTAGGAGCTCCTGCCATGAAGTAGATGAGGACTGGGAGAACGCCGTCAGCCATGCATAAAGCTTGCATTAGAACAGGGGTAGGCAACCTTGGCACCCCAGCTGAACTACAAATACCATAATGCATCTGCCTGTGGGAGTCATGCCTGTGGCTGATAAGAGTCTTGCAGTGCCTCATGGGACTTGTATTTCCACAACAGCTGGAGTGTCAAGGTTGCCTATCCCTGCATTAGAAGATGAGGGACACAAACTCACCATACCACCATGAAACTGCTTCTGTGCTTGTCATGGTTAGTTAGAAACAATTACCAAGGAGAACTGGCAAGATCACCAAATGTATACCTGCTACATACAAGAGAAAATTTTTAAAAGCTACATATAATAAGAACAATTTAAAAACCCAACAAATATGTGGAATCTTAACTTTTTGAGAGTAACATGCACTTTAGGTCTGTGATCTACCAAGAAACATAGATCCTCCTCCATCTTTAACTGACCTAGATGTGCATGGTACTTGCAACATTTTAACTCCCCCCCCCCACCCAAATGCAAACATATACATTAATCCAAATGAAACCTAATTTGCCGTAATATGCCAAAAGGACCTGTAGTTGGGAAAACCTTAGCTGCTTGTGACACCAAATGTGGACCTGCGGTACGTGCAATCACAAAAAAATTTGGGGAGACACCCAAGCTTCAAGAGGAGTACTCTATTTTGGGGAACTATCTCAAAGCACCCTACCAATTTTGAAGAGCTATAGGGATGGTAACAACATAGCAAGGGGGGACACGCTCACTGCCATCTTTCCATAGGGATACTGCTGTTCTGCATGCCTGACAGGGAGTTGGGGGGAGGGGGCATTTTTTATTTCCTTTTTAAAAAAACAACATTTATATATAGTCCTAGGGACATTATCTTTGTTATAAAAATAGCAAATGTAACTGGGTAATATTAGGTAAATGTTTTATAAATATACCCCAAAATCTGTTCCAAAACAGTAGCCTCTCTGCAGTCTCTAAATACATTAAGCACCCACAATGCTCTTCAAAGCCAGAGACCATGCTTACCCTGTCTGGATATTAGATTTGTTTTTTCCACCTTAGCCTGTAAGAGGTACTTATTCCTCAAAATAGTAATGCAATTTAGTAAAGTTGTAATTTACCTTACAGGTTCATGTAAAAGATGGATTTGACTGATAGGCCCACTTAAAGTTAATTCTTGTGTAGGTAGACCGAAAAAATCTAGCTAGCCATTAAAACAACACAGATAAAATTTCCTGATAAGAATTGCATGTGAGGTCTTTCTGTGTGTTAGTCCCGGCATCACCATGACTGCTTTTATTTGCTCAGCTGTACACAAAAGATACCGTCTGAAACAGGCACATTGAGTAAAGGTACTCCTAAACTGTATTGTAAACACACACTAAAATTTTATGTAAGCTTTAACATATTCATGTCATTTCAAAAGTCATTGAAAAAATATTCAATATTTTTAAATCTGCAGCTTTCATTACAATACAATCTGGTGATCCCGTCATGAAGGTCTGTTTAGCCACCTGCTAGATGGTGACTGTGCTCTGTTTCTGTGCTCTTGTGTTGTCTCCCTGCCACATAGGCATCCGATGGAGACTACAAGTGGCCATTTAACACAAATTACCCAGACATGGTCCACTGTTGTCACCATCAGGAAACCAGCCCTGAAAAATCACATGCACCATTGCTGGAGTGCATGTAGACAGGAAGTGGTTGCAGGAGATCAGCAGCACTGAGATGCACCAAAGGATAAAAAATGTGTAAAAACAAGTATTTTGAAATAAAAATCAGCTGTCTATGAGATACAGTGCTTTAGCAAGTGACATATCATTCAGTTAAAGTGTGTCTAAATCCTAAAACAGAAATGTAATATATTACAGCATGCCAGTTCTTAGATGTGGTGGCTACTAGGGATGCACCGATACCGGTACTAGTACCGGTATTGTTGCCGATGCCGAGTATTTGGGTGAGTACTCGTACTCACCCAAATGCTCCAATGCCTAGCCCAATACTTGAGCTTCCGGTATCAGGAAACCGGGCAGCGCGTCATTACATGGCGCCCGGCTTCCTGATTGGTCAGAAAGCCGGCTCATCACCTGGTGATGAGGGAGCTCGGAGACGGCTTCCCTGCTAATTGGGAAGCTAGATTGTGAGTCATTACACACCGCCCGGCTTCCCGGCTAATCAGGAAGCCAGGTGGCGAGTCATTACACGCCGCCTGGCTTCCGTAATAGGACTTCTGGTATCAGTTTCGGTATTGGCGAGTACCAAAAAATAAATATCGGTACTCATACTCAATACCGAAAAAACGGTATTGGTGCATCCCTAGTGGCTACATTAGCTTTCTTTTTTCACTTTAGTTATACCTGGTATAGTGCAAATAACACACTTCCTGTCCCTTCATGTATACTCTCCCCTCCACTGTATGTGTGGGGGACCCATGGCTGTCACACAGGCTGGACTTTAAACATATCTGCCTTTGTTCATCTCCATTACATGGTGGATAATCGGTATAGTAGTTTACACAAGCAGCTGGCTTACATCTACAGTACTTTAAGGGGGCCATATGTAGCTTAGTAACTACACGTGATGTGACTGATTTGCCCTTTACCTGAGTAACTACTGGGCCTTTGTGGGCTTTACTATAAGGTGATAACATGCACCCCAAACAGCAGAAGTGCTTGTTATCAGATGTATAGAATTTTTAGCTTTAGGGGAAAGAGAATCTTCTAACACATTGGCTATGGTGGGGAGAAGATCAAAGTCAGCCTCAAGGTTCAGATGCAGAAGATTGTGATGATGTCTTATTGCCTGTTGTTCCGAGAGCGACAGCCGACTCTCTTTGCTCAATCTAAATTGAGAATACAGGGTAGATTTTCACACAAACGTTGGTACAAAAAATCCCGTCAGAAAGTTTGATAATGCCATCAGAAACTTGCTGTTGGTTATTGTTGTTCGAAATTTCGTTTGATTTTCGTGTTTATTTAACATGTGGTTTTGGAATGAGTGGAGTTTTCCAAACAAAACCCACATTCACTGTTAGCATTTCATCCAATTGAGAAACATTTTCCAACATGCTCCTTCAAATTTTATCGCCACTCCAACTGAAATCGATCATCAATTTGACCACATCAACGATTAGAATGTCGAATGAACGTTCCGAAATCGATTTTGTGTGTTAAAAATTCTAAAGGTGCCCATACACCTGCTAATTATCGTACGATAATCGCAGGAAATCCCACGATCGTACGATAATCGGCAGGTGTATGGAAGGCATGCGACCGTTTCTACTGTAGGTCGCACGTCTTTTGTCTTATAAGCATGTTTGAAAACCAGCTGTAAATCCTACGATTTTCGGCGGGTTTGTGGCCTGCTCGTAAGACAAATGCCGCACAGGCCGGTATGCGCAAGCGAACACTGCCCGTTCAGCATTGCATCGCAAGTATGATCTGCCTGTCCAAGATGGGCAGATCGTACGTTTTTCTAAATTACCTTACAACCATCGCAAGACAAAAGTCTTGCGATGGTTGTAAGGTGTATGGCCAGCTTAACTGTGTATACCCTACTTAAAAATATCATTGCAGAGTAATGTTCTACTTTCCCATTTGTATTGAACATAGCGTGTGTGTGTGAAAATGGTAGTAAAAATTTACCATGTGCTCCCAGGAATGGATGTGAATGTGTCTGTGAGGACTTGTATTATTGTCACTATATAAATTAATAAATATTGCTGACAATCAGTGGCCTTTCAAGGGGCAAACCTTAAAATAATGGGACAGCCAAAAGAAATCAGGGGAAGATGTCAACTGTGGTACAAAAGAAACAGTTGTTGTAGAATCAAGTCTTTAGAACACAATTCTATTACCCTCCTACAACCTCAGCAGCGACAGATTGTATGTAGTTAATCAGCTTGCACTCAAAGGACACAGCAATTAATCACTTAAATAGGGCCCCTTCCTTTGTTTTGTGCTCACTACATCACAAGATTCACCAGTGATGAATGAAAACATTTGGAGCATAGACGTTTGGCTTTACATATGGAGAGCTGATTTTAAACCTCATATAAATTCAGATTAAATAATATTGTCATACACTGACAAAATCATGCATTTTATTCCTTGAAGTCCACCTTTAAAATGAAAATGATCTGTTATGTTGCTAGAAGTAGCCGTTGTTACTCAAATGTAAATTTTACAGTATATCTCAAACCAACACTTTTTAGTTTTCAGTAGAGCGGGGATAGGGTTAGATTTGGGTTTCTACTGCTGTCCTTGGGCACCATTAGAGAGATTTACCCTCACTTCATGTCATGCTGACAATGTTTTAAAAGGCAGAATGTGAGTGGAACACAGACAGAAATAGAAATTCTTTATTCTTTAGTAGAGTAGAGGAAAGCTTGAACCTACACACTTTCTCTCTGCTAAAATCGTTGATAGCAAGACAGAAAATGAGGATTAAATCTCTTTAATGGACCGTGGAGAGAAGTAAATACTGGACAGGATTTCTAATCCCACACTAAATCAGCTAACATCTAAATCTGAGTAGGATGTGGCCCAGTCGGCAATTCTATGTTCGACAAAAGTCAGCCCCGCGTGCCAGCCGTGCGCTCCTGCACAAGTCTTACTGTATTGATGTATTGATTTCATGCATTTCTATAATGCCATCAACCTACACAGTGCTTTACATACTATTCCTTTACATCAGTCCCTGACCTCAAGTTGCTTACAGTCTAAGGTCCCTATGTCACAGGCATACATAACATACTAGTGCCAGTTAAAACAGGAACCAATTAAAGGGCAGTACAGTGGCTTAGTGGTTAGCACTTCTGCCTTGCAGCCCTGGAGTCCCCGATTTGAATCTTGTTCAGCACACTATTGGACGATTTCTTAAGGGACCGTAATATACAGGGGTACAGGTACTCCTAGAATGAGATCCTAATAGGTTGGACTTGATGGACTAATGTCTTTATTCAACCTCAAATACTATGTAACTATGTAACTATCTGCAAGGAGTTTACATGTTCTCCCTCTGCTTGCGTGGTCTTCCTCCGGGTACTCCAGTTTCCTTCCCACACTCCAAAGACATGCTGGAAGGTTAGTTGGTTCCTGTCTAAATCGGCTGTGTATGCATGTAAAATAGGGGCCTTAGATTGTTAGCTCCTCGAGGGCAGGGACTGATAGAATTGCAGTATCTAAAGCATTATAGAAATACAAATAATAAATAAATCTACAAGCAAATGAGAAACCAGAGGATAATCATACAAGCACATGGAAAACATGCAAACCCAAAACACGCCAACAAGTTCTACTTTTTGAAAAAGTCTTGGCAAAATTGGGACAATCTTGGAAGTATTTATTTTTGTACACAAAAATAGGTGTATGCTCCAGGTATAACTAAGCAAACGTAAAGAAAAAAATGTTTCTCATGTCTTTTATTTTAATAATTTGTAACTGAGCTATTTGCAGGGCTGACCATGCAGAGAAAATAATTGAAGTCATTTATTTCAACACATTGGTCTTAAATTCTACAAAAGAGTAAATTGTTTTATATAAATTCTTCACATCTGTAAGATATTGAAATTCCCTTTCCTTCCCCCAGTAAACAGACATGCATGATGATGTTCTACGAGCTTGAAAGTGTATATCCGCAGCATATGCCTCCAATTACACTTATACAAAAAAATCCCATCAGAACATTTGATAATGCCATCAGAAACTTGGCAAATGTAATTTGAAATTTTGTTCGATTTGGAATGAATGAATTTCCCAAAACAGAAACATAAACCACAATCACTGTTAAAATTTAGGGGTCTATTCACGAAGCAGCCGAAGGAGCTAGCCGTAGCTTCGGCCGATCCTTCGGCTAGCTTCGGCCCCAGGACCCCTTCGGTTCAGTAGAACCGAAGGGCTGCTGTACGGGCTATTCACAATAGCCTGTACAGCTCCCGAAGTTGGCCGAGGGGCTCAGTCGAGCCGAAGGCATATGCTTCGGCTTGACTGAGCCCAGGGGAAATGCGAAGCTGGCCGAACGGCTGGCCATTGGCCGGCCGACAGCCTGCTACTGATAGCTAGGCGGAGCCAGCCGTGATCTCACTTGCAAATTCAGATCAGCGTCCCTGGTTACCAGGTAACCAGGGATGCCGTTCTGACATTACACTGAGAACCCGGCAGGAGCCGCTGTGATATGACAGGAGCCGCTGTGATATTCAGTAGAACCGAAGAGCTGCTGTACCGTCTATTCACAATAGCGCGTACAGCTCCCGAACTTAGCCGAGCTGCTCAGTCGAGCCGAAGGCATATGCCTCGGCTGAGCCGCTCTGAAAGCCGAAGCTGGCCAATGGCCGACCCGAAGCCACATGAAGCCACCTGATGTACGGCTGATTTCAGCCGATATACGGCTGAAAACAGCCGTACCAGCCTGAAGTGAATAGCCGAACAGCGTTCGGCTCACTTCACTTCAGGTCGGTCTTTCACTCGGCTGCCTACGGCAGCTTAGTGACTAGACCCTTTAGTTTGTGGCATAAAAATTTGCCATCCTGGTCCAACAATTTTTTTAGTTACTGCGGTCAAAAATGATTGTCGTTTTGAACCCATTAACTGTTCATCTAATGAATGTTCTAAAAATTATCTGCTTCATCGCACCGGAACAATAGGCTACTGATCACAAAATCCCCTATGAAACAATATAACTGCAGTCAGAGAAGGCCATGCTGTTGCTGTTCGGAAAGTAGAATGGGGACCGAATATTGTTTTGTTGTATGGTTCATCCTGGTGTGAGCAGCAACTGGACAATAATTTACAACAAAAAAAATGTTTATGATACTTGAGCACTTCTACTAGGGCTTAGCTACTAGGGCTTGGGTGATATTTGGGTTACCTCTACTATATATGTACATCCCTGATAAATGGTAAACAGATCTTTATGTTTTCAGCTGGTACATATGAATTTAAATGTGTTCTGGTAATTAATAGATACAACATTGCTGCAGTAATCCCAGCTGTGTTTAAATTGTAGAGTAGAGCTTCTGCAGCAGATGAATTCCAAAGTGAAGGAATGAGGGCATATATTAGAACATCTACCATGAATCTGCAGCTTGATATGGAAAAATGTACTGCTTCATAGGACATACTGAATTTGTAGTTTGTGTAAGCGGCTGGGGGAGGAGTACTGCTGAGGAATGTCAGAAGTCATAAAGTAGAATGAGGCAGTCTTGTTGTTCTATACAGGCTTTGATTAGGAGGATTATGCAATCCAACAGAAGCTCTCAATAATAAGCAGGCAGAATGGGGTTAATTTAATAAAGGCAAATAGGCTACTGATTAGCTTAGTGAATAAAGTAAAGCTCTGCCGATTTCCATCATCCAATCATGTTCAAGCAAAATGCTTTTCTTTTCTTTTCCTTGCATGTGTTTGGGTATTCTTTGCAAAGTGAGCTTTCACCACATTCACCAAGCTAATGGAAAATTCACTTGCAAAGTGAACAGTGTCTGTGCCTTTAGTAAATCAACACCAATAGGTGGAGTTTCCTCGAAAAGGTATCATTGTTCTTCTGTGGCCAGGACAGCGCTAACCCTCAGTTTAGCCCAACCATGTTGGAAATTAGTGGAAAGGAGAGTTAGAAAGGATGGTCCTGTCATTATAGCCATTGCTTATCACCCTCTGAAAATGCTAGGTTCACTTGTATGCCCATCTTTTCTTAACTTCTACATTTACACATTTGCAACACACTTGGGCTGAACTGAGGATTGGTGCTGTCCTGACCACAGAGGAGCAATGTTAAGGTGCACACACACCTTACAATTTATCTGCAGTTTTTCTGTGGTCAGATGGAAAAAGTGCAACAGATTGGCCCAGGTGGAGATTACTCCTTCCACACCGTTTAATGTAGATGGAGGAATCTGTTGCACCTTTTCCATCTGACCACAGAAAATCTGCAGATAAATTGTAAGGTGTGTGGGCACCTATACACTATAGGACAGACTCCACCCATTCTTCTGTCGGCTCACTGTTAAGTGCTACTGTTGGCTTAAAGCAACCCTGTACTTTCCACATTGAGATGCAAAGTCTGTTTTAGAGAAGAAAGGGTAAGGAGTATATTCTTATTTTCCACTTGTTCCCCCACTGTACTCTTCACCCACTGGAGCTCACGGCTGACAAGACTCTGTCCCTGCCTCCTCACAGTGCAGTGCTTGGGCACTGTCAAAGGGGTAGATTCTTTAGCCCTGTGTAAGCCTTGAACCTGTGCTGGGTTGCCACATAGAGAGTGATTTGGTAGGCTGCTCCAGATGGTGATCACTGTTGTTGGGGGAACCAAGTAGAAGTGCGGTACTTGTTCTTTACCATTCTTCCCCTAAAACAAACATGACTAGCCAACGGTACAGGTTTTCAAGAACATTTAGTGGGCTTGCCTTTAGCAAAGTCACAGTGGTTGCTGAATACAGGCTTCATCCATCAGAGAATCCATCAGCAGGGTGGCTGCAAAAGTTCTGGACATGCAACCTTGGTTGCTGAGGTAGTTCAAAACTCATACCGGTAGTAGGTGTTGCCATTTCCCAATGGTGTAATAAAATAGAAATCTGAAACCTGTAACCTGTTTTGAATATCCTGCTCACTATTAATGCATCTGGCATTAACAATACATGGCCAGTTTTCCCTGCCTGGTTTGGCATGTTTTGCTTCCCTTTTCTACTGGTTCTCTACCTTGCTGCTCGGTAAACTGAACCAGTGTGCTCTTACCACTGTCTGTTGGGCTGTATGAGGACTGTGTGTTGGGGGAGTGGGGGCACACATCCTAATTTGTAAAGGCATGAAGGTAGAACTTGAATTATTGCCTTACACTTGTATGTTAATTTTTTTTCTGTTCATGTCACACATTACTTTAGTCACACAAAACACAAACTCAACTCTTGATTTGTTACCCATGTCCTCCCCCAATTCACATTTGCTAAGCTTATGTGCAACCCTATCCCAATAAACATGTTTACATACATAGTATAGTACAATTCTTGAAGCAGCTTCCTCTTGCTTCTAGGTAGTTATGCCTGTTCCTTTTCTTTGCAACAATAGCAAAATTACGGAAATGTTGTTTATATTGGTGGTGAAATTAATTAATAGCTATGTGGGTGCTATATACAGTGACCAAGTATGTGTTGACCAGGTCTGTACAGCTCTGCTCCCTTTCAGTGTTGGATCAAATTTGCAATAAACAAATCACCTGACTTCCTTTGTCACATCTTCAGATTTTGTACCATCACCCTATAGCTTTTACTTCTGACGTCTGCTTATTATGTTTACTATATACTGTACAATACATATTATGTGTAAGAAACTGAAAAAGGAGATGCATATTTTTATGATGTATAATTTAATTGTTACTTTCTGTTGCAGAGATCATGCATGATGTGATCAGGAAGGTTAAGAAGAAAGGAGAGTGGAAGGTATCGTCACATATTTTATTGTTACATTTAATCTTACAGATGAGAAGTTCATGAGAAGTGCAGTAGTTTAGCATTCAGCCTCCTTTGTTTCCCCTAAGACATTATTCCTGGAACCAGTGAAGGGTTACTGATGTTATAACCACACTCAATGGTGAGATGGCATGCTTTAGAAGCGGACATGGGGCTACGAGATTCACTCTGCCTATCTTGACCTCCTACAAATAAGTATTCACGGAGTGTTGGGAAAGCACTGGTCAAATGTATCCTGAACTAGCTTGATTAGATCTTGATGCTAGTTAACTGCAGTAATGCAGACAAGTAGGGAGATATTTTGCTCTCTGTAATACCCTATTTTAATGCAATAAATATTGAATCTAATGCTGGATCTTGCCATACATTGGTTGAAATATATTCCTCAGCGGCAAATGCAAGCTGGAAAACTACGGTTTACTGGCAAGTGTGGACCAACCTGGAGCAGTATTACCACTTTACACAGGGAGATGCACTCCTTGTGTATATAACTCTAGAAAGCAAACATGGGGAAAGAGTTCTGCCTGAAAGCAGTTGAGAGGTTACCTTAAGAACCACAGTTACCACATTGCTGTTTGCCTAAGAAGTTAAAGCCTAACTCCAGCCAAAATGTTTTCTGTTAGTTTTCAATTTTGAGGGTAAGAGTCAGCAGCTCTGTCAAGGTTTTATTGCTTTCTGTCTCCTCATTCAGGAGATCTCCCCTTACTTTCTGTCTTGGGGATATCAGGAAGGCTTATAGAATGAAGGGGTGTTGGTAGTATCCTTATGACACACCATGATCAAGATAAGAAATTAGGGTAAACCACTCTAGCAGAAACATAACAGCAGTAAAATCCTGACAGAATTTCTAACCTTTTCCCACTGTACAAAACAAAAACAAAAAAACAATGGGAGGAGGTATGACATCATCATACTTTGTATAGGTGGCACTTCTGATAGGGGGTGTTAAAACATTCCAACAACCATAGAAAAGTAATATACATTATTATTTTTAGGTGGGATTGCCCTATAAGACACAATGGAAACCTGTCCTGAGGGAAACATGGAGTCTGCTATTGCTGATCTCTTTTAAGAACACTGCATGGCTGTCTCTGGATTTATTGCCTACTGAGTCACAAACGTGCAGATTAGAAAGTCAGAGTAAAGTCAGAACTCCTGACCTTCATGCCTGCTCTAGGTCACTGTCTCAGAAAATGAACCGGATTAGCTGCCATAAGTATCCAAGAAGCCCTTTTTGAGCATGTTAGTTTATGTTTTACATTATTATATATCTGTTGATTTATATTCAACTCTCAACTTTATACCTTTATTTTTCGGTGTTTTTTGCAGGTTCTAGTAGTGGACCAACTGAGCACACGCATGTTATCATCATGCTGCAAGATGACCGATATAATGACTGAAGGCATAACAAGTAAGAAATACAAGAGAATTGTATGCAAATAGGTGTGGCTAAGAGATCCAATCTCACAGCAATATAAAATTCAGTGTAACATGGAATTCCTTGTATATATGTAACATCGGTAAGGCTAAAGGTAGAATCTGTTGTCACCTCTTACTCACTGACCTCTTACCTTTCATCATTTCAGTGGCAAGTTCTTGGAGACTGGAGCAGGTCCATTTCTGTTCTCAGTGTCATTACCATTAAGCAGCCCTTAAACATTGGAGTGTGGGATCAGCCAAATTTGCCAAGACAGTGCCTCTGTTGCATTGAAATCCCAAGCATTATTGTCAGCCATGCCCAGTTCTCCCTTACTGGACTACAGTATACCCCCCCCCCCTCCATATTATGGAGATGAGGAAAGGGGTAGTCCAGCAAAAGAGAACTAACTGGAAAGGCTGACAACAGTGCTTGGGATTTCAATACAGCAGAGTCACTGTGCTGTCATTTCAAACAGTGTGTATCTGGCAGACCAACAGGTATTTTTCTGCACTTGTAGCATTTTCTAAGAATTAAAACATGCAGAAAATTTGCATGTATTGCCCTGCATATATTTTCTTATTTTGTTCAAGCACACACTTTAAGCTGACCACTTACTCATGTTAATATCTATTGTAAAGCACTAATAAAAAACAGATGTGTGGCTTTCGGCTTGTTGAGAATAATCATTTTCTTGTTGCAGTTGTTGAGGACATTAACAAGCGGAGGGAACCACTCCCCAGTCTGGAAGCTGTGTATCTGATCACACCTTCGGAAAAGGTACCAGTGATACAGAAGTCAATAGTTATACCTATATGTATGTATGGATTGCAAAGGAGGTCAGATGAGCAGGTCCAGTGTCAAAGCTTACTTCAGAGCATATAGTTTCAGTTTAGTCAGGCTCTAGCTAAGCTTATGTCACTGGAAAAGTAAAGGAGGAGGGAGTTGACAGTTGAAAGCCCCAGTGCTTGATGACCTATGGAAGAAAAATAGAAACTGGGCAAGGTTTTTTTTAACCTGTCTGATTGATTGTATTCCCTGCAGAATTGTTATCTGAGGCTATCTGAAGGCACCTAAGACTTGAGAGACCCGTCTGATCTGGCCAAAAATTGGTGGATTGGTACATATCACCAAAACATCAGATGTAATATGTCAAGTCCTACTCATTAAAAAAATTGTTCAAAAAGCAATGAAAGGCACCAAATTCTAATAATTCCTACCACCCAATCATATTTCAGCTAACTGCAGTCAGATTAGTCAAAAATTAAATTTAGGTGGATGATGTCATCTGCTTGATGATAACATGTCCTCCAAGCCTAGATGTGAGGGACGGTGCATCGGGGTAGGAGAAGGACTGTCCAATGTCACATTTAAATGCTGGACAGGATGGGGTTCCCATAACACCTGTGTAACCTGTGGGCATTTCAGGGCTTAGCTTTTGTTTTTGACTGGAGTGATCCTTAAAGTGTACCTGTAGTCAAAATGTACCTAGTAGGCCACTACGTACATTGCACAGCAGGCACCTCCATGTATCTGATCTTTGGCTCCACTTTCTTCTAGAACGCTATATAACCTATATAATGTTTCTCTACCTTTTTTCAGGCCTGGCGCCTTTTAAAAGTATGCAAATTCTTGAGGCACTCCCATCTAAAATGGGGTCTCCCCTTCACATCAGACCCCATCCTTTTACATCAGAGTTTCCCTCTTCATATGAGAGCTTCCCTTTCACATCAGAGTTCCCAGTTCACCTATGGAGCACCCCTTCACTTCAAGAGCCCCCTTCACATCAAAGTGGGGGGGACTGACCATTCGGGCACTCGCCCGAGGGCCCACGGCCAGGAAGGGGCCTGTGGCCAGGGCTGACGACAGGATGGTACAGGCAGCCCTCCTGTACAGAGCGGGCCCCATCAAGTCAGCAGAGGGGCCCTAACCCAGAACGGGCTGCCTGTAGTGAAGGAGGATGGCCCTATCCACTTTCCATGGTAACCAGCTGAATAGCAGGCTCCTTCCCTCCTTACCTTACGGGGACCCGTGCTCCTCTGCATAGAAGGAGGAGAGGAGCCTGTCAATCAGCTTGTTACCATGGCTAGTGGGCGAGACCATCCGCTGGGCATACCTATCAGAGTCCCTTCTGCTTGCCTGGGCTGTGCTGATTAGCAGCAGGATGGACTGGCGACTCTCAGCACTTTTGGGTCCGCCCCTGTACCGCCCACAACCCATGGTATCAGGAGTGAGAGTCCCACCATGAGGTAAACTGTAGGGGGTGAGCAGATTAACAGAGAGTACTGGAGGGGGAGGGGGAACAGTGGTGTAAGATGAGGGATGAAGAAGGTGTGGGATTGAACAGTGTTGGAAGAAGGTGGCAGCCATCAAATCCTTGTACCCTCTCCATCTCTTTTCCTGCAGTGTTCACCTCTGCACCCCCTGGTAGGGTTGCAGAGGTGAGCAGTGTGGTAAGGGGGTGCAGATGTGGGAAGCATTAGAAAAGGGTTGCAGGGGGTGCAGAGGTGAGCCATGTAGGAAGATGTATGCAGGGGGGGGGGGGGGGGGG